>NC_136065.1:1878167074-1878495253 GCF_964261635.1 Lissotriton helveticus
AAAGTTAGAGTAAAATAATAATTGTGAGTGATCAGATGTAGGGTAGCTCTGAGAAGAGCTTTTGGGTTTATGGTACATTTAGGTACTTATAAGTAGGTACCAATGCACAGTCTTAAATTCAGAGTGAAAATTCTGTTGCCCTCATCTGAGAAGTGAACTCCATCTCCTCTGTAGATATCTTGCATGTAGTAACGCAAGTTATTGTTGTACAGGGAGCCCATTCCATGGTCTCTCATGTAAGCTGAAACAGATTTGTTTACATGCTTCCTCGATTTCTCAATTTGTGGACAAAATTGGTTCGACCACCTCCATTTTTGTCTTTGGCATATATTTGAATATACCAAGGCAGTCTGAGGAAAAAGTGCCATCAATTGCTCAAAGGTGTCCTTTAAAAGCATTTCCAGACCTACCCCAGTCAAAGTGCCCAAATCATTACCTCCACAGTGCACAATTAACAGGTCAGGTTTTGGCAAATGCATAAAGGTTTTCACCAATGGTATCAATTGGTGACATTTTAATCCTCTGTGGCCAAACCACTTAATTTCCACATCTTGTAAATTGAGGTTAGGTAAATTCCTGTTTTCAGCGTACCTTTGAGCCCAATAGATATAACTATGTCCAACAATCCAGACAGAAAACATGGCGAGAGAAGGTTCTCCTGCAGTCAGATGAAGTGTGGCAATGAAATGGCAGTTGAAAAAATGAGAGTGTAAAATGAAAAAAACTGAGGAGTTTCTGTGTTAATGAAGCAGTAAGAGTGATTGGTGGATTTTGATTGCTGAAAACAGAAAGTTAGTGTGCATGGATGAGTTCGTTGAAAGATGTATTTTGAGTGGCGAAGAAAAAATCATTAAATGAAAGAATGCTCTGGATATGCAGGTGGACTGAGAGTTCAGAGTTCAATTGCAACATTGTTGTGTGAACTTGGAAACCCCAGAGGTCTTGCAAGAGGTGGTTGCTATGCAGAAAAAGCAGAGAGGGGGCAGGGTTTTGCTTTGAAAAAAAGTGAGGGAAGAGTTTTGATTGGTGTGACATGAGAGATATGTGTGAGGAATTACAGCATTTCTGTGCTTTTGATAGCTGCAGACTCTGGAGTGCATACCTTTTGCTCTGCTGAAGACAAATTGGTGTGTTTCTGAGACTGTTTTGAAACTCAAAGTATGAATATATAAAAAAAAAGAAAATCGTTTTTGAGGTAAAGGAATGTTTTCAACATTTATGTGCGCCATATGCCCCCAAATTTCTTTTTCGGGGGTGCAGCAGGGTGTTCTTGAGACACCCCTGCACCCTCGGAAAAATTCGTAATTTGCGATGAGGTAATTGCTAATCGCAAATTGCACCTTCATTCCTATGGGCCTCCTGCTGCATGGAAATGAATGGGTAATTTGTAATTAGCAAATAGGTCATCGCAAACTAGGAATGGTAAAGAATCGCTATTTATTCCTTAAAGTTCGCTATTTAGGAAATGCAAAAAACTTTGATGATACATATGGCGGTTCATCTCTAACAAGATAAGAAGCATAGGGATAGATTTATGATGACTGGCGCATCACCAGGGATGTGTTAGTCATTCTGTGCCGCTGTTCCGTCACCTATGGTGTGCTGCATTTACAATGCGGCGCATCATGGGGCAAAAACAGCACAGATGCGTGATGTATCTGTGCCGTAAAGGTGGCGCATTGCTGGAGTTGTATCGCAAGTGTGATGAAGCTCCAGCAAGGGTCGGGGGTGCCCCTGTCGCAGGGTTTCTGTTCTCACACAGAACTGTGGACAGAGGATTGGAACCTCGGCGAATTAGGGTGTCCCAAAACTCACCTTAGTAATCAAAAACCCCTTAGCAAGCTAGGTACAGTGTCACATTGGATATAACAAACTCTCAATGTTTAGACAATCCAGAATATGAACTTATAGTACCTCAGGATACGTGGAACTCATGAACAGTCGGTCGTTATATATTTCTTAGAAACCACAACATGGAGTTAAGAAGAACACATGTGTATTTGAAATGTTTATTTACTAATGCCGTCTTCTCAGGCGTAGTATCTTAGATAATACAAGTACACATATTATCAGTAGCAAAATTACCAGCATAGTTACTAGTACATAAAAAGCGAATGGTGACAGTATGTTAACATGCTGTAAATGAATAAGAGTTAGCAACACTTATAAGCAGCCGCGGGCCGTGGAGGGAGTTACGGTGGGGCAGGGAGGCGGGGAGGGGGAGGGGCAGGGTGGAGAGGGCTCCACCCTGCTCCTCCCCCTCCCCGCCTCCCTGCCCCACCGTAACTCCCTCCACGGCCCGCGGCTGCTTATATCTCACCCTCCCTAATACACATATTATATTATTTGCTAAGAAGGTCTCTTTGTGTTGGTTTAGGGAGTGCCCATACTTTAGTGTCTTAGATTTGAAGGAATCACGTCAGCATACACCAGCTCTCTCTTCATGTGAACCGCATCAACTGTTGTGTATGTGTGTTCGGCAAAGCAATATAAAACCCGCCTCATGCCCAGAATTGGCAGAAGTTGCACTTATGTTATGAGTATGAAGTCGTGGAGATCAGACCTCATAACAATTCTGTATCGTGTTGTTCTTGAAACTTTAGCACTCGCTGTACAGATATAGTTAAACAAGCAAAGCAGATAGTAGAGCAATAACATATTATTCTCATGTAAACCACGATGAACTACTAGGTTGAAAGCTAAAGCAACAACTAAGTGTCGTGTGCAGAAGTTGCAAAAAAGGAAAAATGGCGTTTAAACCGGTAATGAGCCCATGCTAACTTAACACGGTGTAAAGATATCCAGGACCTAGATGACACCTCCCCATGATCCGGAAACGAACTGAATAAGATAATAGAAGTGCCATCTCATGAGAGCAGATTGCAAGTTTATAGGTGGACGGTCCGCAAGGTAAAGCATTAAAAACTAGGAAAATTTAATGCTAAAGAAAAATAAAACAGCCAAGTACTTTATCGAGTCTTAAGCCAATAGGCAAGCTAAATAATAAAAACTTGACAAATAAGTCAATGAATTGTCAATGAAATGCTAGTACTCAGCATATCAAACATGAAAAAGGTCTATGACATAACTGTGTATGCAAAATAAGCTGCAACAGCCTCCAATAGGAAGTCACCGTCTTCATCCGAAAAGAGTTCAGCCATCCAATTTAAAAGCGGAAAAGAACATACGTGCTCTCCCAGCACCGGATCCTCTATCACCATCAGAGGACAGCTCGGTGGGTTTTCAAGAAAGCTCTGTTCCAAGAAAGACTGTGTTGCCGCCAGTAAATTCCAGGGACCAATTAGTCCATGCATCAATGCCACAGCCATAATCCTTTCGCCAGGACAAACCAACTCGTGAGTAATGATAGGAGTCATCAGCTGATTAAAGTCGACGTCAGGAGAAACCGGTCCGCAGAGACACAAATCAATGGCCCAATCGAAATCACAGGTCAGGCAGTGAAATACAGGCTGGACACAGGTGAAGTAGGAGAATCGAAAAGATAATCCATATGCCGTGCTTAATATCGCCAACGGCATTGTGCCATAATATTCTAGCATGCGATTGGCCGCCCTGGTGATATCTAGGCTGGACTATGCCAATGCCCTCTATCATGGCATCCCAGCATACAGCCTGCGAAGACTCCAGTCGATCCAGAACCAGGCGGCCCGGTTGGTGTATGGCCTCCCACGCTATCACCATTCTACCCCCCTTCTCAGGGAGCTTCACTGGCTTCCCGTAAAAGAACGCTCCCTCTTTAAGACGGGCTGCATGGTCTTCCAGGCCCGTCAGGGCACTGCCCCCGTTTTTATTTCTTCTTTAATAAAACCCTATGTTCCCCCAAGAGAGCTCCGGTCCTCCTCTAAGTCCCTTCTTCAGACCCCCCGCTTCAAACGTAAAAAGTGGGGTGGGGCCAACTTCTCCACCTTGGCCCCAACATTCTGGAACTCCCTCCCTGACCATCTCCGCTCTGCTACTCAGTATCTCTCCTTTCGGAAAGATTTAAAAACCTTCCTTTTTAATCAGGCTTTCCCCGCTTAGCTCTTCACCCCTACCACTCCTGTCTTGACCCTCAGTTGCCAACCCTATTTACTAGCGCCAAGAAACCGCAAGGTGTACGCTGCGCTTTAGAAATGTTTTAAATTAGAAATTAGAATTAAATTAGATTGCGGAACAGTGTCAGCAGCTGCAGGGCGGGAGCTTGCACAGGAGGGACATCCATATTTAAAAATGTAAAAAAGCACAAGAGCGTCCGCTGGTAATGCAAGTAAAAATGGGAATCCACGAAGCAGAGTGGAAAAAATAGAATGAAAGAAAGCAGGGATGACTCCAAAGATTTTCTCAAATGAAGTCACGAGACCACTGGTAACAACTTTAAAAAAGTGCGCCAGGGCCTTTGTGGAGGACGCGTTAAAGATAGTCCGAACCATCTTGCTGAAATGGAAAGGCAAATCTGTATTGAAAAGGGTCTGCACCTCTGTACGGGTGTTCGCTATGTGAAGCACGAAAGTTTCACGGGCCGAACTCAAGGCCACCTCTCTCTGAGACAAAAGAGCTCTTATTCTTGCCATGCCGTTGAAATCTGCTCCCAAGGTTGGTATTTGTGGCGAGATTGAAAACTCCCTATGTTCATGTGTGGGAGGAAATAGAACATTTCTGCAGCAAATAACCCGTTCACTTACTGTTACGATAAAAGGAATACTTTTAATTAACCCAGAACAATCTTCATTATTGAGCATCAAATAACTACCATTTTCCAACAACTTGAACGTGGGGATGATAGCAGGAACTGGCGTGCCTTGCAACACGCAAGCCATATTTGGTCGGTGTTTGTTGCATGAACCGTGTAACTGTATGTGCCTACACATTAGTGAATGATGTGGCGTCTCAGTGCATTCCTCTCCATTCAGATAAACTTCTTGATCATCTTTGAAACATCTGTATGTGTATGGAAGCGACCAGACCTCATGAAGAAAAGCACTACCTAACGGTTCATAACGACCTATTGGTATATATTTCATACAATTTGAAAACTTATATAAAGCAAAAGGCAGCGTTATTAAACCGTGGATAAGGCACGTTGCCAAAAAACCCGCAATCCTCTGCTGATGATGTCACTGAGCATGTCATGAATGATGTAATATGTGACATCATCAGCAGTGGATTACGGGTAATAGTATCTCTAGTTTACTCCCTTATAGCTATCTTTCTTTTAACATAAGTGTCTGTTTCCTTCCCTTATACTTACTGTTCTTTTTTTTAAAAAAAAATTTTGGTTCACTTCCGGTTCGCGTACCGGCGAGCGAACTGGGAAGCGAACTACGAGAAATAGAGGTTGGCACAGTTCCAAATACTGTACCAATTTTTTAATAACGGGGAGGTAGTTCTGAAAAGAACTTTTTTTTTTATTGTTTTTGTTGTTTTATATTTTTTTTATTATTTTTCTGAACATTTTTTTACTTTTTTTTAATTTTTCTGAACAGTTTTATATTTTTTGGGGTTTTTCTTGGAGGGGGCAATGAAAACGATTCATTGTAAAGGGCTCAACAGGAGCAACAAAACAAAAAAAAAGTATTTATTATTTTGGGCGTTTCGTACAAACTTGCATATGATAGTCAATAGCTCTGTTGATCAGAGTGATGCTTCTTTCTCCGTAGCAAATGAATCCATCGCAATATACGCAGATGTGTTTTACTTCACCAAATCTCATTTGTATATTTGGCACCATCTCCCTGCCCTCTGGTCCCGTTACTTCCAGTACAACAGATCTTCTGGCCATAATAGGGAGATTATCTAGGTCGTTCCGAAACTGTGCAGCACTGTAGTTGTTAGGATGCCACCTAGTCATATGGCGATGCATTGTGTAGTTTCCGAAACTGTATTTTTTATCGGTCCCTCTGGACAGTCTATCTTGACATATAAGGCAAGTTACGTATCTTGCATTTACTTTTTTCTGACCTTTGGGAATTTTAAAAAATTGCCAAATGAAGTTTTCTTTCCGGTGAGACGTCCTGGGCTCCTCAGGCAAAAACTGCCTCTCTTCGTGCTCGTCGTCCTGTTCCTCTTCTTCCTCTTCTTGTTGAATTATAACTTGAGCAGGTGGTCCACTCTTCCTTGGATGTGGTGGAGGTGGTGGGGAAGCACCAGCTGAAGCTACTAAAGAAGCCATTGCTCACTGGTAACAAAGGGTCTTTCTCTCACAATGATGAAAGTCAGAGTGAGGAAAGAAGGAGGGATTTTCATCATTTGCGAAAAACAAGAGTTCTCAACCAATGAAAAGTGTTCATTTTAGATTATATGACCTAGTCTTACATCATTAGGAAACCAAAAGTGAAATGAACCAATGAAAAGTGTTATTACCAAGTCACATGACCTGCTGTGTTTACGTTAAGCGCTTTGCAGGGCCTCCTGGTTTGCTTCCAGAAACCTGCGCTTTGCGACTCGCTTCGCGTACCAGTTCGCTAACGTAGCACGTCATATGACGTATCACGCGACAACGTGAAACGTCATGCGGACGGGAGGCGTCACGATGTTGTTTTCTAACGCGGCAGTTGCGGTAAAGAAACGTTTACCGGCTCGCGGTCTATTTCGCGGCATCAAGGTCAGCTAACGCGAAGCTTCCCGATTCGCGAAGCGGGAACGAAGAAAAAAAAATATTTTAAAAAAAAATTATTCATAAACATATAAAATATATTTTTGGATTTAAAGAAGAATACATTTTACAGCTACAGATATTAGCTGTTAAAAAACCAATGAAATTCACTGAAAAAACCATAGGTTATAGACCATATATAGTTAGGAATTAGCATTTACAAAACCTTGAAAATTCACTGAAAAAACCATAGGTTATAGACCATATATAGTTAGGAATTAGCATTTACAAAACCTTATTTTACTCACACAAAACCATTGAAATTCCATATATAGTTAGTTGCACTAACTATATATCGCGCACCCGCAATCCACTGCTGATGATGTCACATATTACATCATTCATGACATGGTCAGTGACATCACTGATGACATCACTGATGACATCTCAAATGACATCACTGATGACATCACTGATGACATCTGATTTGACATCAATGACCACATCACTGATGATATCATTCATGTGACAATACAATGCATCTCCTCACATTTTAATATAACCTCTGTTTCACCCAGTGTTAAATACAGAGTATAATTTTTGAAACCATTGACACACCAATACTAGTTACTACATATGCACTCACTGATTCCTATGTCTACACACACATTCACTCATTCACCCATACAATCATTCATACATACAATCACTCATCTTTACAACACTATCATATGCAGTCATACACCTATACAGACACTCACAGTCTGCCACTCATCCATGGAGTTACTCACACACGTAGTCAGTCCTGTAAAGAATCAATGACACTTCCATTTTCTTGTCTATACAGTTAAACATAGAGCACCTTACATTTTCAAACATATACTAACACATACTTACCTTCTTATAGAATCATTGATACAAGTACACATTGATCTGCACAGAGTCACACACTTCCCAGCCAGCCACACACACACTCAGTCTCCCATACAAATACTTGGACAATCAATCAGTAACCCATATAGTTAATCATATAGGTACTGATCAACACATGCAGCAGTTTACAGAACAACAGACATACTGATGCACACTTTCAGACAGTTTAGTCAGTAACCCGTGCATTCAGTAAGACGCATTTAATCACTCACTCATACAGTCAATCACGCACCTACTAAAACCTTCATTCAGACACTTATACATCCACTCATTCTTCAATATGTAAAACATATTTAAACTTTACAGAAACACATAATCACTGGATGATGTCATCAGTGATGTCATTTGAGATGTCATCAGTGATGTCATCAGTGATGTCACTGACCATGTCATGAATGATGTAATATGTGACATCATCAGCAGTGGATTGCGGGTGCGCG
The DNA here is from genome assembly GCF_964261635.1 of Lissotriton helveticus. Classification (NCBI taxonomy): domain Eukaryota; kingdom Metazoa; phylum Chordata; class Amphibia; order Caudata; family Salamandridae; genus Lissotriton; species Lissotriton helveticus. Next base: position 1,878,175,040 of record NC_136065.1, read on the forward strand.
ATATATAGTTAGTGCAACTAACTATATATGGAATTTCAATGGTTTTGTGTGAGTAAAATAAGGTTTTGTAAATGCTAATTCCTAACTATATATGGTCTATAACCTATGGTTTTTTCAGTGAATTTTCAAGGTTTTGTAAATGCTAATTCCTAACTATATATGGTCTATAACCTATGGTTTTTTCAGTGAATATATATATATATATATATATATATATATATATATATATATATATATATATATATATATATATATATATATAGAGAGAGAGAGAGAGAGAGAGAGAGAGAGAGGATAGTGTCCACTTCTGATTTCTGCAGCTGCCATAACTTTTATACAACAGTTATTGTGCTGTGGCTCAAAGTAAAGCTCTTAATCATGGTACAACCTGCCACGGGTGGAAGAAGGGTTACCATTGTGGAAGGAGAGTGGAAAGAGGATCTGGTAGGGCACGAGAGGGAGGCCTTCATGGAGTACCTGCACCACTTAACTTATTGCTGTAGCGGTATCTTGGCGTTTACAAATGGGCGGGTACCATGTGGCTCAATCAAGCTTTGGGCCAAAATGTGGCTCCATAAATTACCGCCATCTTCTGCCCGTAAAAAGCTGTAAGTTAGACGTTGAGCTTCTGTGCTGAGGTGATACATTTCGAAGGAACAAAAAACATGTACACAGCAAAATTGGCATTTTTGGTTGTACTAGACGGAGCATGGCGGAGAGAACTAGCTTCCAATGCAATGACATGGACTAAGGTATTGGAAGCCTCAATCATACCTCATTTTTGAACCTGATCTTTTTTGCTGTTGAAAAAAGCATACCTTGATTTGCCCAAAGAATATAGGAAATCCGTGGGCGTGCAAGACAGCAGACAGGTGCAGAAAGACAGAGAGAAATGGGGAGAAAGTGGGAGATGGTGAGGAACAGAGAAAGGTAGACAGAGACAGAAGGAAGAGAGACTGATGGGGAAAGAGAGAGAGGAGAAGCTAAGGGTGCAGAGGAGCAATGTTCTTACTAACAAAACCTGCTCTGTGCAATGTCCACTCAGGAATCACTGGAAATCATCTATGGGAGCTCTCAAAAAAAGTAAAAAAACAAACTTAACAAAATAAAAAGATGGCCGGCGCTGCTTTGGAAAGCATAATGTGTATGCATTGTAATTATGCATTCCAAAGAATTGCGGGCCATTTTATAAGCAGATCCTGTCAATTCACCGGAGACTGTAGCGCAGGGCACAAGTCCTAAAAAAAGAAGTGGGGGGACTCTCCAAGTTAGGTGGTGTCGCAGGAAGTGACAGCATGGCAGTAAGTGACATCACATCAGGAAGTGATATCACAACAGGAAGTGACATCACAACAGGAAGTCACATCACAACAGGAAGTGACATCACATGAGCAGCACACGCTCAACATCCTAATATTCTAGGCAAAACTCACTGATTAACCTCAGGCATCGATGGATGTACACATCTAACCTCCCCGGGTCTTACACAATCAGTGTGTGTTCTCCGTGGGATAGAGCAGGCCCCCAGCGCTACGGTGTTATTTCATCAATTTAAGAAATATTGTTACAATTCATATTAGAATACCGTAAGCCGAATGGTTTCATTTCTTTGAATCTTTTAGATCGCCATCTTGGTCCACTGCTCCTCTTCTTGCATCACGGCATCAATTTAAAATACTCTTTCATTGGACTATACTAAAATAAGAAACGATCTAAAAAGGAATGTTTAGAGGAATTGTTCACAACATTGATATAAATAGAAGTACATCGTGCCCTCTACACAACTAGACAAGACTCTAGCAGACACCATCTTTTGGTTGACTTATTGTGAACCACTGAGAATCTCTGTATAAACTTTGGTCCTCATCATTGATATTGAGGTCCTGAAAGAAGAATAGATAAAGTTGAGACGGGTTCACCTGAAGAAGGTTTTAACGCCGAAATGCGAGTCGTGTTCTTTTTCTTATCGACCGCCAGCCTTTTAATTATGCAATAACCCCTCCTTTAGGTTTTTAATACAAAAAGAATTGTGTATAATATTGATTCATGTATGTTTGTGAAAACTAATTATGTGTTTTTGAAAAGAATCATTATATATAGAAGAAAAGCATATAAATATATTTGATATATGTAATGAAAATATAGAAAGAAGAAAAACAAGTGAATAAAGAGAAATAATTTCATAATAAAAGAAAGAGTGTTTCTGGTAATTTCAATAGTACATAACCTTATTACACACTGTTTTCACGTAAATCTAGGTCTTATATATTTCTGTGCAAATGTTTAAATATATCATGTGATTAGCTTGTTGTTTACCCCAATCACAACAGGAAGTGACATCACAACAGGAAGTGACATCACATGAGCAGCAGACAACCAACATCCTATTATTCTAGGCAAAACTCACTGATAAGCCTCAGGCATCGATGGATGTACACATCTAACCTCCCCCGGTCTAACAAAATGATTGTGTGTCTGTAAGGCAACTGGTGCTTATGTAAAGCGCTCTGATACCTTCAGGTCTAGTGCACGCTGTATGAAGCTTCAAATAGGACAAAAAAATACCTATTTAAACTATGATGGAACTGTAAGATCCAGACTGCTGTAAACAAGACATTACACCCATACAGGGTCTTTGTGAGTTTGGCGGATTTCTCTAATAATAAGGTTCATGCAATCAACACTTATCCACCAGCCTCCTCTGATTGCGTGTGGCCCACCACAGAAGGATCTTTCTCAATGAGGAATTTTAGCTGCTGCTCGAACAATCTAGACTCCTTCGGGATGATGACTATGGAATGTCTTGGGTCAACAGCCATGACCATCGCCTCGGGGTCTCCTTTAGATCCGCCACCACCTAAAGAAAAGAAGACATTGGCTGACCACCTCTTCCCCCCCTGCTTCTAACTCTGTGCAATCAGTCCTTGGAGGATGGGTGCGGTCCATGTGTATGGAAAAAGGCCGCAGTACCCCTACTTTTGAAAAAGGTGACAGCTGACCCATTGAATAATTACCGCCCTATCTCTCACTACCCTTTATGTCTGAAGTCTTGGAAAGATTTGTCAACAGAAATGTCTGGCTATGTGGAAACTGGTTTTCTCTTGGATGAGGCACAAGTGGATTTCTGGCCTTCACAGGCTCTGTCTGAGTCCGCACCAGTGTCAGCCCCAAAGTGCAGCCCTTGGTCCAACGCTTTTCAATGTCAGTCTGCGCAGCTGGGCGGTGCTCATCAGGCCACACAGCATTCATTTGATTAATTATGTTGATAATTCTTTACAGCCAGGTTCTCCAGAGGCGTTTCATAATTGTCTGAGGGCGGGTTCAGTGTGGTTGAGCTGCATCCAGTGACGTCTGCTATGACGTCACTGGATGGGTTCACAGACCAAAGCAAGAGCTGAGATAGGTAGCGCTCAAAATAGGCGGGCAAGTCAACTTACGCAAGTAGGTGCAGGGGCGTGGTGACCGGCAGTCCGAGAAATTTCCGGATTCAGCCGCAATCACCCGGAAATGTGTGGTTAGTGCGCACTCGTCTTATCACGTTTTTGATGAGCAGGACAGGGTGGATGGCATGTTGATGAGTAGGGTGGACGGTGTTTTGATAAACAGGGTGTGTCCACCCCATAAAATAAGTGGGGGCACACCGTCCACCCGCGTGGTACCCCAACTCAGGCCCTGCTTCAGAGCCACTCCCAGGCAGTGGTGGAATGGACAGCAGTAGTCAGGTGAGTCAAGCACTCTGACTAAGGTTGTTACATTCCCAAGAGAAGTTTATTTGTTTTATCAAGTCTGCTAATGCCTGGACAGAATACTAAATAGAACTAGAAACAAAATCAGATTCATTAATTTGCAACGTTCCATTTCTGTGTTTGGTTACTCTAAGTAAATCATGGATCAGCGCTAGAACACCTTTAAAGTGCTTTCTATTTGCATTTGTTCTTTGTAGTATGTTCAGTTAAAGGTTGCAGATATTAACCAGCTTTAGGTGATTTTGCCTTTTTTTCTACATGCCTGAATAACATATCTGACCTGTGTTCATTTGATCTCTGCAGCACGTGCTTACCTGTATTAATCCGCAATAAAGGGTAATGGCATGGGGATGTGAAAGGTTTTATGATCATTTATTTACTTTCATATCTTCTATGCAGACAAATCATTTCGTATCAGTATCTTAATCTTCTATTCCAGGAGCTTTGAAGCAGTTTCAAGGTATTTTAGGGTTTTTCGTTGATCCAAAGTGTCTGATATTTTATATTGATCTGTTTCCATGCACTTCATTGCTTCATTTTACTCGAGAGAAAATGTCACAAATTTGGCAGTTCACTGACAACACTAACAGCCCTTACATTTCTGGTGTTTTGAGCAGTTTTAAGATCTTCATAGAGTTTCTTGTTGCTCAGTTGGGTGTAATATCTGATATTTATGTTTCGCTGGTCTTTAGTGCTTGATTCTGATTGCGAGAAAGTGCCACTCATAGTAGTTGAATGTCACTCATAATTCCACTGAAATTATGAAAATGTCACACATAAGCAATCAGACACCTTGGCAGCTATGAGTGAGGGGGGGTGAGGCATCTGCATTTGCTTCTCTGAACTCAAGGTCAGAGATTCGGGGACACTCTTCCTAAGCCTTTCTACTTCCGTGTCATGTGAGACATTGCTCTGTAATTGGATAGTCGGCCCTGGTCTCTCCTCTGATGGGGTCTGGATATGGCTGAATGAGTGTATGAATGAAACCGATGTTGGTCGTAGCGCTATATGACAGACTTGAGCACCACATCATACATGGACCAGGGAAATAAAACCTTGGTAGGACTAAATCTGTTGTTCTCTCACCCTCTGCTGATTTAGATTTGTTGATTAAAGGGTCATAGTGCCTGAAACTCTGTTTCTTTCGTTTTATATAGCGCAAACTCAGTACTGGAGCACTTTGCATGAGCACGACCAGGTTACATTGACACCAGTTACTGTACAGAAAGACACGTCTCTTTTAGGCTGGGTGAGATGAAGTGATGTTGAGGCGACACCGGGACTAGAACTCTAACAATTGTTACTGACAGGAACTGTGCCTTGGTGAGCCTGAGAAAGAAATGGGGCTCACTGAATTAGATTACATGAGATATACGAGGGCTTTGGGGGCCCGTACCAAAAAATGCATTGCAACAGTGTAAATTAAAGAATGCAGGGGTTTTAAACAGACCTGCTCTGCTCTCCCAGTGTACCATTCATATTTAAGTTATTAGCAGGCAGCAGTAGCCTGTTATGGGTTAAACTCGGATTAAACGTATACCCTCCGCTGTCAGCTACCACCACAGATTGGTTACTTATGCCACGTTCTTCTTGTCGATGGTGGAAGCCACTATTCGCCGAATATGCATCTTTCACCGCTCACGTGTTCTAAAGCCCGAGCAATAAAGTATGGGTGACGTGACAGGTCCACACTGGGAGCATAGGAAGAGAGAGAGAGCCAATGACAGGGCGCTTCTGTGCAATGGACAAACAGACATACACAGCAAACGATTGCAGCTCCCTACTGCAAAGCAAACAAGTGAGACAGAGTCTCCGCAAAGCGCACTGATAAGTGGCGTGATCCTTGCTCTAATTGCAGCTCCATATTGAGTGCGCATCATGGGCACGTCGGGGGTACAGTGTGTGACACCATGGTGACGAGTGACCAATCATTAGCTGCACACTGCAGCACTAACTCTGCGATGCTCGCCTGGGCCGTGGGGGCACGGAAATGTTCACCGGCGCCACAAAATAGTTTACCCCTCCCAGTGCGGGCGGCTCAGCTGCAGGTGCAAGCTGCATGGCTCAGTGCTGGGGAAGCACCTCGGAGCCAGCTCCGGCCGAGCACGGGCAGTGAGCAGCCAGGGCTCTACCGGCCAGTGTCACGGACGGGACTTGTCCTCCGCTTCTTGCAGCAGGACATGAAGTCCCCCCCCCCCCCCCAACTTATGCAAGTAGGTGCAGGGGCGCGGTGACCATCAGTCCGACAAATTTCCGGATTCAGCTGCAATCACCTGGAAATGCGTGGCTGGTGCCTGCTCGTCTTATCACGCTTTTGATGAGCAGGGCAGGGTGCACAGCGTTTTGATGGGTAGGGTGGACGGCGTTTTGATGGGTAGGGTGGACGGCGTTTTGATAAGCAGGGTGGATGACGTCCACCCTGTAAAATAAATGGGGGGACGCCGTCCACCCGCGTGGTACCCCGACTCGTGCCCTGCGTAGCGTAAGGGCTAGAGCGCCGACCTCGAAGCTGGGATACAGGGCAGGAAGTTCAACAGCCCCGTTTAAACTGGTGCTACAGTTTGTTGGGTCTACACACCTTTGCCTGCGCCATCCTTGCCGCACTCTACAGGACCGGTGGAACTTGCCACATAGTCTTTTCTTCGTACCCTGGATCGCAGACCGTACGCCGCCTGGAACCACAGCCCCCAGAAGGCAGTGCGGTCCCGCTAGAGGGGCCACGTCACCAGCAAGCCGGGCCTCGAATTGAGCAGGGGGCTCCCGCGGCGCGGGGCGCGTGCGGGCATGACCGGGCGCTGCCTGGGCGAAGCCCGGAAGAGGCTGGGCTGGGCCTACTCCCTAACATCTGATCAAGAACTTGGATATCATCGATTCCCTCGACCCACCTGGACAAGTAAGCAAATAACTGTGATATTGGGTGGACAGTATAAGGGAGGCAGGATGAGTAAAAGGAAGAAGAGCCAAGTAGACATTAAGGGAAGTGCAGAGACACAAACAGGGGGTCAAACGTCACTGTTATCATACCTTGTGGGGGCCATGGATGTTATTGAAAAACAGATCAATACCATAGAAGAAACACTGGTAAAATGGAAACGTAACTTGGAATCAGAGTCAAGTTCACCCACCCATATACTGGACGTACCTACATGTGAGGATCACTTGAGGCGGAATCTACGCAATGTATGCATACAACAGCCCCAAGATGTAATAGAAGTGAGTTTATCTGAGGAAGAAGCGCAACCACCCACAAAACTTTGTAAGAACCTGGACATTATTGAGGGTGAAAGTAATCTCGAGTTAGACTTAAGTATTCCTCATATACGTTCAATTAAAGAGCGCTCTACGACAAAAAAGACCAAAGGGAAACAACTTTTAAATAAACTATCTGGTCATAAGATTAACAAAAATTCACACAAAATTAGTCTGCCTACACAATCTGAGCGGAACATAGTGGCCATAGAAAATCTTACAAAGAGTATAGATATACTGCGCAGTATTAAGGCTACAGTCTCTATCAAATAGAATGACAAATGTGGAGGATTTGCTTAAAAGGAAAAACACTATGAGTAGAGAGAGCACCAACACGCCCGTACAGTCTGATACCCAGACACAGCAACTTTAAGTACACACACCACATCTATCACACCAACATTAATTGCAGAACCTGCACAAGTTAACATTATCCAATCAGGCCCTAGATCAATTGTAACCAGGAATAAGGAACAAGAGCATCTCGATATAACAAAACCCCTAGCTGAGGTGCCCGGCCCCAATAAGAGTAGAAGCTCTGTTATAACCCCTATAGGACAAACTAACCTAACAGAGCACCACGTAGCGGATCATCTTGATTTACCACCAGCAGCTACCCCGTACATAGTGGTCCTAACTAACGTCCCAGTCTTACTGACAGCGAGACATGAAACATGGAGGGAACTTAGGAATAAGTCACTTTACTGGCTAGGGAGACAAACTGGATTTAGTAATAACCTATTTCAATGCTTCAAGATGGTAAGATGGGTTGCATGGGTACTGCATAGTCTTGACATTTAGCGACCCCAGCATTGTCCATGCTATCCTTACAAGAACCGGACATATCCCGATAGATAGCAACGCCATAAGCGTACAATCACTGAGGGCCTTTTACCCCCCCCCCCCGGGATCATTCACTCGCAGACACGATATAAATTGTTATGAAAGATTCCAGCAGGTGGGGCATGCACCAAGGTGGAGTATACCATTGTACAACCGGTACGAGTTATTATCATCTATGGATGACCAAGATTGACAGGGAAAACCCAGGCGGCGGGAGATATCCCCAAAGATGACCAACTTAGTACTAACACAGGCACATATGAGTGATCATCTGGGAGGGGCTGATGACTTCGAGAGTGTACAGGGGGACATACAGATGCCACACATAAACATTAACAAAGGGCAAACAAAGATACAGTCAGAGAAATCAAATAATTTCCCAAAAATAGGGAATGCCCCTATAACAGTAGAACTGACATCGCCCAAGGGAGTAAAGGCTAGGAATAAAGAGATGGCCACGGAAAGGGTTCTTTCTAATGGAAAAACACAGAGGCAATCAAAAATCCTGAGTTGGAACATGGCAGGCCTGTCTGATAAAGTAGGTGACCCCCAATGGTCAACCTTAATAAAAGGATACACCATAATATGTCTCCAAGAAACCTGGTCTGTGGAAGAAAGCCACATAAATGGGTATCAAACCTTTCACACACCAGCGAGTTTTAGTACACAGGGGAGGAATAAAGGGGGGGTTATGCACTTATGTGTCAATCTCAGGAGGAGCTACAGTTGTAAAATTCATTACAACTGAGTACTTTCAGATTTTAAAATTCACTGGGGGAGGAGAAAAAAATATAGTTGTCATAAATTTCTACAACAACATCCCTCGACTATTTCTAGAAAATGTGATAAAAAATCTTAATAGCATCCTGCTTAATCTAGAGGAAAAAATGACAAGAGACATGATTCTCATATGAATGGGTGATTTTAACGTAGTGTCCTGGGTACCTACGGACTAGGTGATAATAAGGAGGATACCCCTACACATTTTACACACTCAAAATTAGGGGAACTGTTGAACAGTTTGATTTTGCAATTTGATCTGTCCCACGTAAATGAATTATGTTCACCACAGCACCATTTCAACCCACTTTTAATGGGAGAGGGTGCAATTCGACAATCGATTTTGCTCTCCTGTCATCAAGGTACTCCGCAAATGTGTCCTCATGGAGAATAATTGATATCTTGTTGAGTGACCATTATCCTATCTCATTTGTTTTGTAAATAAAAGGGATGGAGGAAAAGAAGAAAGGAGATATCCTTTATAACCTTCCCATTAATCTTGCTAGCTCAAATGGGTATTTTATTAAATGAGTCGAACCCGAGGTTTTCCTCCAAAAATTAGTTCAACAGACCCACAATAATATTGAAATATGCCTTTCACAAACTGAGGATGATCACAATATTTATGACTCCTTTTATAAAATAACTGAGGAGGTACGGAAATTACTGACAAGGGATCAACGCCAAAGTATCAATAAACCTCAGAGATGGTTCGATAAGGAGTGCACAAAGGCACATACCAACTTGAAACATGCCTTGCATGAAGAACCTACATCGAATGAGATAGTGAGGAGAGCAAGAACAGCGTACTGTGCAGCCATTGCCAAAAGGAAAAAGCAACTAAAAAGGGAAGCTTGGCAGATGCTGCACGAAGCATGCTTAAGGAACGATAATACATCTTTCTGGAAAGCGGTAAATGTCCCTTTCTTATCAAATAAGGGAACAGACATAATAGATCTAGCTATTTTATGGGATACCCGGGCTAAACATTTTGCGGGCCTTTATGATAAGGTCACAGAAGATGGAAGTAACATGGGTAATCCAACAATAAAATCTGAACATAATACTCTATCCAGGACGTTTCCTCTGGATATTGTATTTGAATGTAATGATGTTATTAGAGCCATCAAAGAAAGTGCCTCAGGAAAAGCGCCAGGGCCGGACGTCGTTCCGATTGACGTCTAGAAATTTAAAATAGATCTATGGGCCCCATTGTTAACCAACGTGTTAAATTGTTTTAACCGATATAAATTTATTTCAACCTGGTCGGAAGCCATCGTGATCCCCATCTTTAAAAAGGGAGACAGAAATTACCCAAACTGTTATCGCCCCATATCCTTATTGGATGCCTTAATGAAAGTGGCTGGCAGGATAATTTTAAATAGGACACAAAAACGGGCTGAGGAGAAGGGAGTTATCTCGAACCTGCAATATGGATTTCGGGCAGGGAGAGGTACGATTGAACAGGGTCTCAATCTCTCATTGATAATAGGCAAATATACACAGACCAAGAAGGGGAACCTCTTCCTGACGTTTGTTGATTTAAGTTCAGCCTTTGATTGCGTAGATCACGAAAAATTATGGAACATACTTAATGATATAGGCGGAGACCTTCAGCTTCAATTATTCATAAAGGAATGGTTTCAGGGGAGCGGGAGCCAGGGTACGGTATGGCAAGAGAGGTGAGTGTTCGACCAAATTTGAAATAGGGAGAGGGGTTAGAGAAGGGTGCATATTAGCACCCTTTCTCTTTACCCTCTATATTAACAGCATAGGACACCATCTTAGAAAATTTCAGTACGACTATCCAACAGTTTGTGGTATCCCTACCCCAATCCTCCTGTATGCGGACAACGCCGTAATCATGTCGCGGACCAAGATTGGTCTGCAGAGGGCTGTAACGAAATTTTCAGCATACATGAAAGATAGAGGGTTAAAAGTAAATGTTACAAAGACCTATTCTATGACCTGTGGATTCAGGACAAAGAGCACCTGTGATATTTTCCTAGATAAGAATAAGATCGAGAGTACTAATACATTTTCCTATCTAGGAATTAACTTTGATAGGAATGGAACCTGGCAGGCGGATATTACAGCGAGAAAATTAATCTTCTCCAGGGCAATAGGAGCTGTGATAAGTTTCTCTAAGAAATTGGGCGGGAGACCTGTGTCAGAACTGCTGGAGATTTATAAAGCTAAGTGCATTTCTACTGGTACTTATGGGGCTGGAATTTGGGGGATCGAAAATGTGGATTTGATACGATGCGAAAATGACTTTGCCCGTTATTTATTGGCAGTACCTAGATCCACGGCTACTTACAGCTGCCATAGTGATCTGGGTTTAACTCATATTACTGATACCATCAAAATTTCCCCCTTACTGCTGTGGCACCAAATACGTGTTACACCAGAGACAGGCCTAAATAGAGACATAATTAAAGGCTGCCTTAATATAGATAGAGTTGCCAATATAAAATGGATCATGTACATTAAAAACACGATGCATAAGATCGGGCACCCAGAATACTTTGAAACACCAACAAGTATGGAATCAGTATCTAAATATGCATTAACCCCTTCGACGCTCATGACGAGCTCAGCTCGTCATGAGGTACACTTCTCGCACGCTCATGACGAGCTGTGCTCGTCATGAACCGCGGGTTTTTAAAAACTTCAGCGCACAGCGGGAAAATGCGCCGCACGCATGGTGTTAAAAAAGATGGCCTTGGAATATCTGGAGAATAAAAGGTGGCTTTCCGAAAAGGTGAAACGCCCAGTCATGGAAAATCAGCTGATGACCACCTGTGAGGGGATTCAACCGTATTTGTTACTTGAACCAAGTAGCTATTCACAGATGCTATTGGCACGCTTCCGTACTGACTCCTTCTGTAGACTGATAACTTTCCCAGAAATCTATGACTGGACAAAGGATCTGCCTTAGTGCCCATGTGATGATATATCCCACCAAACTAACATGCAAAGGTTTCTGATTCCTATCTTTAAAAGTTGGGGGCTAAACAGGTGCAGGGTCGCATTTTTAAAATTACAACAATTGGAGACTGAAATTGTAATCAAGGCAGTTTCTTCTTTTTTAAAGTTAGCTATTAGGTTTCGGAGTACAATGTGAACGGTTGTAAGCAGCGAATATACAGTATTCCATATTTGTATCAAACATGTAAGCCTGATTATGATGCCCCTTATCCGGAACACAATGTGAGTGGTTGCATGTAGTAAATATATACCATCTTATATTTGAATTGAACGCGTAAACCTGTATATTAAGTCTTTTCTCTCTTATAGAGGCTACAGGCTCGTTCATGGTATATTTCAATCAGTTAATGAATTTATCACCTGTTTTTTATACAATGTCTTTTAATCTTGTAAAGATTCTTTAAAACATTTTTTTAATCTGTGCTTTCATGATTTTGCAATATAAAGTCGAATAAAGCATTATTGAATTGAATTGAATTGAACTGAACTGGTGCTCATGTAAAGCACTCCCATACTTCGGGTGAATTATATTGATAAAAAGAAAAGAACGAACAGGAGGCTACGGGCCTACGGACCAATGGCTGCACCCTACATTGGCATGTGATGGCGTCGTCACTCGCCACCACCGCCAGCCCCTCATGCAGGATCTGGTCTCCACCATAGGCACGGTTCCCCCTAAGCAGGGGGCCTTGATATTGACATAGGAGGTCTTACTCTGATTCAAACCCACTGCGAGTAGATCACAGCACATATCAGCAGTGAGCATTACTTCACTGAGGCTTCTTAGGCCCTAACTAGTTGGGTCTGGTGGCTCAGTGGACTAATGCATCTATTGCAGGGGCCTCTGTTCGACATCATGGTCACAGGTTCAAATGCTGTTGGGTCCACTCAGCTTTTCATCCATCTGAGGTCGATAAGTTGGGTAACAATAAACATCTGCTATTCAGTGCCAAGAGACCCCGTTGGGGTGAACGTGCGCTTTACAAATACACTTGTTATGTTATGTTAATTAAGAGTCAGAGCGGATTGCCTTTTGCTCGATCATGACTGGCCTGCTGGTTACAGGTGCGGGACCAGACCCAATGTTACTAGGATGATAATTCTTTCAGTGAAATCGCTTGAGGATTCAACTGCCACAGCAGCCAGGAACAGCAAGTGCATAGTAATGGAAGAAAGAGGCATGAGGCAGAATCAAAGCTAGGTAGCCTTGGAGTTCAGCATCCCGGCAGTTGACAGCACTGGCGGCAGATCCGAAGAAAAACTTTGGACCACTGTGCTTATTTTTTCATACATAAAGCACTGCCTTCAGCCAAAGGCATAGCTGCCAAGTGACCCTTTGTCAGGCATGACATTATTGGCTACTCATGAGATTTTAGCCAACAGCACTTTGCATTCTGGAATTTTAAAGAGTAGCAGTGTAATGGTTAGTGCACATCGTCGGTCAGCGTTATGTTGCCTAACAGCCCTGTCTCCTCTTTGACCATGTCATAATTGAATGGTGTGCGGGGCTGAGGCAGGAAGGTGGGCAGATTCTCTGCTCTCACTATCACCCTACTGACTGCACAAGTCCAGGGAAAAGAAACATTTGGAAAGTCATAACCGGATCGTTCAAAAGGCGCGCGATGCAATACGAATGACAAGTTGTGCACTACTAGTGTGAATTAACAACAATAATACAGCTGTCAAGCGGTCCCAAGTCATATTCGACATCTTCAGCGTCCTACTATTTTTGCAAATATTACTGTGAATTATGGGGCACACTAATTACATTTTTTTCTCTATTAAATATTGTCTTAAAATCCCAGCACGAAAAGTGCTAGTGGCTAAAAAACACAGGACTGGCTGAGCGTGCAGCATCTTACAATGGGCCACCTGGCAGCCATTTGTGACCTTCCGGTGGTCGCGTGCACACATGGGCAGAAGGATGACTGCTGCCCCAGCCCTTCCGCAATCCGTGTTGCCTGCGATTTGCCAAACATTACAGTGCCCATAAAGTGGACGTTTCTTTCACGCCATAAAAGTGCTTTAACTTTGAAGATAAAACATTTGCCAAGATTTCTGCCACCCTGAAGCACACCTACTGTTGAATTTAAAATCACATGCATATATGGGAACGTTTGGCGCTATAAAGGAGTGCCCGTCTCAGCGGTGACAAACCCTAATGCTCCTTTTAAGAATGTAAAACATAACAGGCAGGGAGTGATCGCCCAAGGATGAAAGCAGGTTGGCACTAAGTTGGCCGGTGAAAGCTGCTGGCAGGGCACTGCTAATGGTAGGATAAAGGGCGTTGGGCAAAGTTTCAAAGAATTAAAAAACAACTTGTAGAAGTTTACTGAGTTTCTTTAGGCTTAGAGAGAAAACATTTTCAAAGCTGTCCAGTTTCTCCACACCTTCAGAAACGGCTTCTTTATGTGGCAATGATCTGCCAAATACAGATGGCGACCGTGGCATTCTGTGGTAATAAAGAAACTATAATGGGGAAATACAATAAGAAATTCAAAGTAAAGAAATGTGAAAATGAATGATTTTCTGTATGTAATAATGAAGAAAAATGAATAATATACATGCAGTGTAAAGTATATAGATATGTGACACAATTTACCATTTAACCCATTGGGCATTTCCCTGGTGGCCTGGAGCCATTGAAGGCCGTGGTTTAAGAGCCCAGGCCTGCAGCTGGGCTTTCAGCAAAGCACGCCTGCTTCCTAGGGTTTATTGCAGCAGGAACAGCTGGGAAGAAAGAAAGAAAGAAAAAAAGAAAGAACGAAAGAAAGAAAGAAAGAAAGAAAGAAGAATGACTCTGGGCCGTTTTGAACATTGTTTGCCATATAGGATAAGGGTTATAAATAGTCTTTAAGTTCAGGCTTAGAGGTTGTATTATGATAAGGGTTAATTTAGGGCTACAATAAGGTACAGTGTTAGAGTTAGGTAATAGTTACCCATTAGCGTTACAAAATATGTCTCCCTGCAGGATGACATAAGGGTATCCTATATCTCACATTGACCATGGACTAAGTATGGGGCCCCTGGAGGGCTGAGCTCCCACTCCCAGCACTCCAGACGTTGTGGGGGCCTAAATTATGTTCCTGGGGTTAGCAGAGGTTAAAAGTTATGGTTAGTATTAACAACTTTATAAATAAATAGGGTAATAGTTAGAGTTAATTACTTATTTGCCACATTATAACATTCTTTATTATCGGTTTTGTCATTCTGGACAAACTTTTAAACTAATATAAAAGAATAAAATTGTCATTTTGAATTGTTGAATTTGTTTTCATCTTTGTTGTATTTCTTAGTTATAGCTTTTTTCATTTTCACCTAGATGGTAACTTTGTGAGCATTGGATGTAATGACACAATTGATAACAGAGATTTAGGTGGTATTCAAAACCAGCAAATTAAAATATGAACAGTCCTAAACTCATCCCTTCCTTAAAGGATGACCTTCTGGATTTGTCTCACACTTATCAGCCATAGCCTGCCATCTTGGAACGTCCAGTTCCATTTCCTTTCCATTTCCTTTCCATTGCCTACACCCCTTCAATCACTGACCACCTCAGCAACCACCAGCTCCTCAATGGCGCACAAAGAAACAGCACTCATCATCTGCACAGACGAAATACGCATGATCTTTGATAGAAGAGACATGACAGAACTATTCTCCTGGATCTCTCTGCAGCATTTGACACAGTCTCAAACCCTATCCTCATCAGGCGCCTGCAAGAGATTTGCACCCAAAGACCCACTCTCTGCTGGACCTGCTCCTTCTAAACGGATAAAATACAACCTGCTAGCCTGGCATCTAATTCCTCGGAAGTCTGCAAACACATCTGCAAAGTATCTTGAGGTTCATCACTCGGGCGCACCCTCTTCAAAGCATCCATGATCCCTCAAGCCAATATCATCCGCACACACAACATCAACATCGTCTCCTACCCAGATGACATGCAACTCATTATCTCCCTCCTGGACAAGACCCCCAGCTCAAGAAACAACTGCATGCCTGAAGTCACTAACTGCATGAAAGTCAACCGTCTTAAACTCAACATCGGCAATACAGAAGTAGTGATCTTTGGCAAGAACACCTCACCATGGGACTCCAACTGGTGGCCAAAAACTCAGACCAATAATCAACAGCAAACTGGACATGACCTCACAAGTCAATGTTGTCACTGCATCCTGCTTCCACACCATGAAGACGCTGAGAAAGATCTTTAAATGGCTTCCAAGCATCACTAGAAAAACTGTCATGCCCTAGTCCTCAACAATTTGGACTGTGGGCACACCCTCTACGCCTGAAGCACCAAAAGACTACAAACCATCCAGAACTAGGCAGTCAGACTCACCCTCAAACTCCCACACAGAATTCACATCACACCACACCATAGGGTACTACTGTGGCTCCCGATACACAAATGTGATCGATACAAACACCTTTCACACACCTTCAGGACACTTCATAACTCAGACCCCACCAACCTAAACAGTCACATATCCTTCCATGAACTACACAGACACCCCCACTCTACAGGACTCCTACTCAAACGCATCTCACACATCCACTGAACTAGAACAGTAGGATTGGTGTTCTCTTACATCGCTCCTAAAGCATGGAACGACTTCCTACTACACATCAGAGCCTCCTCTCTTCTTGAGTTCAACAAGAAGATGTAGATGTAGATCTGGCTTTTCAATTAACCAATCTACCATAGGTAAGGCTAGGCACACACACCTGCTCAGCACAAGCATACCCTCACGGGTGATAGTGAGGTTTACAAATACACACAACAATATAGCATCTAACTCCTGTGCTTGCTGACTGTCATTCACATCCTGGACCCATGTGGTCTAAGACCTTCGTTTCCTACCTTGGAGGGCAGTCCCTAGCCCGATCATAAATTTCCTCACCCTGCTTAGTGTTGCTGTTGGCTTGTCTATGGTCAGATATTCATAGCACAAGTCATTCCATGGTATGGTTTATTGGTGATGCTATGATGGTGAAACTAGAGTGAATGTCCCAGACCTGGTTGAGCAGTTACATGGTTCTCTTTGCCAGACACCACCCTTGTCACTGCCGGTCACTGCACCTTGAGATTGCCTCCCATGTATAACTGCAGGAGGGATGGATCAGCTGGGGCAGAATGGGCTAAAAGATTGGCCGTGGCCGTGGGCTAATCATAGTATGGTGTCTATGGTCATGAAACTTTAATTGAAATGATGGTGCACACTGGCCAGCAGCAACCCTGTATTTCTAGTTATCATCCTACTGACTGGTTGAAAACTCTCACCCTTCAGTCTGTTCCTTGCTTTTGCAAGGCTGAGTAGGCAGCAGCAGCCTAAGTCCGGATTGGCCGCAGGCTCTCTAAGGCTTGGCTCAGGATCGAGAGGACCACATCAGTCTACTGCTAGCTGGATCATGAGGCAGTAGAGTATGCACCAGAAGCAGGCCTCAGAGACTGGACTTAGAGAATGGTAGGGAGGGGCACGGGCTGTTCAGCAGTGCCCTGGTCCTGCAGCACAGAGTGAGATGGATGGCAGTGGGCCTGCTCCGCCACTTGTTACAGACTCACAGTCGGTCACTTGCTGTTGGTAAAACATGGGCCACTGCGTGGTCACCAATGGACATCAGTGATGGGACTGGGCACAGCTATGCATCACTGACAGGCCAAAGTTACAAAAGAAGGATCCATCTATCTTTGAGCATCCCTATAGGCCTACTTATATTCTAATGCATGGCCCAGTCTGCCATGTTGTAGGGGACCACCAGTCGGCTGTCTGTGGTGGCACTGCAGTGACATTGATTGCAGCTAGCAGTGTTCACCCAGTATGATCATGACTTCAAGTCACAGTTAGCAAAATGAATATATTATCTTTATCAGGTTCAATAATCCAAACAAAGCTTCAGCGCCAGAGGTGCAAACTGAGCTGATGTTTATTCATAACTCAATTTGGGCATTCTGATGGTGGCATCTGATTAATAATAATTTGTCATTTAGAATTCACTCTCAACTTAGTTATGAAATATGAGTTGCTTTAAATAATTCTTAAGATCTAAAATATTCTTAACATCCTTTAATATATCTTTATTAGTCCAAAGTATTCATCAATTGTTTGAAATCTCAACCAATGGGATTTCTTTTTAATACTTCTTAGGATCTATAGCATCCATAACATCCTGTATAAGATATCATATCATAAAACATGGTTGTTAGTCCACAGCATTCATCAATTTTGTGCCAATTACTTCAATTGGTGTTTTCTTAATACTTTTTAAAATCCACAGTATTCACAACATCCTTTTTTAAATCTTTTTTTTTTTATTATTGTGTTTCAGGGGGAAGGGAGCAACGGAAACAACACAAAGAATAAGAGTGCAATCTCGAAATACTATACAGAAAGTAGAAACACTATATCATCGGTTCTGCATTATCTAGTTGCATGGTGAGACAGGATTTATTGATACCTGTATATGTGTAAAATAATCATGAAGACATGAACTGAAGCAGAAATAGTATGAAATATTGAAGAACCAGTGTTATGGGTGTTGGTGTAGGATGCGCATCATATGTTGAAGATAGGAAAGTTAAAAAGAAAAGGTGGGGAAAGGTGAATTAAAGTGTGGGTTTGCAGTGAAATGTGGTGCTCCGGAGTAAGGGGTAGCAGTAGAGACACGTTGATCCAACTGATTCATACATTTGTGGAGAAGCGTGGCTCAGTGGTTAGAGGTGGCAGACCCGGAAGCTGAGATCGGCCGTGGACCAGGGTTCGATTCCCTGCCTCGGCGGGTCTCGGGCTCAAAAATTCCACAGACTTGATAATTCTCGCTCCGGTGCCTACTCAACTCACGGGGTCACACTCTGGGCAATAGCTAGCTCAATCTCCACTACGGCCCCTTGCGGCGGGATGCCTGGCTTTCACCTTGTGGATACCCTGCCGGGATATCTCACAGGGGAATACCAGGACAGGTTCCCTAAGCAAGCGCTTAGATAACGGGTCGGTGATTTGCGCTATATAAATACATTTACATTTTACGTAGTTTAAGGAGGTTAGACTTCATGAATAGGCCTTAAATGTTCCAAATTGATTTAGATATGAGGAGGTGCCCTATAGATTTGCACTGTGAGGAGTGTGAGCTTTGGAAGTAAGTCACCCATGCTCGCCAGCTGTGATAGGAGACTAGATTAAGAGCTTGATTTAGATATTGGTGGATGGGTTACTCCATCACAATGGTGATAGATATCCTGACCACCGAAATATATATTCTATTATATCCTATGGGATACATATTTCGGCAGACGGGTTAGCCGTAATTGTTGTGACAGAATAACCCGCCCGCTAATGTCTAAATCAGGCTCTGAGTATTTTCCAGCCTTGCAGAATTACTTTTATGGCGATTGTCAATAGTAGATTCAGAAGTGCAAAGTTAGGATCTGATAGTGACAAATGGTGTGAGGCTGTAAGAGGCTCTAACATTATGGTCAGGAAATATAGGTTAAGCTTAACTTATAAAATTTAACTGAGTTGGCGTACAATTTGTTTCCAGAATGGGGTCAGGAATTAACATTTGAAAAACGTGTTCCAGGTCACCACAGTGTTCTTTGCAAGAGACACATTCATTGCAGTTTATCAACTTTAATATGCTCAATCTGTCTGGGGACCCAAAAGTAAGAAAACTACAAAATGTTCGGTTTGAGATAGTAAGAGATCTAGCTTGGGTAAAAGAGCTTGGTCACAGATCCTGTCCCACTGCAACTGAAATAGTGAGTCTCTGCCTAGGTTATGAAGAAGTGGGGACCGCTTTACACAGACTGGACGATGGGCTGCAGAGGAATGCCTTTGTAAGCATTTGTGAATATTGGAAGTAGTATAGTCTGGTGCTTGCATGCGCTCAAAAGGGAGATAAAGACGGGGAACCTAGCAGACCCACCTTGGAGAGCTTAGCATTGATTTTTAGGAAGTCATACTAATCTATACTCAGTAATTTGTATTTGAATTGTAGTGAGGCAAACTGCAAAGGCTCATCATTCTAATAGAGGTCTTTAACCAAATGAATGCCCTTTTTGGACCACTCATTCCCAATAGGTCAGAGTGTCACACTTTTGTTATGAGAGCAAGTTGGATTAATGTATGGGGCATTACAGTTTTTTGTCAATTATCTTGAGGACATTAATAGTTAGTATAATACATTTAGAATGTACTATAAAGAGATGGTCCATCAAGATCAGTGTTTGTAGTGGATAGGGTTAGCAAAGGTCTCACTCAAGCTGAAGCCAGGAAAGGGAGTGGAGATCCATTTTGTCCCTCGAGTGACAAGATGGGCATTTGGTAATGATATCAATTAGGAAAATTCCATCCTCCATCCCATATGCTTAGCCGTAATTTCTTTAAGGAGGTTCTTGCTCTTTTTTGGGATTATCACAATTTGAGGTTATTTTATCTACGGAGAAAAAAAACAACTGATATAGGTGTATGAGGAGCATGCTGGATAGGAAGATAATTAGCGGAATAACCATCATCTTGATCATCATGGTCTCCAGTCTTCCCCATCATAAAAGATTTGTAATTTTGGCAATTGTTTATTGTTCATATAGTCTAAGTCAGTTAGATTTCTGTTAAACCAGATACCTAAATATTTGATAAACTTAGATTCTCAATGAAGACCAGTACCTGTAATTGAGGATGGGAGACCCACGGGTTCAGTGGTAACACTTTGTTTAGTCCTTATTTAAAGTATACCCTGATACCCTGATACCTCAGAGAAGGACTGGGTGATGTTCATAATGGAGGGTATAGCCAGATGAATTTCTTCCGTAAATATTAGGCTGTCATCTGTGTAGCTGCAGTCTTAAACCATCCTGTATCCTCCTGGATCTCTCGGCTGCCTTCGACACCGTCTGCCACCACACCCTGCGCATACGCCTATACAACACAGGGATCCACGACAAAGCCCTGGACTGGATCCCCTCCTTCCTCACCGACAGAACCCAGGGAGTCCGCCTCCCTCCATTCCGTTTCAAAGCCACCAAAATCACCTGTGGCGTACCCCAAGGATCATCCCTCAGCCCGACCCTCTTCAACATCTACATGACACCGCTCACCAACATCGTCCAGTCACACAACCTCAACATAGTCTCATACGCCGACGACACCCAGCAGATCCTCTCACTCACCAAAGATTCCGCCACCGCCAAAATCCACTCCCACGCAGGGATGAAGGCCGTTGCCGAATGGATGAAGAGCAGTCGCATGAAAATGAACTCAGAAAAGATGGAGATCCTCATCCTCGGCTCCACCCCCTCTGCCTGGGACGACTCCTGGTGGCCAGCCTCGCTGGGAACTGCGCCGACACCCACCGACCATGCACGCAACCTGGAGTTCATCCTGGACTATTCTCTGTCAATGACCCACCAAGTCAACGCCGTCTCCTCCTCCTGCTTCAACAGCCTCTGTATGCTTCGCAAGATCTACAGCTGGATCCCCATCGAAACCAGGACAGTCACCCAGGCCCTCATCACCAGTAGGCTGGAATACGGCAACGTCCTCTACGCGGGAACCACATCCAAACTCCAGAAGAGACTCCAACGCATACAAAACGACCGCTTAGCACCTGGTATCTCCCGAACAGGGACCCCGTGGAGATACCGTGGATCCACGGGTCACTGTTCAGGAGATACCCCGTGGATCCACAGCGTGCGCTGAATATTGGCGTATGTTTGACAATAGAGCAGCACCCCCAGCTTGGATCCATGGGGTAGGAATGATCTGCAGCCCATAATTTTACTTTCCTCTCAGACAAATCGGAAGGTCAAATAACCGTAAGTTAAACGGAAAATCATTGCAACTGCTGTGGGTGCACCTTAGCGTGTGCATACCCCCGTGGCATATCTGTTCCTGAAGAAAGCATCGCTACTGGCACATGGAGGCTGAAACCTGTAGACCGGCAATCACTCTTTCACCTAGAATGTTTCTGGCCATCTTAACCAGCTAATACATCCGACTACATCACCCTTTTAATCTTACCTTACTTATCCACCATTAAAAGCTCTTTAGGAAAAGTCAAGGTAATTTTAATCATCACGGTGTTACCTTGGCACTCACAACAACCAAAAAAACTGCTCCGCTGTAACGAGGTGTCGTAGCACACCTGAGAAGCCGAGTGCCTCTCGGGTGGGAACCCTATTATGAAGCATGTCACCAACTAGGTTGGTAGTGAGGGTTCTTTTTTAACACTCTGCGACTCTTCAGCTACTTTTTTACAGTTGGATTCACTCTTTCATTGTTTAGTTATTGAATGATGAGACCCCACCATCTTATTATTTATTAAATCAACCAAAGTAACAAAAATGACACATTTCAGTTCAGGAGGTTGGCAGGGATAAGGAGAGTTCTTTCTGCATCCTGGATTCAAATTTGTTATCAAGGTCTCTAAATCCATTGTTTCCATGAAGATCAGTGTTTTACTGTTGAAGACAATTCTAAATTTTGGAAGGGCCACAAATGAGTATTGGTAAGACTTGTCACTGAATGTCTTCCTTACTGCCAGGAAACCCTGCCTACAGGTCACAATGGCTCTAGCAAAATTCTGGGAGATCGAGATGTTCATACTTTTCCTAGAAATAGATCTGATCTTGCACATGTGTGTCAGAATTTGCTCCTTAAATTGATGTCCCAATGGTTTGAAAATGAAGGGACATGGTATACAAGAATTTAAAAGAGGCAACTCAATGAGCTCTTTCAAGCTCAAAGTCTCTGTTGAAGGAGAGATGCGTAAAACACTAGGTATCCAAGTGGGGATGAATTCAACAGGGGGTGCACTTTCTATTTCCTCAGGCAGGCCAAAGATTCCAAGTTTGCTTCTTCTGTGTCTGTCTCCCAGTTCTGTGATCTCTCTCCTCAGACACAACAGCAAGTTACCAGTTTTGTGGAATCTTTTATATTGGAGATTGTTGTGGTATTCCAGGGCGCTGATTCTAATTTTGGCATTGGTGATTCTCACTGTAAGCTATTTTAGGTCCTTCCATATCATTGCCACCTCTATTTGTAAGAGATCCACATTCGCTTTTGAGCTTTGGGTGATGTCATGCACTGAGTTCAGTTTCTTTAGTGTCATTGTCAAGGCACTGTCAGGTTTGCCTTTAATGTGAGATCAAGAAAGTGGGGGAATGTGTTTTGCTCTCTTTAGACTACCTTTAGAATCATTATCTTTATGTCTCTATGCTGCTTAATCTCTCTAGATTCTGTCGTGGTTGAAAGGAACGTGTAGTGAAGATAAGGCAGAGATAAATTGAAGTAGACATGTATAACAGGGATACCTCACCAACTATTACTTAGGGATTAATACTGTATGAAGGACAACTTATTTGCAAGTAGTAGAGATTAAGACACCGCTGGGGTGCTTCGTATGGTAGCACTATACAAGGACAATGTTGAAAGGTCTAGGAGGCATGTGGATCACAAGAGGTAATGAGCACTTTTCACACTTGTGAAAGTAGAGATTGTTGTTCAGTCACGTTGACATCCATGAATACACTCTAAAGTGGCACTCTTCTCTATTAAAATTGTAGTGTGGATTGTGGCCCAAAATCAGCGAAACAGGACTCAGGAGGGGTTTTCACCTGCACAACCGGCTTCCCGAGGTGCGACCCACTGTGTGTGCCACTACCCCCCAAGTGTTGAATTTGTGACCGCTGTGTGGGCATTGTTGATAAGATGAAATCTCAGAGATCTTACCACTGAGATGACATGCCGGCAGAGTAGAGGTAAGTAAATGGCATTGGGTCGTCCGGACATCTACTCCTTGTCATTGGGCATGCACTGGGAGGAGACGTCGCTGCAGCCAGAAATGGTTAAGAGAGCGGCGCCACCATGATGGATGTGACGGCGACTACGATCGCTCTGATAATACTCTGTTGGCAAATCTTGGGGGGTGACCAGGGATCAATCAGCTCTCGGTCCGGTGTGGCAAACATTCCCCAACCACAGGTGATGGTCGGAGTCAGATTTAGGAGGTTTTCAGCAGGAGAATTTAGACAGGCTCACCAGAGCACTGAAAAAAGCTGCCAAGTCTCTCGGGCTCCAAGCCACGCCCATCTTCTTAACAACCTTAAAGATATCTTTCTTATTACAAAGTCTTGATCATTTTGGAACATATATGCCAGCACATGTTTCACGAGAAGCCTGGCTTCTTTAGAGCAATAGTGCTTTATTTGATCATTAAAACAGATACTAAGTGATAAAACTGAAATAAAAAACTAAATATCATTGATGACTTGAACCATCATAGTTTAAAATCTTATTTGGAATTTACAATATACACACTTTTGCATAGTATCGTTAATATATGTTCAAAAGATCTTCCCAGGCACTTCTGATTCAAGTATAACTTTGTCCTAAATACAATGCATTTCTATTTACCTTGTAAAGTAAAGTAAAGTCCACATTTGTAAAGCGCACAATCACCCGTAAGGGTCTCTAGGCGCTGGGGGCCGTCGGGAAGATTAAGCGAGCTATTGCCCAGAGTCACATGGTGCTGGGCTAACCTGCCGCCGGAGCCGGGGATCGAACCGTGGTCCCCAGATTCCAGCGTCAGTCGCCCTGGCCACCTCTCCCTTGTAGGTGTTTCGTCTTTTAAGTGGTGATATCCTAACATGCTGATATTCTAACATGCTGATATTCTAAATACACACACTGCTTTTTTAATACTGCAGAGTTTAATGACCAACACCGAGTAGTCCAGATGAACTGGGCTCACCAATACTACGGCTCAATAATTTCTGCTTCATGCCAGCTTTATGTCTCCCTGTCCTTATAGTTCTGTTTAGAGGTTCTAGTACTGAGAATCAGGGTTCGCGCTAGTTTACCTCTGGTGGCCATTTTAGACTATTTTAGGCGCACCCAAAATGCCACCAGCGCTTGCTTGTTCTCACTAATCCCTCAGGGAGCAGAAGCTAGTCACAGAGTGGGACTAGGGAGGTAGTGGAATTTAGGACCAGCTTCTAGGGCGAATTCAACTTCGTATCGCTCCACCCGGAGGCAAACATCAGATTTGTGTGTTCAACATTTTGACCTGACACTTATTCAATTTCCCATGAAGCCAGGACGTCCCCCTTCCACAAGACACACACTGAAACATTGCAAAACATTTGGCAAGTACACTAAGGTGCCTCATCAGGATTAGAATCATTGCTATCAGTCACTTCTGCTTCAGTCCCACCGCCATACTAATCATTTAGCTCGAATCCTCTAATTTCCTCTCGCATTTGCTATGTTGCGTGCAAGTGAACTCAGCCCTTTGGAAGAGTGCCATAATCTTCACCTAGTTATTACACATTATCGTACTTGCCAAGTTTAGATCAGTATCCTGCACCAAAGCATGTCACCAAGAGAGGCGACCTGCATCTAGCTAGATGATCTTGGTACCTCCACCAAGTAGTTATGCTCCATTCACTAATGAGCAATGTTGAGAGAGTCCAAGGCTTGCCAACTATTCTCAGGATTCTCAGACATTGGGTGACGTTAACATGTAATTAGGGGCCAATGGGACAGCTGTCAAGGGCAGGTGGAAGATGCTTAGGGAGAAATTGAATCTTTGAGACACACTGCAGGAGACAGTGGTCGATTCCAATGTAAGTGACCTTGATGTAATCAATGTCTGCTGGCGTGTACAACAAAGTAGTTGAACCACAGCACTTACGGAGGCCATTTACATGTACGTGTTCTGGAGTCCCATACTTTTGGGTTCCAGGATGGGCTAATCAGGGCCGGTGCCTCCTTAAGGTTACAATAGCCTCAGGATGTCAAATTAATAGAAAAAGGTCTGAAAAATTGGCTTTTTCAGTGTAAGGGGAGCACTCCAGTGGAAAATAACTTATTTTGCCTGGAGCATTGAAAAAATCCTTCCACCGAGCCAATTTGCACTGTAATCTTATTTAAGGAGTAACATATTCTATTCTAACCATTACAGATACAAGTTGTCCTGCATAGCAATGATTTGCATCCAAAAAGCAAAAAGAGAAAAGTACAAATGAGACAAAAGTGTAGAAAGGAAAGATAAAAAATCCCTCATAAGATCTCTCCACAACTACGTTGTTTAGGCTTGCTAAGGGACGCACGCATGACATTGGACCACTGTTCAGCTTTGGAAAAAAAGAAAACCAACGGCTAAAAGCATGCTGTCCTGTAGACGTCCTGTAGGTTTAGCCATTGAAAATCATGGGGCTACATTCTTACCAAATCGATGACGAATGAGTTAAGCTGCTGTGTTCCAAATTAACAGTGGCCCAGTCATTTTTCCACGCTGGAATTTCCGCCGGCCCACTTAAATTATCGGGCCCATGACAGATAAATGCGCAGCACTGGGAAGAACCGAAATGAATATGTGGGTCAATAGGTTACAATCCCTTTCAAGTAAGAGGCTGTGCTGGGATTGTTGATCGTCCCATATATTAGAGACAAAGTAAGTCTGCTAAATCTAACCAGTCTCGTCCAAGACTCCAAGCCTGGCTCTGGAATAAACTGCTCTTACAGCTGTTTAGAGGAACTGGCGGAAAAAACCTTCGCTTCCCTGGGGCCAGGAGCCCTGCACTGGATCTGCGTCAGAGCTGCGTCTCCCTACATCCAGCCAGCACCAGGCCTGCAGCAAATTCCATCATCCACAGACCTTTGTTTGCCTACGAGTGGGAGATTCAAGTAGGCCTTTCTTCTTTGCTGCGTAAACGGGTAACGTCAATTTACGTAAACGGGGTCAGCGGAAGAACATCCAAGCAAACAGAAAGGCAGAGCGGAAATGGGAAATTCTCAAGTTCTACAGAATATGGCCACCTTTCTAGATCTGGATTTTTTAAACTTCCAAATTAGAGCTGGACGAGCCAGTAAGTTAGTAGGGAGAACCGAGCCGGAGCCGAGCCAAGGGTGTGGCTCAGATTTTAGAGCCAGTGATCCAGCCGAGCCCTGAAAACGTTTGCTATGTATATCGCACAACAAACATTGTGCCGACCCATGGTGCTGCCCTAGATGGGTGAGGAAGAGCACAGGCCAGAGCACACTCCTAGTGGGTGCAAGGAAGGCACATGCACACTGCTGTCACAATTTTGGGACCGACCCCACGGTCTGCCCCCGTTTATTTACCATCTCATCAGCACCCGGCAAGGTGGTGTGTGCTGACATCGCGGGGTATAGTATCTCCTGGTTGGCTGAGTACATCCCATTCAACATTAGATGGCAGGAACCACCTCGATTTTGGCACATACAAAATCACAGAGTCACAGATTGGAGGTTGGCTTGGGCCTTAATCTCTATTTGAGTGGCTTCTTCTGCCCAGTGGGGCCGAAGGCACTCCCTCTCTGAGCACTTGTTGGGCGACTCCCGGGCAGCCAGAGCCCTCTGTTGCATCTGCACCCTCCGATGTTGGGTTATCATTGGCCCCCTTATGTCCTTGTCTTCTACTTCCTCCCTCTGTTGGGCAGCAGTTGGTCGAAACCATTATATGCTTTGTATGTTCACCTCATGCCCATTCTGGCTGGTTATCATTCCATTTAGTGTCGTCACTGTCCACGCTCCCCTCTCTACTGGGGTGCAGAATTTCCTTCCCTGGTGAAGGTCCCTCACCAGAACGCAATCCCCCTCCTCTAGATGCCTTTCCACGGCCCCCCTTGCCTGACTGGCTCTTTTGTTTGTTTTCCTGCACTTCACTTGCATGCCCTCTGCATCCAGCGTGGCCAGACACCAGCCTGTGCCTATCAGGATGCTATCCTTTACATGCCTTTGAAACTTCAGGTGTATTGGGGTGGACTGGGTCATGCAGTGAGGGGTGTTGCGGTATACCCTCAGAAAATGGTGCAGGCTCCATTCAAGGGCCTTGTTTTGCTCCACTGCAATGTGGAGGGCTTCTCATAGGGGTCTCATAAACCTCTTCACAGTGCTGTTGGCTTTGGGCCACTGAGGTGTTCATTTCTGGTGCTTTATTTGAAGCACCTCTAGGTATTTTTGAAATTCCATGCCCTGAACAGTGGGCCGGATGGTCTCTGGTAGACCAGATGCTGCGAATCGTATCGGAAGGTCTTCCCCAGCAGGGAATTTACTTTGGAAAATGCCGTCATGGTTACCAGCTCTATAACGGGGTCCTTGGACTGGTCATCGACCATGACCATGGTTAACCTGCTGTCAGGGAAGCTCCCGAAATTCAGACTGACCTTTGCCCAGGTAGTCATTGGTGTGTCTTTCGTGACCGTGGGCACTGGCACAGTGGGGCTTCCCATGATCTGATAGGTTGGACACTACTGCAAGGCTTCTTCCACTCTGGTGTCTGTGCCTGAGAACCACACAATTCCCCTCATTTTCGCCTTTATTTTCACAGCCCCTTGGTTTTCCTAGTGGGCCACGTCAATCACTCTGACCTCCAGTGACTTGGGAACAACGATGCAGTGGCCTCACATTATGATGTCTCCTGCCATGGTGCTCAGCTCGTCCCGTAGTCTCCATTTCTCTGCTGGGCCCCATTGGTTGGCATCCGGATAGAGCAACTTCCATGTGCTGTTGTCGATGGCCTCCACTATTCTTCTGAGACCATCATCGGTGTCAGTGGCTCGCCGAATGTCCTCAATTGTCAGCGCTCTCAGGCAAGCTGCTATTACTACAGTGGGAGTGAATTCTTCAGCCCTTTTACTGTCCATAGCCACTCTGTCAGCTTGTTCTAGGGTATGCCAGGAAAGGAACGCCACCAAGTTGCCGGCTCTCAACCAATACACCACACAGAACTGGTAAGGTACCAGCTGCACTGCCCACCACTCTATGCACGAGGGTTAAAGGGGGCCCGTTCCTCAAAACAGGCTCACTAATAGTTTGTACTCTCTTATCACCTTAAATGCATGCCCATAGATGTATAGGTGAAAGTGGAGACAAGCTCATTTGATGGCCAGGGCCTCCTCTTCGATCTGCGAGTACTGCATTTCTGTTGCTGTGAGCACTCTGCATGCGAACTCCAAAAGGGATCACACGCCTGACTCCTGCTCCTGTGTCACGACGGTCCCTAAGCCCACGGGACTCTCATTTACCACCAATTCTGTGGCTCTGTCGTGGGTGAAGTCACCATTGGGGCATCGGCCTGGAGAACATTCTTGATTTTGTTGAATGCCTCTTGCTCCTTCATGCCCCACTTGCACCATGCTCCAGCCTTCATGAGAGCCAATGGAGGCTCAGACGGGGTGGCCAAGTTTGGTAGGAACCGCAGTATGCCCCCATGCCTAAGAAGCTGTGCACCTCGGTTGTGTTCCTGGGTGCAGGGGCCTCTTTGATCATTCAAGATTTGCATGGATCTACTTACAGGCCTTCTCTCGAGAACACAAATCCTAAGTACTCAATTTTGGGCTCGATGAAAGAGCATTTGACCTTGTGTGGGTTTAGCCCACTGTCCTGTAGCCTCTGGAGGGTGGCCTTGAGGCGCCTGTTATGGTCTGATAGAGTGGACGAATAGATGAGGATATCATCGCTTATGTTGAGGACCCCTTCCAGCCCCAATAGTGTTTCATGGAATGCCTTCTAAAACACCTCGGTGGCTGAGGAGATCCAGAAATTCAGAATCTTGTATCTTCTGAGTCCAAGGTGCATCGAGAAAGTGGTGATGTACTGACTGTCAGGGTGAAGTACCATTTGATGGTATCCGGCATTCAAATCTAGCTTTGAAAACCATTTTGCCTCATTCAGATCCACTATGATTTTGTCAATCATTGGGGTGATGTGCTCTTCCAGGTGAATAGCTCGGTTAGGGAACCTCATGTCTGTTGGCTGCTTGGGTTTCTTAGTTATGACTTGGGGTGACACCCATGGTGTAGGCTCTGAGACCTTTTCAATGACATCCATGCACTCTAGTTTATCTAGCTCCGCTTCAACCTGGGCTCGTAGGTTGAACGGTACTCTTCATTGTTGAAGCGCAATTGCTTTTATTGTCTTATCAATGTGAAATTTAACCTGTGCTTCTTTTCCACACCCTGTCCCTTGGAAAAGAGCTCTGGGAATTTGTTGAGAAGGTGATTCACTTGCAGGTCACAGATTCCCCTGTTGAAGAAGACCAGCTGAAGAACTGGATTAACCCACTTACTGGGTCTCGGCGGCGGGGTAACCGGCCAAGCCTTCCTTACCCTTCATATGTAGTAAAAGGAGACACAGGAGCCTTCGTCTGCAGGAGGAACCCAGATTTATTCAAATAGCCCGGGCTATGGAACAGAGTCCCAAGCTCGTCAGAAACAAGACAGAGGAGGCTGCTGCTTTACTCCGCAGCTTACAAGCCTTTTATACTTTTTCATCTCAGCCTTTTGGCTGTTAGTTCATTGTTCACTCAGGGCAGTGTTTGTAGTTGATAACCAGATCCAGAAGACATTTGTAGATGGTAACCTGGTCTAGGCTAGGTACACAAATCATTGTTCACTCGGCTTGATCAAGGCTCAGTCTTTCAAGTTATTGTTTAATCACCTTGATCAAAGCCCGGTCTTTCAGGTCATTGTTTAATCACCCTGATCAAAGTCCGGTCTTTCAGGTCATTGTTTAATCACCCTGATCAAGGCCCAGCAGTCAGACCATTGTCCAGATAACCTGATCATGGTGTCAAGGATGTTTACCAGGCTGGGAGCAGGAGATGGAAAACCAATCATTTACACAGGTTGTGAGTGTCTCATGGCTTTCTGTTGAACTACAAGAACAGGGGGGTTGGGTGTGCAACAGTTCCTGGGCAGAAATGCAGACTGCAAGATGGCTGTTGTCGTGTTAGTTAGATTTTCCTCAGCCATCAGCAGAAATGACCAGGTGGGTCGTGTGGAAGTGTTTGACACGAGATGGAAATGAAAAAGCAATGGAGTCTAGGTACAAATGATGCCGATCAGAAGAACACTTTTCCTCACAGCCCTAGGTCTTCAGCCATGCTGCAAACAATCATGATCCCCTTACCGTCCTTTACCACATGGAACATGGCTGTTAGTTCCCTGTTTCCATGTATGATGGTGGCATTCATCCCTCCCACCAGTTGGAGTGGTTCTTACCTCCATGCGCGTATATATTTTGGTGTGGGAAGGTCGTAGAAACAACTATGGGCGCATGTTTTGATATTATTGATGGTTCATCACAATGACGGAGGCCCCCATATTGATGAGGGCTTGTATCATTGAGCTGGCAATTGTGACATTGCAAACCAGCTGTAGGCATCACCCACGAGTCCCTAGTTCTGTATAGGGGATTAGGAATGCCTCCTCTTCTTCAGGGTCACCATCTTTGAAGCCCCTTTCCCTCCATCACTCTCCTCTCTTACAGATGAGCTGTTAGTCTTTACCTATGGACAGTGGCGAATGGCCTCCGTCGGTGGCCTCCTGTTGTGGGCTCAGCGCCCCGATTCACTACTCCTGCAGACTCTCGCAAAGTGGTTGGGGTTGTTGCATGCCCAGCATGTTTTCCCTGCCATTGAGCATTTTTCAGTGGGGGTATAGTTCCATCCGACAGTTCCTGCATTTTGTGTGGGAGTCAGTATGGATTTTCCCTTTGTGAGGTGGTGGTTTGGTGCAAATGGCATCCACAGTTTCTGTTTTTATGGCTGGCATTTGGGTGCTGGAGGGTAGTCCTTCCTCTTTAGTTCACTGCCACTTCCATTTCTTGCACCTTTGTGCTGGATAAATCAAATCTCTGACAAAATATCGAAACACAAAATATCGAGATACAAAAATATCGGAGCAATAATATCGATGTCAACAATATCGACATCCTATCTACAACAAGGTAAGTACAAAAATATCGGAAAAAAAATATCGATGTCAAAAATATAGTTTTTAAACAAAATATCGTTTTTTTAAATTAAAAAAATATGTTAAATTAATTAAAAGAGACTTAAAAATATATTAAACATAGTAAAACATATTTTATATTATTTAAAATGAATACGTAATATATATAATTTAATAAAAAAATATTAAATATATACACATAATATATAATATACTTAATAATCAGTTTTAATATTTATTGTAATAACTTATAAATCATTAAAAACAGTACAACTTACAAATTCATCTATACACATAAAATAATTACATAAATACAAATTAAATAATCATGCAAAACAAATTAAAAAAAATAAATATACTTTTAATATTTTTAAAATTAATTTTATGCTACATTAACTAAAACAATACAAAAAATATCAAGTAACAGAGGGAATAAAATACTATTCCCACTGCAAAAAAAAAAAACAACAGCAAAGAAAATGTTGGATAGCGTAGGGGTAAAAATTACTATTCCAACTCCAGAGAGTGCAACAGTAAAGAAAATTTTGGATAGCGTAGGGGTAAAAATTACTATTCCATCTCCAGAGAGTGCAATAGTAGGGAAAGTGTTGGATAGCGTACGGGTAAAAATTACTATTCCCTCTCCAGAGAGTGCAACAGTAGGGAAAGTGTTGGATAGCGTAGGGGTAAAAATTACTATTCCCACTCCAGAGAGTGCAACAGTAGAGAAAGTGTTGGATAGCGTAGAAATTAAAAATAACATACTTATAAATAAATTAATATTTTAAAATATTAAAAAATTTATTTATTAAATCAATGTAAACTATTTACAAATACCAATAAATAATTATAAAAAATAATTACCAATTAATAATTAATATCCCAAAAATTAATTATCAATACCCAACTATAATTGTAATAACTACTTAATTACATATAAATTACTTTACACACTATTCCCCTATTAACGCACAACAAACGCCAATAATAAAATAATGCACTTAACATAATTATCAATTAAACAATTAATTAAAATGAATGACCAATTAATACAAATTAATTACCAATTAATAATTAATTACCAATAATATAATTAGCAAAAACAAATAATGAAAAGAAATTATTACTTAATTACATTTAACTTACTTTCCACCCTATTCCCCTATACACCCACAACCCACTACAGAACATAATTATCAATTCATCAATTAATTAAAATAAATTACCAATTAATAAAAAAAAATTACCACTTAATTAAAATTAAGTTATAATTCCTAAAAAATTAATAATTAATTTAGTATAATTAAATTACTTCCCATCCTTTTCCCCTATAAACCCACAACCCGCTACGGCACTAAAATACAAAATTCACTTAAATTACATTAAAAAAAATAATACATATTAAATACATAATAATATACATAAAACTCATATAAAAATCGATATTAGTAACATCGATATCACTAACATCGATATTAGTAACATCGATATTACTTACATCAATATTAACAAAATCGATATTACTTACCTCCGAAATTCTGTCCCTTCGATATTAAAACATCGATATTATGGTAGGTCGATATTAAATAATCGATATTTTGTCTGCATACCAGATAAATCATACACGCTGGCGAGAGTGAGCATGTCGTTCAGCTTGATCCCCGGTTGTCTAACAATAAGCCACTGTAGTTTGGGTGGCCTGCACGCCTGTATGAGTTGTGCCCTGACCTCTTGCTGCTGGTCATCGCCTGTACAGGTGGTCCCCATAGCCCGAAGGCAGGTGTTGAAATTGTCCATGGGTTCCGGACCCGCTGCAGGGCTTGGCGCAATTTGAAGCATTCAAAACCAGGATTTCTTTTGCGGTCAAAGTATCATTGAGGGCTGTTATTACAGTATCATAGTCCTCAGTGTCCCTGCCCCGTATCTGAGGGATGCTGGAACAGTTTATATATTTCTTCCCCCACAAAGTTCAGCAGAAGGGACATCTTTACCTCATTGTCCCTTTCTCTGGTGGCCTCGTATACCTGAGCACGGTCCAGGTGAGGTGAGGTCCAGTCCCCTGTCATTCCGGGTGAGCAATAAATCACAAATATTTTCAGATTTATGCATGAGATATTGTGAGAACATGTGTCTGTGTATGTACCAACATGAGTAACAGATGTATATCTTCCTTAGATCACGCTGAGTATCCAAGTGACAAGGAGGATGAGTACTAAACTGTAGGCACAGGTTGTATTGTTCCTACCCCTATTATTACATTATTTTCTTTTTCTTATTCTTCACTGCTTAGTTTGGTGTAATATACACTTGATATACACATTTATTTCTCACAGATTTATTACAGTAGCAGCATTTAAGAACAGCGGCCCTGATGAAAGCCGAGGGACGTTTTGCCCGTTAGGCAGAAACATGTTGGCCCTTATGCGACAGTCATTCTTTCCATACTGTTGATTGCACTGTTCCTGTTCTTTTAATTAGGGGATGTTCCTTGTTTTCATTAAAGAGTTGTTTAGACATATCACCATATTTTAGACTCACCACATTTTTGTCATGTTGCACTGTGTTTTCACCACTTCTAACCATCATTAACTGGCCAACAATTGGCGGTACATAGTGTACTGTGGACCTGATCCAGCATCACTGTAAGGCATTGGGTCTTGATGATCTAAGGACCGGACTGGTCACAGTATGGACGGCCAGATGATATGACGGATCACTTGGTTTGTTTGATGGTTATCCATAATAAGCTGTTCTGGATCTTGCTGACCAGTTTTTGATTATAGACTTTTGAATGTGCATACCTTACACATGTGACTCATGCTCTCTTCTTTCTGGTTAGGAATTCTCCTTAAGGTGACTGTAGCACCTACTGACATAGTGTACCACATGCCAGTTGGGCCAATATATTTGGCTGATAGACCTCACAAGTTCTTGTGTGTTTTTCACCTTTCTCTGGTGGCCCTGAAGTAGTTCTCTAACCTCCCCAATCAAATCTTCCAACTGGGAGTAGCTGAAGCCAAGGGCTGGCAGTTTGCTAAAAGGGGCCAGCGCTCCTACAGCTGAATGAGTACTTTTGCCTGAACCCACCACATTGCATCCCAGGCCCGCCCCTTGGGGTCCTGCGGCCTGTGTATCGTCTGTCATCCAGAGGCACAGGAATCAAGTTTGTAGGGGTGGGGTCTGGCAGTTCTGGCCATGTGTTCCCATGTCCTGGTACCTTCAGACGAGCTGCTGTGTTAGTAGGCAGGGGTGTCACCGATTCTTGGGCCTAGTGAGGCCCTCCAATTCTCTAAGAGGCACTGGGATCAGCTGTGCGATGAAGGACTTCCCCCTCTAGCTGGTGCTGTGCCAGTAGCATTGT
This sequence comes from Lissotriton helveticus, assembly GCF_964261635.1. Classification (NCBI taxonomy): domain Eukaryota; kingdom Metazoa; phylum Chordata; class Amphibia; order Caudata; family Salamandridae; genus Lissotriton; species Lissotriton helveticus. The sequence continues at coordinate 1,878,209,769 of NC_136065.1, forward strand.
GGCTGTTCCCCCTGGTAGAGGGCACAGTGTGGAGGACCACAGTGTGCTTTCTTCCCTCTAGGGGGTGCTGCAGGGAGAGGGCGTGGGAGCAGCTGAGGCATAACATATCACTTGCCACGTGCCCAGCGATCGAATCAGTGACTCCCTGATCGTGCGCACAGGGGCTAGTGAGGCCACTGCAGCTGCAGGAGGAGTTGCACAGTCCAGCTGATAGGTCCAGGTACCAAGGGTCATGAGTACTGGCCCACCCTCGTCACCAATGTGCTGTGGTGCTGTCCTAGACGGGTCGGAAGGAATGCAGGCCAGAGCACACTCCACATGGTTGCAAGGATTGCACAACCACAAAGCTATTACAATTCCAGGACTGCCCTAAAGTGGTCTGACCCCATTTATTTAATGCCCATCTAACGTGGCGTGTGCTTACATCAGGGCAGCGAGCGCGCAGAGGGCAAGCAGCGGGCGGTGGCGCGCCGAAGATGCGCCAAAGGCAAGCCTGTCTGTGCCCGTCTGCACCTGAACGGGTTCATGGGCCAGGAACCCTGCCCTAATTCAGCTGACTTGGGACATATACCCCAGTAAGCAGCTACACAGTCTTAAGCCTCCTTATGAAGCCTGCTGTGAGAAGAGCTGGCAATTTAATAGTGGGCTAGCGCGAGATCAGGTATACAGGCACTGTAATTTTGAGATAAATATTCCTGTCGAGCTTGAGATAGATGCTCGCAGTCCACGCACAAAGTCGCATGCTTGGAGGCCAGGCCTAATTAACAGTCGATCACTCCCTTAACACAAAACCGTAATCTGCCTGTTATTAGAGAAGGCAAATCTAGATGCCTTGTTCATAATGGAAAGCAGGCTCAATGAAAGTTCCACACCAGATATTTTAATGGCCCTCCCTCCAGGATTTTAAATCTATAAACTAGACCACATAGGGCAGGTGGGAGGGGAGGGTGGACTTGCCATCCTGATAAAAACCGTAATCTGCCTGTTATTAGAGAAGGCAAATCTAGATGCCTTGTTCATAATGGAAAGCTGGCTCAATGAAAGTTCCACACCAGATATTTTAATGGCCCTCCCTCCAGGATTTTAAATCTATAAACTAGACCACATAGGGCAGGTGGGAGGGGAGGGTGGACTTGCCATCCTGATAAAAAATTAATTTAAATGCATCATTATCCCCCTTTCTATCCGTGGCTGCAAAGCTTCCACTTTTCCATTACTTTCTCGCCAACATACACCTTCTCAGGGCTACTAATATACAGGCCCCCTGGCCCCTACAGGGAGTTCTTAGAAAGCCTGACTGTGAGAAGTTGGCCTGATGTGCAGTGTTCACTATTCTAGTGATCACTATATATCAGTCCAAACAACCCTTATTGATGATTGGTTGTAAGTCAACCTTATAGACCAGCTATCCTAGTAGCATGGATACGAGCAGTCTAAGGCTAAGACTCTAGAGGGCGTGTTAAGCCAGCTGTTTTACCATCACATTACCCCTTGAACACCCAGTGAAAGGACACCACACAAGTGTTATGAAAATAAACAGTGTATTTATTAGAATCACAACAACCCTGTACTCTTTATGAGGACAGGGTGCTAGGCACACAACAAAACTCTTACGAAAATACTTAAGTTAGCACGGTATACACAAATGCCCGAGGGGCACGAAAAACCATATACTTTAAAAGTGGAATGCGAAATTACTAGCAGGTAAGTACAGTACTAATAGGCTTTGGAATCGCTAGGACTTGACTATAGAATCGTTAGATTACTTCTAGGGGACCTAGGGGACTCGGATGCAGAGTGTGCACTCTCACGCGGGATGCAGGACAAAGTCTATGGAAGCTAGTAACGCTAAAGTTAGTGTTCACGGGCGAACCCGACCTGGTAGGGAGAAAACGACAGTGGATCCTGACCCTTGGATAGTGAGGCTATGCTGGGACACCGAAATGCCGAAGTTACCTAGCCCAGGGGCTGCAGCTGCATAGGTCTCAAAAGACGTCGGGAATCCTCGTTGCCGGACCAGGAGCCTGGAAGAAAGATGCTGGCAGGCGACCAGTGAAGATAGTTCGAGTTGATCCAAGCCTGGATCTGGAAGATGGATGACACCTGAAAGCAGAGGGGACCAAGTTCGTGACTACTAGCCAGTAGTCAGTGGGCACCAGGAGGGCACCGGATGGTAGTCACCTCGACTAGGTGAGTGGGCGACGCTGGCTCTGCAGATCTCACGGACCAGGAGGCGTTGTCGGCGACCAGGATGGAGAGGCGAGCTGTCCCACGATGGATGAAGCTGTCGGCGTCGAAGTTACCCAGGATTGGGCAACAAGCCTTGGCTAATTCAAGCCCACGCGGTGGACTCAAAATGGCGTCTTGAGTGAACCAGGAGGGTCCGGGGTGCTCCTCTTCTGGAAGGGAGCAAGGGCCAGTCTGGAGCAACCAGACCAGCAGCAGTGATGTCGTCGGGCATCGTTCAGAAGGCCACAAGCCAGCGGGCTAGTAGCCAAACAATGCGGTGAGCAGCAAAAAGCAGAAGGGCCCCACGCAGATCGTGGAGATGATGGGAGGCTGCACTTCGGTGCTGGAGCTGCTCAGGGTCGGGGCTTCTCGGACCCCAAAGCACTCACCAGGAAATTACTCGGCGGGCTTGCTGTGCAGAAGTCGTGCAGTCTTGCAGATGGCCGGTCCCTCGAGGTCTCGTCGCACCCACGATTCTCAGCTGGGCTGTAGAGGTGGGTAGAGGTCAGAGGTGCCAGGGAAGCCGGTTCTCGTCGAGCTGGGCAGTCGGATTCCGGAGGAAGGACTTGCAGCAGACCGCAGTGTTCTTAAGATGGTGCCTGCGGATGCAGGGTGACTACTCCTTAGTCACAAGGGAGAAATCTTAGGAAGAAGTCTTGAGTTCCTTTCGTGGAAAGTAGTTTCAGGATTCAAAGATGATCTAATTTGGAAGGGGGCCAGTCCCTACCTTTATCTGGGAAAAGGGGGCTGGCACGCGACTAAGTCCTGCCCTATGGGTGGGACCAGGAGGGGGGTGGTTACACCCACTTCCTTGGCGGGCTTTTCCCCAGCACAGGGTCTGGAGTGTCCCTGGAACTGGTTCAAGCCAGCCTATGCACAGTGAGCACCGGGGTGCCACGTGCAGTCACCTTCCTCTGAAGCCCTGCCTACCTACAATACACAAAATCCTGTCTGGGACGGTGCTGGCACCGCCCCTGGCAGGAAACCCTTTGTCCTTATCTCCTGCTCTGGGAGGACTCCCAGCAGCAGGAGGGCAGACTTGTGTCTCGGTGGTAGCATCCATTTTGTGGATGCTAAGGCTCTGTCTGACTTTAACCGGGGTTACAGGTTACATACATGTCGGGTCCCTCTAGAAGGGTGGAATGCTAACCCCGTCGCCAGAATTGGCGAGGGGTTAGTATTCCAATTCGTATGAAACCTTACTCGACATGTTTTGATAAAGCGATACCAGAGTTGGCATATAACCGCGAGGATTATAATGCACTTAAGAGTACATGGTATGCGATATCATGGAAACGGCTAAGGGATGGATCCCGAAAGCCGCAGACAGGCTCAGCTCATGCCAGAGCACCATCTCACACGATTCCAAGCACTCTGCCTTCAGGATTGTTAAGGCCTGCCATAGGAGTGACTGATAGGAGATCTGTGTGTCCATTTTAGGGTTAGATATAGGTATACTATATCTAAAGCAAAGGGTGAGTACACCACCTTGCCCCAGCTGTCGTGCAGCCAGTTGTGTCAGTTTAGTTAGTCAGCCCAGGGGTGGCATAATACATGCTTCAGCCCCTGGGAGACTTCTGGGTACACCTCAGCCCTGGGTACAGGGACTTGGAGAGGGCCCAGTGCCAATTCAGTACCTGAGTACAATTTGGATAGAGAGAACAGCTAGGCTGTGGGTCTGATTAGCAGGCCCACAGCCAGGGAAAGTCGTAAACCAGTGCAGCAAAAAGCTAAAATCTGGGTGATCATAGGATTGCAGACCCTACTCTCCTACACTGACCATTTCTTTAGCCAGCGTTTTGGTGAAAAAAGCCCACAACACCATATTAGGAAACCTAAATTTTCATTTGTAGGAACAGAATCTCCCCAGTATTAAGAGGTAGCTGCTAGATCTCGAGAGTCTACAACTATCTCAACTGGTCATGTCTGCTACACACATCAATGGTCACATACTCGATGCAGTAATCTCAAATGAACCTAACATCTCAGTCTCCCCTCCATCACCAGTACCCTGGTCAGACCACTACCTTATCCTGTTAAAACTTGGCAACAGGGAAGTTGGAAAAGGGAAAGTACCTACCTTTGGTAGCTACGAAGACAGGAAACTGCTCCAAGCTGAACACAGACACATGGGGGGATCTCCTAACCTCACTGGCCACCAAGGCACATGATAAAGCTGAAGAAGCATATTCCAACTGGGAAAATGTGATCACACAATCATTGGATACAATGGCCCCTAAAACATCTACTAAACCAAAATCTACGCCCAAAAAGGCACTATGGTTTAACACTCAACTACTATCCTTAAGGAAAAAATGCAAAAAAATCGAAAGGGATTAGAGGAAGACTTATGACTTACAACTCAAAGCCAGGTATAAGGCGGCTATTAGACTGTACCACAACAGTATTAAAGAGGCACAGGCAAAAAATAAATTGAGCTAACAATTAAACAGGCTCAGAATTCATCAAAGGATTTCTTCTCAGTGATCATATCTCTAACTTCCCTAACTTCCCTAACACACAACGCCAACACATCTGAGGCCACAGATGAAAGATGCAACGATTTAGCTACCTATTTCCTCAAAAAAGTCACGGACATTTATAGCTCCTTTATGACCAGGAGAGAGACATCTACGAAGCAGGAAAGAGATCCGGCACAGATCTCCTCTACGCCCTTTCTCATTAGCTTCCCACCAGTTAACACAGTGGGTGTGAGATTACTAATGGATAAGTTGAAATCAGGCTCGTATTTAGACCCTGCTCCACCGCTTGTTTTTAAAAAGGTTACAAAGGTTCTGCTCCCGACACTAGTTAAAATCATGAACCTCTCTCTAGAGTCGGGCGAAGTACCAAGTGCATGGAAACATGCAATAATTAAACCACTGTTAAAAACAACTAATTTAGATCCAGTCCAACTAGGGAACCATTGTCCTATTTCACTACTGCTATTTGTTGGTAAACTGTTAAAAAACATGTAAATTAAGTGCTAACAGAGTTCCTGGAAACAAATCAATGCCTCCAACCCACACAGATGGGTTTCTGTGCTCAGCACAGTACACAATCAGCACTCCTGGCAGTGGTAGAGGAAGTTAAAACAACGCTGGACCAGGGACGCTAACCCGCTATACTACCTCTCGACCTCAGCGCAGCATTCGATACCGCGGATCACCATACTGTGCGAAATAGACTGCGTGACCTTGGCGTCCAAGATAAAGCCCTCCAGTGGCTGTCATCTTTTCTGGAAGGCAGAACATGTCAAGTTATGGAAGCTAACCTTTTTTCTAAGTCGATGCCTCTGACCTGCGGGTTGCCTCAGGGCTCCACGCTTAGTCCCACATTGTTTAATGTCTACATGGGACCACTTGCACGGATAGCTCAAGAGTTCAATGTCTCTATGATATTTTATGCAGATGACACACAGTTGATGATCTCCCTAGACCCCAAATTCAACTGTGACTCTGACAGCTTAGCACCCTGCATGGAAAGGGTTGTGGAATGGATGACAAACAGATGCCTGAAGTTGAACAGGGATAAAGTGGAGCTGATGGACCTCGGGAACAATGCTGTCCCCAGGCCTCTGATCACCTGGCCCAACTGCCTGGGTAGTCCACCAACTCTGAATGTGACTATCAAAAATCTTGTTTTTTTTGGCTTGATAAGGATCCAACAATGGAGATCCAAGCCAAGAAACTGGCAAGCACATGTTTTGGACTACTCAGAATGCTCCGCAAAGTCCTGGAGCGTATCCCCGCTCAGAAATACAGTAGTCCATTCCTTGGTCATATCACATTTGGACTATGGAAATTCACTCTTCCTAGTGGCATCAAAATATGTCATGAACAGACTTCAAGTGGTCAGTGTGGGTGAGTAACTGTGTATGAGAAAGGCAGTATAGGTGAGTGACTGGGTATATGAATGACTGTATGCATGAGGGAGAGAATGTAAGAGTGCTATATGGTGGAGTCCATGCTTCTGTCAGTGACTGTATAGGTGAATGAATATGTGCTACTATTAATGTGAGCAAGTAAGTGTATGTGTATGTAACTGTTTAGGTTAATACATACCTGTATGATTGACTGTATGGGTGAGTGTGTTCTATGGGTGACTTACTCAGTGTGTGAGTGCCTGTATGGGTATATGAGTGGATATGTAAAGGGCTTCCGGCCCATCTCCCTGCTCCCCTTCCCGGTGAAGGTCATCAAGAAAATCGCCAACATACAGCCGACCCGCCACCTCGAGGACAACAACATCCTAGACTCATCCCAGTCCGGATTCAGACTAAATCACAGCACCAAGACAGCCCTCATCACCGCCACAGATGACATCACTGCCAGGCTGAGACGAATTCAGACGTCCCACTACAGCTCTCCAAAGTGATCGCTACGGTGGCACATTCCTCAAATTTCTCCACCGGCTGGTGAAGAAAACCTGCATTAATTGCTCAAGATTCTTCCATGTTAAGATATCTCCAAAAGGGTGTCGGCTGACACCGAATCCTCCAACGGCTATTGAAGATACTTCTAGCTATTCACGTTCTCAGGCTGTCGTTTTCTTTTTGTCCTGATGAAGACCCGCTCCAGATGCAAATAATTCTGCACTAACATCTAGGGTCGAAACAACGATGTTACTTTTGTCAATCCGTCCATCATAAGTCACAACTCAAGAAAAAAGAAAATAATATGATTGTTGTGACTAATTCTTCATAAAAATTGACTGATGAAAATGTATGTTTTTCCATATTTCTAAATATGTCATCTTCATTTATTCTTGTATAGCACGGTCATCACCTGTCACTACTAGTCACTAAATATGTCACCCTGTATGTGATTTTATGTCATCTCTGTCCCTGACAGCCACTTTTTACAAATTGAGTGATACATGTAAGATTTCTATAATAAGAACTTTTCAAAATGAGAATTGTTGTGTGTGTCCTTACATATCATACCGTAAATGCTGACTGAGTGAATTATATAAAGAATAAATATATTCACAAATTTAGCGACAGAACCATTTGTTTTTGTTTAACTTTAATACCCAGGTTCTGAGCGTTACTGGGATACCCCATTATCTCTAATGACCGATGACATCAGGCGCCAACTAGACAATGACGATACTTCTGGCCTCATTCTCCTGGACCTGTCAGCCGCCTTCGACACAGTCTGCCACCGCACACTAAGAACACGCCTCCAAGAAGCCGGAGTCAAGAAGAAGGCCCTGGACTGGACCACGTCCTTCCTCTCTGGCAGAACCCAGCGAGTCCGCCTCCCACCCTTCCGCTCCGAAACCACTGACATCATCTGCGGCATACCCCAGGGCTCATCCCTCAGCCCGACTCTGTTCAACGTCTACATGGCCCCCTCGCACAAGTGGCCCACCAGCACAACCTGAACATCATTTCATACGCCGACGATACCCAGCTCATCCTCTCCCTCACCAAGGACCCACACACCACCAAAACCAACCTCCACGAGGGAATGAAGGCCGTCGCCGAGTGGATGAGAATCAGCCGCCTGAAGCTGAACTCAGACAAGACGGAAGTCCTCATCCTCGGCCCCACCCCCTCTGCGTAGGATGACTCCTGGTGGCCGTCCACCCTGGGAACAGCTCCAACACCCACGGACCACGCACCCAACCTCGGATTCATCCTCCACTCTCCCTCTCCATGTCAAAACAGGTCAACGCCATCTCCTCCTCCTGCTACAAGACCCTCTGCATGCTTCGCAGGATCTACAAGTGGATCCCGACCGAAACCAGAAGAACGGTGACCCAAGCCCTCGTCAGCAGCAGGCTGGACTACGGCAAGGCACTCTACGCAGGAATCCTGGCCAAGCACCTGTGACGACTACAACGCATCCAAAACGCCTCCGCCCGGCTGATCCTCAACATCCCTGACCGCAACCACACCTCCTCCCACCTGAGAGACCAGCACTGGCTCCCCGTCAACAAGAGGATCACCTTCAAGCTCCTCACCCATGCACACAAGGCTCTCCACAACACTGGACCAGCCTACCTGAACAACAGACTCAACTTCTACACCCCCGCCCGCCAGCTCCGCTCTGCTCTGCCAGCCTCACCCTGGCCGCCGTCCTGCGCATCCAACGAACAACCTCTGGTGGCACATTCTTCTCATCCTCGCCGCCAAGACCTGGAACACCCACCCCACCCATCTATGGCAGACCCAAGACCTTCTCACCTTCTGCAGGCTCCTCTAGACCTGGCTCTTCGAGCAGTAGCAGCAGCATCCCCCCCCCCTCAGTGCGCTTTACAAGTTCTTTGATTGATTGATTGATTGTCACACAGGTGATGGAAACCTTACAGGTTCAAGCAGTGATGGTATACCAACTACCCAAAAATATCATCTACGGAGGAAGCCGATCGCTGGTATTCCTGATGATACTAGGTTCACCAAGCACTCTGACTATGAGACTCTGCACAGGGCTTCAATGCATAGCCTGGCCCTTTTCAAACCGCTGTTCTGTCAATCATTCCCTCTTCCCCACCGCAGTCACCTACACTAAGGGCAGCAGCGGACTGTTATTACATGTGCCTTCAGCTCCATACTTATAGGTGCATCGCGAACAAAATAGGCAGACAGCCTCTCTTTCCTTCTTTTATTTAGTTGCTTCCCTGTGAAATGGATCCAAAAAAGAACAATCTCACGAGTGGTGCGCGCGCGAGCCAGAGCGAGACATGTGGTTTCAATTATCGCGCCTGTGTCTGGGCACGATAATTGAAACCACATGGCAGCGGTGCACGTAATAGACACCAATAGGCCATGGGCGGAGCAATGCGCCTGCCATTGGCCAATTGCGTGCTGTCTTTGATCAAAAGACTCACACAAAGGCCAATAGCGTGGGCCAAAAGGAAAAGCACCCACACGAGCGTGTGCGATTCCTGGGTCCATTTTCAAACGCCCTACAAGAGGTCTCTCGCTGCGTGAACAGTGCTGCGCACTGCAACACTGCTGCAAGACCTAAAAAGGGCTACATTGAACGTATAATGACTGGTAAAGTCTAAAATACGTGCTTTATATTGAAGAACATGCAATAAAATAAGAATCGAGACTGGACCACACGTTAGACCTAGAAGGAGATGCATCAATAGGAGAACGTGGAAATTAACATTGCCCGCGTCTAAGAAAAATAATCCATTCCCACCATGCATTAACTGAAAGTAATGTAGCATTTTTCCAATTAGAAGTGACAGATTTGATTGCCGAAGAAATAAGCAAGTCAAAAAGTTTACAATCCATAGGGGATAATATAGATTTAAGGAGAGAGGATTTCAGGATTAGAATATGGATAGACAAAGCTGTTTGGATCTTAAGGATCCAAGTTATAATATTCCATATATCTGATAAGAACTGATAAATAATAGAACAATTATAAAATAGATGTTGTAAATCACCAGTTGCAGAATGACGATGCCAACAGTTTGGAGTGTCTAGAAGTTTAGCTTTTAATATTTTGTCTGGAGACCAAAAACATTGGTAAAGCAGATACATATTAGCTTGTATGAGAGTAGCCAGGAGGTGACTAGCAGTGTTGGACCTCCAAATATCCTTCCAGGAAAAAATAGGGGGTTGAAGATTTATGTATGGTGACCATTTTTGATTGAGATGTGTGAATGAGGAATTAGGTGTAGCAAGTTTTTTATAGACTTTAGAGGCTATATGTTCTGTGTGATTGAACACATTAATACAAAGCTCCATACCAGAGGACTGAGACATAGAAAGCAGTTGCGGATAAGCATTCAATTAAGAACAGTGTTACATAATAATGTATATTTGGAAAAATCAGATAAAGGTACGTTTTATTTAGCTTGAATAACATTAAATGAGTAAAACATATCATATTGACATATATCAGCAACGAACAAAAAATACCAGCAGTGATCCATAAATTCCAAAAAGAAATATGTTTATGATATTGAAGTTTGGGATAGAACCATAGAGAAACTTTTTAAGTGGATGTAATGGTAATAGAAAAACTACTATCAAATGATAAAAGGGCAAGTTTAGAGTTTGCAATAATGGGGCAATGTTGCCAAATGAACTATTTGCCATAGTAAGGAATGCAGGTAAGGGATAAGAAGCCAACATATTCTTTTCCAAGATAAGCCATAAGGTGCATTGGAAGGAGAAATAGTATGAAACCATAACGAACATTGTGCCACAAGATATGCAAAATTATATTTTTTTTATCTGGAAGACCAAACCCACAATCACATTTGGGCAATTGCCAATTTTTAAGACGAATTCCTGCAGGTTTATTATTCCAGATGAAGTTATTAAATAGTTTATATAATTTAACATAAAAAGTAGATGGGAAAGAAAAGGGTAACATGGACAACAAGTAAAGCATTTTATAGATATTTTAATTGCCTCAATACGTCCTCACCGATTTAAATGAAGATTAGACCATCTATCCAGTTTCTCTTGGATACTAGCTAAAATTGTGGAACAATTGGTATCAACTGTACTTTTTAACCAAATCAGTAAACGTTATACCCAGATATTTGAGTTTTTTTGGAGACCACACTAAATCGGTATTTGCTGGCATTGTAGAATTACAAAAAACATTTCATGGAAAAAACTCTGTCTTATTAGTATTCAGGGAATAACCAGAAACACTAGAGACTTATGAATGATATTGAGAATTAAAGGTACAGAGGTAAGGGGATCATTAACATAAAGTAATACATCATCAGCATATGCAGAAATGTTAATGTTAGTATTTTTCAAAATAACATCTGTATATTTATCACTAATGCGGAAAGAGCATAAAAGGGGCTCTAAAGCAATAAGAAAAAGTAAAGGAGATAGTGGACATTCTTGGCGAGTGCCTCTATATAAACGGAATGAGGAAGAGCATGCACCATTTACACAAATGGAGGCTGAGGGTGCTGAATACAATGTTTTAATCATATTAACAAAACTAGGACCAAACCAAAATACTTCTAGGCTTTTAAATAAAAATTGCCAATTAACCTTATCAAATGCTTTTTCCGCAACCAAGACCATTACACTAATTGGACATCTGGAGTCTTTAGCAAGAGACAAGGCATGACAAAGCAATTACGTGTTATGGGCAGACAGTCTACATTTCATGAAGCCAGTCTGACCAGGAAGAAGAATATTGGAAAGCAAGGGAGAGAATCTATTTGCAAAAATGTTGGTATATATTTTACAGTCTTGAATAATTAGAGATATGGGATGAAAATTTGATACTAAAGTAGGATCTTTATTAGGCTTGGGGAGAACAATGATAGTAGCTTCATTAAAACATCCCCAGTCATGGAGGTACACTATCAGTCTGTAAAAAGAGAAAGTAGAATAGGAGATAATTGATCTTGATAACATTTATAGAATTCAGCGGAATACCATCTGGGCCAGGTGTTTTTTGGGATTTTAATGCAGTAATAGCTGCATTTATCTCTTGACTGTCAAAAGGATAATCTAAAGTGAATCTATCAGCATCAGAAATCTGAGGCAGTTGACAAGAATTAAGGAAATCAATAATGACATTGTTATGAGGGGCGAGAGGTTCATGGTATAAGGAGGAGTAGAAGGAAAGAAACTCTTTCAGTATATCCTCAACATCAGTCACTAAGGTAACATTATTTGTTTTGATGGCTGACATTTGAATTCTGTCTCGCTTGATGCGTATATAGGGCTCGTTTAGGATTGCGGTGATTCCGCATCCTCTGGGCCGGTGGAAGCCACCGCCGGCCCGAGGATGTGGAATCACCGCTGCGGACCTCCAAAACACCCACCGCCAGATCATAATGGCTTTGGGATCAGCGGCGGACTGCAGGTCCGTCCGCCGCTGATCCACGGGGTGTTGGGCGCAATTTGGTGGAGGTTTCTGCAAGACACCGCCAGCCAAATTACGATGGGTTAGGAAACATGCTTTTCCGCAGCGGATTTACCGCTGTGGAAAAGCATGTGGACAATAGCTTCTGGGGGGCCCTTGTGGGTCCCCTGGGTGTCGGGGGTTGGGGGGTGCACATGGGGGGTACCTATGGTACCCCCCTGCATTCGCATGTACAAATTGGCAGGCACCGCGCGGTGCCTGCCGCTTTGTGCATGCAAATGCAAAGCATGCATATTTAACATTGCGGCGGGTGCTGCTTAAAGCAGCACCCGCTGCAATGTTAAATATACAGGATGTGACCGCCAGGGTGGCGGTCACATCCTAATTCTAATGGAGGGAGCGCCGCTGCCCCTGCGGACGGTCCCTCCACCTCGGGGGTGGCGGACGGACGCAGGTCCGTCCGCCATCCTAATAGGCGCCCTAGTTAGCTAATAGTCTACCAGATTTGTTAGAGTTAAAATGAAAGTTTGATTTTTCTCTTGAAACAAGTAAACCTGCTCTTTTACTAAGCATACAATTATATTCGTATCTATATTTCTGAAGTTGGGATTTATATTGCGGGTCTCTAGATTAAATGAAAAGTCTTTCCACATTTGCTATATGCTTCTCTAATTTGGAGAGGTGGTAGTAAAAAGGTTTATTCTCATGCTCCATAATAGAAACTGAAACTCCTCGAATATAAGTTTTAAAAGCATCCTGATGGATAACTTTGGAGGTATTGCATGGATTGTTATTCCAAAAATATTCACTAATAGCTAAGGCCATTTTTTTTAGAATTAGTTGGATTAAGAACTTTTTCAGAGTTTATTTTCTATCTTTTGTTAGGAGTGCGAGGATCAGAAATACATAAGGAAAAAGAAATTAGAGCATGGTCAGGAACTGTAATATGGAGTATAACTGTCTCACTAATCATGTGGCATAGATTATGTGAGGAGAATAGGTACTCAATCCTAGAAAAAGAAAACTGAGCATTGGAATAAAAAGTAAATTTATTGTCCGCAAGAAGTTCCAATCTCCTAAAATCAACCAATTTAGTAACAGAAATAAAAGACTTCAAAGCAAAGAACTCTTTGTTAGGCCGAAATTTAAATACGAGGAACGGTCCTACAAAGGATCTCTGATGAGATTAAAATCACCACCCACTATAGGGGACATATTGTCAATTTTGGGTATTTCATCAGAAACGTTTGCCCAAAGGGCAGTATCATCAGATGTAGGAACATATACAATGACCAAATTTAAAATTAGTATGTCAATTTTAATTTGAGCACACACAAATCTACCATCTGAATCATGATGATGAGACAATATTTGTGCCTAGGTTCTATGTGAGAAAAATATAGCTACACCATTTTTACGTTTTGCAGCAGGAGATGAAACTATAAGCACTACTCAACCCTTTGACATAATATGTAACATTTTAACATCCACATGCTTTTCTTGTAAAAAACAGATATCTACATTAGATTTCTTCAAATATTCTAACATTTTTCGTCTTTTAACTGGGTGCCTCAAATCCTTCACAATCAATGAAGCAACTACTAATTTTTGTGGCCAGGACATATTACCCTATAAGTAGTTGGAATTTTTTTTTAAAAACGACAGTAGCCCACATAAAAAAGACAATACAAGACACACAACACATAAAAAGGTCAGTCTCCAAGACCTCTTACCAATAGCACATTGTCACGGAGGTACAAAGCAAAACAAAACACCTTATGTGCACCTGCTTTAGAAAAAAGAGTAGAAAAAGCTAGCCTGCAGAACCAGATGGTTGAGAATCCATGAGAATAGGATCATGCTGGTCTAGGAATCTTAATAAATCTGAAGGAGCTGAAAAAGATTTGGAGACATAACTTTTCCCGATGCGCATAACCGAAGGATCAAAGAGACCATACTTGTATCCAGCTTCTCACAGACAGGGCCTCAGATCTGAAAATTGGCGTCTTATTTGAACAGTCTCCTTTGAAAAGTCCTGGTGAATAAAGACTTTAGTTCCTTCAATTAGGAGAGAAAGGATCTCTTGGGCAGCCTTCCATAGGATTAGTAGGTGATGGAGCCTCAAAACTTTAAATATGATTTGTCTCGATTTGACTTCATGAGGATTACGAACAGAGGGTATTCTGTGAGCTTTATCAATCTCAAAACATTCTGGAAATTTGACATTTAAAAGTTTAGGTAGAAGCTTTTCCAAGAAAATCGGACAACTTTGTCCCTCAACTCCCTCTGGGACATTAAATATGCACAGGTTGTATTGTCTGTTTCTATTTCCCAAGTAATGAGCATTAGGGTGAAGCAACCTGAGAAATTAGTGGAGTCATATTCGTATTAGCTTTAGTATTGTGACAAATTTTTGTCTCATTATTTTGCAACTCTCATAGATAGTGAATCCATAGCTCTCTGAATATTTCTATTATCTGACGAAATTGTGTCAGTATTTTTATGAATAGCTTGAATTTCTTCCAAATTGTTTGACATTGAATTATCTTGTGAGTCAATAGCTTTGGATTTGGTATCAGGAGGCGAAACAGCTTGTTTACACTTATTTGCACCGTTTTGGACTCCATACTGTTAAACAGAGAGCAGGCAAGTAACAAATAGCAAAGGCTTTGAAGTATACTATGGTCTAATGCAAAATATTCAAGCAATACTTAGGCCAAATGGCAATATAAAAGGTACAGGAATATCAGAGGGCAAGAAACCATTTACACCGAAGATCAGAATAATTTTTTTTATTAGGGTATGTAATTTTTTTACAATTCCAAATAAAGTAGCATTTGTGCATTGTGTCCCCGTGTGAAAAAAAAGAACCTAAATGTGAGTTACAGTGTGACCAATTATATACAAGGTTTCCATGAGTTCTAAGAATGACCATACATAGATCAGTTTTTGCAGCTTTAGTATACAATGATACAAATTGGGTAGTGTCTCGTTCTTTGTGCTTGTCGACGGCATTTCGACCTTTCTATCGATGTGGGGTCTCTTCAAGACTAAGAATGCAGGGACATCTCAATATATAGGCCAAATGGCAATATAAAAGGCACAGAAATATCAGAGGGCAAGAAACCATTTACACCCAAGATCAGTATAACATTTTTTATGAGTTTATGTACATTTTTTACAATTACAACTAAAGTAACATTTGTGCATTGTGTCCCTGTGTGAAAAAAGGAACCTAAATGTGAGTTACAGCGTGACCAATTATATACAAGGTTTCCATGAGTTCTAAGAATGACCATTCATAGATCAGTTTTTTGCAGCATTAGTATACAATGATACAAGCTGGGTAGTGGCTCGTTCTTTGTGCTTGTCGACGGCATTTCGACCTTTCTATCGAAATAATGAAAGCATGAGGCCCATGTACCGGCACAAATGCGAGAAATTGTAGGAAAAGGCCTTACATTATAGGCATGTACCTGAATATGTAAATGCGCAGCCTAAGTGAATGTGATGTGCAACAGTGGAGAGTGAAGAAAAATAATAAAGTGACTCACATGAGGACACGGCCGGGTTCTGTCATGATGGGGTAAAGAAAAAGGACAGAGCCAATACCCTGTACGTTGTTACATGCTCTGTCATATAATGAGTAGGTTGGAATAGAACTTACCTCTATGCGAGGCAAGGCGTGCACTGTTGATATTAGTGGGCCACAGGCTACTCCATTATCATGCTACAACCGTAGCAGTGCATGTGTTCCCTGGTATGGAGCAGTAATGATGTACTGTATTGCCTAAAGAGTAGAAATGGGAGCGTGGGGTTGGTTTCAGATATGAGAGCAATGGGAAGGGGCCGGAAGGTTAGGTGGTGCTGGGACTATGTCTTACTGGGATCGTAGTTATGCCAGAGCGATCGCTGTATCTGTGCGAAGAAGACGCGTGTGTCAGCTTCTGTCCTGCTGCATCAGTCAGCTTCAAGGTACAATGACAGTGAGCGGTCGCGCAAGAACCACACTCCACGCTGTTACTTGAAGCGTAAAAGGACATTTTATTAGGACAAGGTTGCACTCATTTAGACTTTATTACATAGTACATAAATGCAATAAATGTACTTTCCCCACCCCATGCCGACTCATTCTCCATTCCTCCTTCTCAAAACCATCTCACCTGTTTGACTCATCCTCATTCACTCGGTGACCTCCTTCCTCTACCCATTCTCACCTTCACTTGCCCTCCGAGCATCCTCTGTTGAATTTCCTTCATTGCCTCCAGCGCCCCGCTATCAGTCACACGAGTACCGTTCTCCCCCTCGAGGGGTGGATCGCCCGTATGCGACTCACCACCCCTCCAAAGTACCGCCACGCCTCTGCCCTGCAACCTGCCCTAAACTGGCACGTTAAGGCCCAAAACCACCCCCAAGCCCATCACTGAAGACCTGTAGGGTGGGTGGGTGGACAAAAATCTTCCGGCGTCCCCCCGGTGGTGCTTCGTGTTTGGAAGAGGCTGAATCTCCTCTCCCAACACCTTTTAAGCCCTCCCAAATCCCCACCCCTTGCCCCTCTAATCCCACCCCCACACCTTGTCCTTCCGGGCTATGCGCGAAATCCGCAGGGGAAGACTGGTCTGCGACCTTACTTCCCCTGGGGCCCGCATCGCGCAAGAACCACACTCCACGCTGTTACTTGAAGCGTAAAAGGCCATTTTATTAGGACAAGGTTGCACTCATTTAGACTTTATTACATAGTACATAAATGCAATAAATGTACTTTCCCCACCCCATGCCGACTCATTCTCCATTCCTCCTTCTCAAAACCATCTCACCTGTTTGACTCATCCCCATTCACTCGGTGACCTCCTTCCTCTCCCCATTCTCACCTTCACTTGCCCTCCGAGCATCCTCTGTTGAATTTCCTTCATCGCCTCCCGCGCCCCGCTATCAGTCACCCGAGTACCGTTCTCCCCCTCGAGGGGTGGATCGCCTGTATGTGACTCACCACCCCTCCAAAGTACCGCCAACCAGGGAACCCCCGTAGGGCGGTTCACTGCCCCACCCCCAGGCACCTTTCGCCTCCTGTGCGCCGACCCCCGCACCACCCGGCGGACGACCAATCCACCACCCAAATGTATGTTCTATATAACTCACTGTTGATGGGACAACCGTCCATCGCGAAAGGTGTCAACGTTCCCAGCATCACTGGAACCCCAAGTTCCTGTGCAGCGAATGCATCCGCAACCTTGTGGCGTCCAGTGGCCGACCAGCCACCACTTCCCCATGCATCCTGCGCAAACAGATAACGTATCCAAGGCAATCCCATGTCTGGGAGAAAGTGCCCCCTTCTCAGTGAAAGACCACGCCACTTTGCATGTATCCTGTGTAACCAAACCTTTGTCGGGCCAAACCATGTCAGTGACAGCAGGCCCCCCCGTCTGGTGAACGACCATCCACCACCTGTGTCTGTACTCAAATTTACCATGTACATTGCGCCGTGCCAGACCATGGCCGGGACAGTGCCCCCCAATGCGTTGAACAACCCACCACCGCGTGACCACATCACATATTGCAAGCCACTCCTTGTCTGCGAAAGGTGCCCCCCCCATGGTGAACGACCAATCCACCACCTCTGCCAGCATCCCGAGCACACCAATAAGAGCCATTATTGGGCCAAACGTTTCTCGCAACAAGTGCCTCCGTGGCTGGTGATCGACCATCCACCCTTTACTGGCGTCCAGCATAGACATAGGGTTCCCGGGCCAAACCTTGTTAGTGTCAAGTACCCCCTTCGTGGTGAACGACCATCCACCATTCTTGCCCACCTCCTCTGTGAACAGAGAATCCAATGTGACCGAAACTGTTTGTGACAAGTGCCCCCCTCGCGGTGAACTACCATCCACCCTTTGCTTGTATTCGGCGTAAGAGCAGATTTTTTGCGGGACCAACTCTGCTTGTGACAAGCACCCCCACCTTGGTGAACGACCATCCACCCTCTTGGTTGCATCCTGTGTACAGACAGGATTCTTGGGTCAAAATCCATCCCGTGCCAAGTGCCCCCTTTGCGGTGAACCACCATCCACCTTTTTGCATGCAACCAGTGTAACAGTAGATTCTGGGCCCAAACTTCGCTTTTTGACGAGGGCCTCTTCATTGGTGAATGACCATACACCCTTTTGCTTGCCTTCAACGTAGATAGAGAGGATGCCGGGGCCCAAACCCTAGTAGTGCCAAGTGTCCCCCTCACGATGGACGACCATCCACCCTCTTGCTCACCACCATGGTAGACAGATAAGATTTGATGGGACCGAAATTTTGTTTGTGGCACTTGCCCCCCTCTCTTTGCACGCCCAGTCCACCCTTCTGCTTTCCTCCCGCGTAAACTGCACAGCAATATTTAGGCCAAAACTTTGCTCATGACAAGAGCCCCCCCACGGTGAACGACCATCCACCACCAGGGCCTGCCCCAAAGCACCAGTAACTGTCATGGAAGGTGCCGACCCGATCCATGCCGGTGGCCTCCCTCCCAGCGCAATCCCCACTCCCCTCACTTGTACCCTTGCCAGTCAATAGCTCCCCCCCTTCGACTCATTCTGCTGCGAGGCCCCAATTCATCACAGCGACCCCATTGCCTCCAGTATCTGTTTCCTTGCACCATGTCCCCCTCCATGTATAACCGTGTAAACCATACCCCACTAATCCCAGCATACGGCTGAAACCTCGGATTGGGGCGACTCCTTACCACATAACACAATGTCACATGTCCAGACCAAAGAAAAAAAAAACATACATCCCCCAGTTGATCATCATGTTTCAGCCCTTGCACAACTGGCTAGTTCGCCTCTGCCGACAGACCATGCCCCAGTAGCAAGGGGGCCACTCCCGCCAGGCGACCGCCTGGGGTCCTGCTCCACTCCCAACTCCTGTAGTAGAAAAGAATAATTAGTCCTGCATGAAGTGTATCCTTATTCCCTCAGCCCCGGTCGACAAGTGTCCAGTCACCCCGTCATCACAGAAACACCTTGACGGACACCCGCAGCCCCGAATGCTGCAGCCACTCTTCCTCTATCCCCCCAGGGCCCTCCGTCTGTCAATGCTGCAACAGTCCCATAACACCCAAACCATGCGCCACTGTATGCAGCCCTGCGTGTGAAAACCTATAACGACCTGCAGAACTGAAAACCCCCTTTCCTCCTTTGGAAAACAACCCCCCAGTCCTATGCCTTCAATCTTAAAACAATAATCTCGCTGCCCGTGAAAACTACCCTCCAACCGTAACCACCCAAAAACCCACCCCCAATCCAGACACCCAGACAAACCATCCTCACAAAGCGCCTCAAAGCACCCAAGTCGCCCTGCTTGAGAATCAGGTGCCCCATTATGTACCCCCAGGGCACGCCAACAATGCCGGTCACCCATTCATCCGCTGCTCCACATTGACCACCGTGAACCCGCATCCAGGGGAAAACTAATGCACTTCCAGGACCCCTGTAACTCATGAGAATAGCACAGCACCAGAGTCATTCCGCCACTGCCCCGCGCGCAGGTTCCCCGCACCACACATCCCAAAAAACCATCCCTACCTACCCTGTCGCATACACACCCGATGCACCATTCGGTCCCGCACTCTGCGCGCCCATGCAAAGATTCCCTGGCCAGACACCCAGCCTACAAACCCCTCCTCCTGTGTGTACCGCTACCAAACCAGACATGCTATAAAGCCACGCGCACCCCAGGCTCCCCAAAAAACCCACTCGCTGCACACCCCCAGCCACACCAGTTCGCCACAGCCTGTATGCAAATCGCCCTGATGCCCACGAGTCCAGCCACCGCTATATAAAGCTGTACTTAAATAAATGGGGACAGTATATCAATCCAAACCTGCCTCACCAATAGCACAAACCTCAAGCCCCACCACTCATACGCCAGTCTTCCGTAGCCGCATCCTTTGCATCAGCCATCCATGTCCGTAGCCCCTCAGCGCAGCCCCAGACTCCCACTCCCGCTCCAGCGTCCCTGGACTTATGCAAAAAAAAAACTTTTCCAGAAGAAGCCTGCCTCTGCGCCGGACTCCCGGCTCATCTCCCTACGACACTGAGCGCCGCCATGGACCCATAGCCTCGAACCACAGAAATGGGCTTCCCAGCCCCTTCGATCCCCGCCTGTCAAATGGATTGTCCAAATTCTTCCTGTGCAAGTCAACCCCAGCCTGATGGCACCCAATCAGAAAACCCAGAACAGATACCGTTTATACCACCCATTACTGTTTGCGGGGCAGTCGGCCCCTCAGGTCCCCAAGCGCTCCTCTCGGTCTAAGAATGCCCCGGCACCCCTGGCAAAGAATTCCAACCATGCTCAAACACCGTTACCTAACCTTCCAATCCAGCAACCTGTGTGCTCCGTCAGTCCCATGCCTACCCGTCACTTGACCCTAAACAGTACCCCAGCAGTCTGCCGTAGCAGCACCTGCATCCCCCTGCACCACCTTCCAATGCACCCCAGCCAACCAGCCGAAAACCCCCGCAGCTCCCCACTTTGCCCTCAACCATAGACCCGTACCTGAGATTCCATCCAGGGCCTCCTGCTCCTGTTCAGTCGCTGATGTTCCCGCTGTCATCGTCCCCCATACCCGCCTGTAACCGTATCTGTCTCCTGGAGCAACACAAAATAAACTAATTACTGGAACCCACCCCCCCCTCCGAGCAACCCCACTCAACCACCTCATATGCACCGCATGTTGCACTCCACCAACCCACTCACTATTCTCACGGCATACCCCCACATCCATGTCCGCAACCTCTCACTCATCAGCAGACTTCCAAGCCGCATGTCAACTGTCACACACTGGCCATAGTACTGAAAAATTCCATAAAAGCTGCAATGTCGGAGCTGCGCGGTCCCACGATGGAGGGCAGGCCGCCACGGACCCCCCTACTGCTTCAGGCCAGCGTCTGGAGGCCGTTGTGCACCCCACTGGCATCCCCGTATGGCGGAACAATACCGTCCTGGTTACCCCCCCCCCCCACCAGGTCGCTCCAACCAGGTGAGGTCCGAGCACCACCGGGCCTCGCGCCGTGCATGGCGGTCCCTCACTCTTACTCTTATTCACTGCCCCAAACGTCCTCTGTGTCCCCAACTGCCTCAAACGCAGCACCCCCAAACAAGACCCCCTGCAGTAAGTAGCAATAGCCACACTCTGGAGGTGTCCTGCACCCTAACTGGCATAACTCAACCCCAACCTCCACGTGTCCACTGTATGCAGAAGAGCCTGCCTTTACGCCCCCTTGGCCCTCCCCAGCACCGACTCCTGAAACGTGCTGCTCCGCATCTCCCCCCAAAGGGGGTGCAGGCCCGCAATAGGAGGCCCATCTGCGTCCAATATGTGCAAGCAGCAGCACCCCCCTGCCCTCCGCCGGGCCCCCCGGGGTCCATCAGCCTCATGTCATCGTTAAAAGTACGTTACGGCTGGACCCTGCTCCACGTTCCCCGCACCTGTCACCTCTGATTCATGCTAATGAAATTACGCCTCCGTACCCTGCACACCTGGGTTTCTCATCCCGTACCGCCACTGCTCCCAACGTGAAGCACCCAGACACCACCGGGCAAAGACCGCGCCACACAATCGCACAAACAACGTGCATACCGGGCGAAGGTGCCAGGGCCCACCGCAAACGCCGCAACCCACCCGCTCCTCACCTCCCCTTCCCCCCGCGGCCATCCTGAGCCCCGCGACACAAAGCGAGCCCCACCCAACAAGGGGGGGCCGCCTCCCGCCCAGCGCGGGCAACACCGCCCACATGCCAGGGAAGCGAACAGCGCGTAAGCGGCGCAATTCCACAGGATCGCCCCTACCAAAAAACTCCCGCCGGCACCCCACAGGGTGCCCACCCCAACGTTCCACAGCCACATAACAGAGCGCGCCTGACCCCGTCAGCACCTACGCCGGCCCCCGCACATGCCTGCTGGCCGGCCCTTCACCCGACCGGTTAGCCCGCCTCTCCCACCGCCCGCTAGGCACCGCAGACAGCTGACCCTTGCAGGGGGACCATAGCCCATAATTATTTCTTTATTTATCTATTTATGGTCACTACACAGCGCGGACTCCACCCGAAGGCGCCAGAGCGCCCCACACAAGGAACAGAACCGTCACACGAGGAGAACCTTACACGTGAACAAACCACAAAAGCAGACTAAGTCACACGAGGTAACAGCGACAATTGTGAGCAAACAAAATACATGAGGTAGCAAAGGTGCCATGAGGAAAATTGACAAGTGTGCAGGTTTTAAGAGAAAACAAAGTACAAATGGGATATAATACTGCAAAATAAGCTAGACACTCGGGCACAAGAATAAGCGTAACGTAGGCAATGGTGGCCCATCAACGTTCCCGCGCTACCATCTAAAGTGCAGCCAAAAACAAAACCTCTCCCCACCGATCGACAAATAGGCCTATGCCCCTACCACCCACCTACCGACCACAAAAATCTTCCTGCGTCCCCCTGGTGGTGTTTCGGTGTTCGGAAGAGGCTGAATCTCCTCTCCCAACACCTTTTAAGCCCTCCCAAATCCCCACCCCTTGCCCCTCTAATCCCACCCCCACACCTTGTCCTTCCGGGCTATGCGCGAAATCCCCAGGGGAAGACTGGTCTGCGACCTTACCTCCCCTGGGGCCCGCAATGAACCGTCATCTGTTTAATCCAAAGTATTCCCGCCGTTCTGCTTAGCTTAGTGTCAGACCAGGGTAGTAAATCGCCGTTTCACCCTCCGATCGGGTGATCGGTGACCGCGCGAGATAGACAGTGAAAACAGACCTCTAAGTATGTGCGATGGTCTGTAGTATGTATGAAACTTCTTGCAGGGGTGCGTAAATATCGGTGACAGTGGCGATTACCTAGGAAAATGGCGCATTTGTATCAGCAGATGTATTGTAATAACAGCCGGCATCACACATAGTATGGTTACGTGTTACATACAGGGAGATTATTACCCGCATACATTTAATGATATTACAGGAATTGTTGCAACCATGGCATGTTACTGCACACAGTATGCGCGCGCGCGTGAGGTTATTGCCCTTGTGTTACACAGTTTCTAAAATGGCTAATTTCCTCCATGTGAATAATAAACCAAATTACAGTATATGATTTACAATCAAAGCAACCGACGCCGGTAGAAGTTGTAACTGCAGGGCGGTGACGTGGGGAGGGGGTAGTAATGTATGGATTACGGATTTAAAAAGGTAAGTAAACATATAAATAAATAAAACGAATTTCGTTGGGCGCACTGCGTCGCAATTGGTGATGCAGTGCACACAACGAAATTCTTTTATTTATTTATATGTTTACTTACCTGTTAAAGTCCGTAATCCATACATTACTACCCCCCATCCGGCCCCTCTCCCTCCCCACGTCACCGCCCTGCAGTTACACCTACTACCGGCCGTGGCTGAATCAAAGGGAGAGACTGAGAACAACCCACAATGAAATTGGAGTTTGTGGTTACAGGTGCACATGCGTGCACGTACGGTTCATGGTCATTTTAAGTGCTGAAATCACACATGGTAGGGTCGCATACTATGTCCCGTAGGTGTCATGTCACGCCTGTGGGTGAGGCATTATTACTTAGCCCCATGCACGCGGTGCGTGGACTCATTCTGATTACCATTAGTAGGACTGATGTTAATCATAGTTCTAGAAAAGGAATATATCTAACTACAAGACGCCTACCTACAATGGTATTTTATAAGTCTTGTTCAACATGATAATACATCAATGAAGTGTGGTGACATAGCCTCTCCACTCTTCAGCAGAGTTCAGTCCCTCGTCAATAGAATTAACCTTATCATCCAGCGGCATTCCATAGGTTAGAGTATGTTTGTTATGTTGCCTCCTCTCTCTGGTAGAGTTGCAATGTCAATTATTTGCCATTTTATCTTGTCTGCAGTGTGGTTTTTATCATTATAGTGAGATACCAGTGGGGCATTTAGTACAGATCTATGTATGCGACTACGGTGTTGGCTGATCCGTGCTTTGACTGGTTGCTGCGTTTGGCCTATACATAGAAGTCCACAGGGACACCAGATTTCATTTCGCGTGTTATAGTTAGAAAAACTTTCTAAGTTGTATTTTAGAATGCCATGTTCAAATGTGGTAGTGTTAAATGTGAAATCGCAGGAGACACAACTTCCGCATTTATGGTGCCCCTTTATTTTTGGTAGGCCCCATGCATTGATGAGTGTGTTGGTTGGGTTCGTTTTTTTGTCTGTGGCAGATCTCATGAGATGGTCTTTAATATTCTTTCCTCTTTTGTATGCAAAAAGTGGTGCCTCTATTGTATTGTCAATGCTTCTAATTATGTTCCAGTTTTTTGTGATGAGGTTACGCACCTGGTTGGTATGGGTGCCAAAGGTGGTGAAACACACTATCTTTTCCATATTGGGTTTCTCTTTGGTTTTTAGGAGTTCTTCCCTGGGGCAGTGCCAGGCACGTTTGAGTGATCTCTCGAATAGTCTGTTGGGGTAGCCTCTTGTGACTAGTTTTACTTTGAGCATTTCGGCCTACCTCATATAGTCTGCTTTGTATGTGCAGTTGCACCGTATCCTCAGAAACTGGCCAAAAAGGAAGGCCACTTCTTAAGGCACAAGGATAATGACTGCGATACAATAACAAAGTGTTCCTTTCAGTGGTCTTCCTATGGAGGGAAGTGTAGAGTACTCCTTTGTGATGACTGATGTTGAGGTCTAAAAATGCTATGGTGGATTCATGTACCGTTGACGTGAATGTGAGATGTGTCGAAACGCCGTCGACAAGCACAAAGAACGAGCCACTACCCAGCTTGTATCATTGTATACTAATACTGCAAAAAAACTGATCTATTAATGGTCGTTCTTAGAACTCATGGAAACCTTGTATATACGACCACGGGGCCCCTGGGCAACCTGCAGCAAAATTAAGATATATTTAATTATATAAGCAATCAATGAATCAATCAGGATTTATAAAGCATGGTGTCAGGATTTATAAAGCGTGGTATCCAGACGCTATAGCCGAACTCCCTAGAACGTTAGAAGTATCTTGTGCTTACCACAAGTAAACTCTGAGGAAAATGCAGCAGCTGGCTGTAATTTTTCTAAGTGGGTGGTGGGGAGAAGAGGCGGGTGTTCTCTGTTGCTTCTGTGCCTTGGTTTTCATGCCTTTTTGAAGAACAGTGTGGGAAAAACACAAATGGAATGCGAGGTCCGTGAGACAGGAACCACCGTGGCTGTAGATCACCGAGATGCCATCATGATGTGTTTTTAGCCTTGGAGCCTGGAAAGCGTCGGGGGACCGTTCCCCTGTTTCTCTGAACCTGTGACATTGCATTTATTTTTTATAATTAAGTAGATATTTTGTATAGGTCTTACCTAGCCACACGAATAGCGAAGTGCTCCACACAAAATAAGACAAACAACAATGAAGGGAGAGAGGTTAGAAAAAAGTTGGAAAATAAAGAATATGATCCTTAGAATAGGGGCTGTACAGCAGTGCTTAATTTGTAAAAGAACATAGTGCCAGGGCTCTTGACAGGAGGACACTAGAGCTTGCACCATCCGTTGCCCCTGGCAGCACTGCCAATGACAGCACTAACGGACTACTAATCATCGCACTCTTAAAAGTGTGACCATTTATACTTTTACAGGCCCCCTAAGCTATAAGAATGGCTTCGGAGGCAAATACTAATAACTGGAAATTGAGACGGAAATAATAAACAGAAGTTGTTGTGCTCGTAAATACATTTACAGACACCCCTACCATGTGGCAGACCGTCATAAGCCCCGGTGCTGGCAATTAAGTGCTGTCCTGAGCACCGGAAAGCACAGGCACAAATTAAGCACTGCAACAGATCGTGGTTAAACCCCAGATTCTGAGGCAGGCGATGAGATTTGGTGTTTGGAAGGAGTAGTTTGGTTAAGCATTTCTGGGTATTCGGTTTAGTATTTCAGGAGGTTGAATGGATGAATGAAAGAAAAGGATTTAAAAAGTGCAACAAATGTCAAAAAGGCGCCAAGGCCCTATCCGCAGGAAAGTCTGCATAATTAGAGAAGTAGGAAAGGCTAACTAATGGCTGTTAAGAAGTGAAGAGCCAGTTCTTTAATGCCTTGGGAAATGAGATGTGAGATTGAAGACTAGATACTGATGGAGGAAGAGAGTTCCACAGCGTGGATGCTGCCACTGAGAAAGCTCTACCTCCCCATCTTGATCTCTTGAACCTAGGTTTCTTTACAAGAACTTTTCCTGAGGACCGAAGCTGTCTGGAGGGGCGGGGTGTAGCAGTAAAATAGATCCCTGAGTTGATGAGGGCCTGTGTTATTGAGGGTGCTGTGGACCAAGCAAAGAACCTTACAAGTAATCCGCTTGGTAACAGGAAGCCAGTGGAGTTTGCAAATCCCTACCGAGACAGACTGAAATTTAGGGATATCAAGAATCAGTCTGGCCGCTGCATTCTGGACTAGCTGCAGTTTCGCAAGTACTGTCTTGTTAATGTCAAGATTAAGAGCGTTACAATAATCCAATCTGGACATAACTAGTGCAAAAGTCACCTGTTTTTGTGTCTGAATGGAAAAAAGGGAACACTTTTCTTAGGGACTTAATTATCCAAGAACAGGTGGAAACTGTCCTGTTTACCTGTGAGTTAAAGGATAATTTTGTGTCAATCATTACTCCAAGGTTTTTTGCTCAGACAATTGGAGTAGGTAAAGCCCCTAAGCTGTGTGTCCACCACAGATTGGACCATATGTAGGGTTGCCAGCCAAAAATTAAGAACTTTGTCTTGTCCCCATTTAAATGCAGATAATTTCTCTCCATCCAAATGGAAACTGCCTGCATGCAGGTTTTACAATTAGAGGCAGTTGCATTATGATCCTTTGAGATGGACACAATGATTTGGGTGTCATCAGCATAGAACAATGCTTGAAGCCCAAAAGATGTAATGGCTTATGCTAGTGGTGAGACATACAAATTGAAAAGAGTGGGGCTCAAGGAAGAGCCCTGCGGCACCCCTCAAGGCAGCATTGTCACCTGAGATCTATCCTTGAGAAAAGAGGCCAGAAGTATGAATGCAGAATCTGTGACTCCTAGTTGCTGGAGCCGGTCTAGGAGCAGGGGGGGTAGATGGTATCAAAAGTTGCAGATAGGTCCTAGAGGACTAACGCTGTTGTCTCACCCGCATCCACCATGGAGCGGATATTATTGACAGCGAATATTAATGCTGTCTCTGTCCCATGGTTGCTCCTAAATCCTAATTGGGAGGCATCAAGAAGTTGAAATTGTTTGAGATAATTCATTATTTGAGAATTCAGCTGTTTCCCCAGAATCTTTGTAGCCACTGGTAACAGGGAGATGGGGCAGTAATTTTTGGGTTCTCCAGGGTCCAAATTGGGTTTTTAAGCAACTGCTTGACTATTGCCTTTTTTCATATCGATGGAAAACATCCAGATGTAATGACTTTATTGATAGTACTCTGGGCTCCTAGTAAAATATTGGGGGGCAGGGGTCTATTGGGGAGCTGATTTGATGTCAAGCAAATATCACTCTGTATGATGTTGTGTAAGCAAAGGAAATTGTGAAAGACTTGCTGAGGAGTTATCTAAAATGGACTGGTTACATTGTCAAACAGGTGTGGGGATCTGTATTTAAAACTTTAAGAGATTGAAGATATTGAACTCCAAGGCTGTGTGTATGTCCACCACTTTGGAATGAAAAACTTTAGCCATATGATCACAGAATTCCTGGGAATTATCTGTGTGTGGTGGAATGGAGGGTATTAAGATGGCTAATTCATTTAAAAGAGATCTTTTCATAATTTAGCTGCGGCAAGTTTATTGGTGCAGAAACATCATTTTTCCTCCTTGATGACTGATTTGTATTCAGCCAACTTAGCTTTATAGGCCAGTTTTTTCAGAGAGAAGTTAGGATTTGTGCCAAACTTACTTCTGGCGACGACATGCCTGTCTAAGCAGCCTAAGTCTTTCCGACATGGTGCTGTAGGCAGCTTTCTTCTTGAATAGGTTGCCTTAAGCAGGGCCAGGATATCACTAGCTGAGGTAAGTCAGGTGAGAAATCCTCTGGCCGCTTTCTCAGCGTCCTCCTGAACTGTCCATTTGCAATTATTCAAGATGTGGGAAACGGCTTCTATACTGAGTCGCTACCAGTTTCTTTTGGGTGGTAAGTTCCTACTATCAACAAGAGAACTGAGACTGGTAAGCCGGGAGAGAGAAAAGGGACCTCAAGATGGTCGGTCCAAGTAAGAGGGAGAGGCCACGCTACTTTCAGCCGAGCATCATTAGTAAAGATGCCATCTAGAAAATGGCCGACTTTGTGTGTCGCAGACGTTACTATTTGGAGGAGCTTGCAGCATGCCGTCATTTCTTTAGGTGTAGATCGCGCACGTTGGCAAGGACCCCCATTGTGGACCTGCTTCTTTTACTTCTTGAAATCCTAAACGAGGGCATTGTCCCGACCGATCGAATTTTATATTATGAATTGGAACCCGCCTATCTGAACGCAGCCCCCATTATCTGGGGCTAGTATTCCCTGCAGGGAATCCCCACTACCATTGTGGTTACAATTTGGATTGTTAATTCTTTAGGCAATTATTTCATGTCCTGAGGATGAACCGATATTGTTTAAGGTTCGAAACGTCGTCGACTTGAGATGTACTAAATGCATAGCTGATACTAATTTTACATGCATATGTGTATATTCCGGATTATCTGGTTTATGATTGACAAATTTTCAGATGACCTGTTATTGCCTACAAAATAATTTTTTCCCTTGTTTGTCTTTCCCCAGTGTGTTGGCCTGACATCGGCTGATGTCCAGCTTCCATCACACTCTGTGTTTAATTGTCCTATGATTGGTTGTATTAAGACAATAAATTGTCCGGCTGGACATTTCTTATAAAATATAGCTCCATTTGGTCTATGTTCATTTTTCCGAGATTTCCCTTTCGTCTAAGGACCACTGTCTTTAAAACTAAGTAACTACCCAAGGTCCTTAGCACATTGCGCCCTGGGTTCCCTTGTTTTGTTTAAATAGTCATTTCTTTAATGGCCAAGGTATCCTTAGAGATGTCACTTTCCAAATGAAAATTAAATTGTCCTAGCACTGTAAAGTTATTTTGACCCAAATAGAGTTCTAAAATGTGTGCAAACATAGCGATAAAAGTAGACCTGAGGCCCGGTGGTATATAGACTAAAATCCCAGAAAAGGATTCATTGGGGCTAATTGCTAAGGAAAAACTATGCTTTACAAAGTTCAGAAGCCTAGACTGAAGTAAGGTTGCAGGTATATTCACTTTAATATATTACTGCTAGCCCTCCTCTTACTCTACTCGTTCTGTCCTGTCGCTCAATCAAATATCCTGGGGGAGCAGCATTCACCAGGTCAGGGCTAGAACAGTTTATGGCCCAGGTCTCTGTAGGAAAGACCCAATTGGGCTTATAGGTGGTAATGAAATCAGCAACTTCTATTTTATTTTTAATAAGAGAGCGAGCATTGAGTACACAAATCCTCAGAGGGAGATGGCACAAGCAGTTCCTGAACCGGGTTATAGGAAGAGGAAGGGGGATTGACCAGGTATTGACATGAGGGACAACTGTTCGTATTACTGTAATAAAGAGTATTAAAATCAAAGCAGTGAGTGCAGTATGGGACGATGCCCTGATTTGCCAGATTTAAGAATGGATTCCAGTTGCGGCTGGCATGACTCGTGGGTGGCGGGTGGGGGACCACGCAGGGGGATGGGGGGGCTTGCGCGTGGAAGGAGGATCATTGAATAATTTTTTTTTTTACTTACCTTCGCCTCTGGTCCCGCTT
This sequence comes from Lissotriton helveticus, assembly GCF_964261635.1. Lineage (NCBI taxonomy): Eukaryota > Metazoa > Chordata > Amphibia > Caudata > Salamandridae > Lissotriton > Lissotriton helveticus. The sequence continues at coordinate 1,878,239,653 of NC_136065.1, forward strand.
TGCATATCCTCTCTCTGCTCACAGGAAGCAGAAGCAGGCAGTCTCCCTCTCCTCCCCTAAGCCAAACACAACACTGCAATGGCATTGTTGTGATTGGCTGGGACGCCGACCACACAGGTGTCTATGGGGAGGCTGTTTTCTCCATGCAGGCTGCATGCAGCCTACATGGAGATAACGGGAGAGTGTGCATGGCTGGTTTGTTTGGCCCTAGGGCCAACCAAACAGTCAGTTGCCACAGCATTGGTCTAGCCACTCCTCCCCGACCTGTCCACCTGCCCGCTTCCAACCAAACCCTTCTTCTGCTTTCTCGCAGTGTGAGAAGCAGAAACCTAAAATGGTATTCATACCATTTTATGTTTCTGCTTCTTGCACTGCGAGAAAGCAGTAGGGCGATGCTCCAACGCCCACTTGGAGGAGCCGCCCTGGTGGATTCTTAGTATAAGACAGGCCCAGGGCCTTTTTGCCAGTAAAAATGCCAGGGGTTCTGGCACAAGGCGCAGTCCAAGCACGGACGGGTGCAGACGGGCTTGCCTTTGTAAACCAGCTTAAATGCTTTCATCCCCCGAGCACAACTTGCCTACTAATCTAACTGTGCACACTCTAAACCGGAAGTGAGGAGGTGGGAAAGTGAGGAAGGCCTCCTTCCGTACAATTGACAACAGCCATGACGGACCGAGGAAGGACATTTGAGGAGTAAGAGTAAGTGCGGTGAACAAGGTGCACAGAATTAGACAGGGATAAAACATGCCATTTAAAATCATAAAATAAAAGTCCTGCACATAAGCATAAACAGAAGAAGCCACCTACCATGCAGCTGTCTATGTCAGTTAGGGTGATTTGCTTCTGATATTTATTTCCCCTCGTTGGTGTGGAGCTTATCTTTCAAAGTAGTGCTTTGTGGCTAAAACAAGCTATTGCAAAGTAAATTCTGGTTTCAAGGGGGAGCTGGTGGGTGCCTCTCTTGTTAGAATTGATGTAGTCTCGCTTTATAGGTCGAGCCTTCCAAACAGTGCAAGCTGTCTGGTTGCTGAAGACCTGTAGGCTTACTAAAAACTTACAGGTACTTGTAGCCCACCCATTGCTTACCATTGCCTTACGTTATTGTCACTCTCATTTGCTTGCTTCTTATTCAATCTCTTTCCTTGTCCCCGTTTGTCTACCTTGCGACGCATTACACATACAACAGATTTTCCTCGATTGCACCAGGTGCACTTTCCGTAATAGGGTGCGGGCGCATTTTACATCACAATCACAAACAGAGACAATGAATCATATGTGTGTAAATCAGTGTATAGAAAATGCTACATGAGATAAAGGGAACTACAGCGTGTAAGATTCACGTCATCCACTCTGGTAGGCATTTTTTAAAAGTGCTTGGAATGGGGAAGCACAAATTCAGGATTCAGAATGTAACACAATGGTTAGGGTTGCTTTACTATTAAGAATTTATTTCTAACCAAGCAAATCGTTTATAGCAAAATTAGGATAATGAAAGCCTGGGACAAAAAACATAACTTTCTAACCTAGATTATGATTGTAACTTATGAAGTGCACAGTAACAAAAGGATCTATGTGACAAAAGCAATAACCCACTGAGCTACCCTCATAAAATTCTGTTCTGTGATCTGCATAGTACACGCTCTGCAGCAGGCTTATTAACTCTCTTGATGAGCCATAACTGTCACTAGACAAAACTCTGATCTCTCTCCAGCAGGAACATTAATTCACCAGAGTTATCTTGACAATTTTATTGTTGCCTGAAAACTGTTGGATATACAAAGAGCTCCACAGAGCCTTTAAAACTGATGCACTACTATAAAACTGACCTCCAGGGTCAGATGCACCCACCCCCCTTATCAGCCAACCCAGGAAACGGGCCCCCACAAGACATTCCCGCATGCGTTTCCGTGGCAGCATGTTCCTGCCCACACCCTAATATGGATGGAGGTGTCTAACATACACCGCCACCATATGAAACCCTTTTCCGCTTGGTCAACACGTTGACCGGCGGACGGTCTTTCCGTCCGCCGCGGTCCCACCCCGCCATAGTAATATGGCAGGGGGGAAATGGGTGGCGGGCGGGGAAGGATGCCGGGCTGATTGCCACTGCCTGCATGGCGGTGGCGATCCACTCAACATCCTAATGGGGCCCTTTGAGTGTGCTCATCACTGCTCCCCTGGCCCCTGCTCTGCCCAGCTCTGCCCCTGCCCGCACCTAGGAAGGAAACTAAATTATAATAAAGCTTTGTTATTATCATTTTATTTTTCCTCTGCACTGCTCTTAAAGCAATGGGGCGACACTCCTCAACCTTAGCGGAGGAGCCGCCCCTGCAACATATAATAACTACTGGATTTCCACGGGCTGCCAAGTTGATGTACTTCAGTTAACCTATGTAGTATAGTAAGAAAAGTTAAAATAAAATACTGTATGAAATTGTACACACAGTTGCACATGTGTACACACGCATGTACGCACACTCTCTTTTTCTTCATAAGCATACATTGAATGTGCTTCTTAATATATAGTTCAAGACTGTGGAATTTGTGAACCTTAGTAGAATGTAGGAGAGTCTTGGCGGGACTGGGATCCGCGGTTACTAAGATATCTCAGAAACAGGCGCTTAACCCACTGAAACACCTTGCTGGCAAAAAATATGTGTACCACAAGTAAAGAGTCAGCTAAATGGATTTTTGAAAAGAGACCCCTGGGATGCCCTCAGAAAGTATTATGGGGCTGGAGTAGGAGGGCTGCCACACTGAATGAGCACCTTCTAAAACACTGCACATAGTCAGACCTGGATTTGTATTGGCAGAGCCCTTACCCTAAATTTAAGAGCACAAGAGGAAAGAGTCAAAAACTCAGACGAGAATCTACCAGCCCACAACTGACAGCACCGGGTCTCCCAACCCGAACTAAGGACTCGTGGGAGACTCACGGCACGCGCTGTTCATAGGTAAGTGCCTCTGCATCCCCTGGGACCAACTCCCCCACCCACACCCACATGAAAATAATGGTATTTCCGCGATCACCCCCAGCACTGGGGAGGCACTGGATAAACAGTAAAAACATGGGCCCAGGGGTCTGATTTCCGAGATACAAGTAAAACTCTTTCTCGTAATACTTCAGCTTTTAAGCTCTTTGAAGCCCCCCACTTCACAAAGCACAGACGTGTGTGCACAATGAGGCTTAGGCTCTATGAACGTGTGAGTAACATACAACAAAATATGATAACCTAAAGCAACATATAATATCTTGGCATGACAAATCACTACCCTTTGTAACATAAATCACTGTAACAGCACATTGTAAAATGCCATAACCTGAGATCATGACAAAATATTGCAATGTAATTTCGTAACACATTGCGACATAGAATGAACTAGTAGAACCTCAAGCTTCCTATAACAGTGGGTCTTGTCCTTTTGACTTCTGTATACCCACTGTTAAAAAATTACTGGAACCCAGGGAACCCCCACCCCACTATATCATTAATGGAATCTGAGGAACCCCACTGAGCCATTATTGGAAGACAGGGACCCTGGCAAGAATTTTCGATAATTTGAAAAAAACAAAAAAAATACTGAAAGAAGCATTCATCAAACAACCGTACAAATTATGAAATATTGTATTTAATTCATAAACAAATATAAAATAGATGAACATTTTAATTTCAATAGCAAGTTTGGAGCCTCGCTAAATTTCTTGAGGCATTGTCCATACTATATTCTGTTTGATGCCCTTACAGTGCTCTCATGAATCAATCTGAGGAGACCAAATACAAGGGGGGGCCAAAAGGCCCTCACGCAAGCATGGCGGGGCCCGGCCCCTCCCACACCCCGTCCCTTTCGGGGCCGCTTGCCCCGCGCCCTCGCCCCGGAAGTACTGGTGTGCTTCCGGGGCGAGGGGGCGGGGTCGCGGCGGCGAAAGGGTTAAAAGCCTGGGGAGCGCGGGAAGCGGCCTCTTTGTGCCCGCGCTCCCAGGCTCGCTCCTCGCCCCGCCGTGGGGCCGTGTAATTTTCTCTTTTTATCTTGCAGAGATCACAGGTGTATCGCGGTATTTCCAGCGGTCGGCATTGGTGCTAGGACTATCGTGTGCAGGTCTATGCGGGGCAGCGGAGTTTCTTGGACGCGGCCAGCATGGATTCTGGAGCGGACGGCGCAGTTGGAGCAGGACGCGCGGCGCAGGAAGAGTCTGATAGAGAGCCCAGGAGAGGTCGGGAGTCTTCGAGCCCGGAGGTTCCCATGACTCGGACTGGGGCTTAAAAGGTGAGCCGTGGGGCCGCAGGTGCTCGAGCGGGTGAAAGGCAGGGGCGGGTGCCGTGCGCGGTGTTAGCGAGCCATAGTGCCTTAGCCTGGGGCGGACTGGTATGTGGAAACCCACCGCAAATGTCGAAAAAGCTGAATTTTATAGCAGATGGATTGTAAGTGACCAAAAACCTACATAGCATTAAAGGACATTTTTAAAATAAGCGAGCTGCGTGAGCGCAGTGTTTTTTGGGGGGAGTTTCAATTGGTTGATTACATTCCACAAGCGCGGGGCAGGCTCGGCTCAGTTTATTCTGCGCAACTAGTGGCAGAGCAGAAACGAAGCTAAGCAGGGACAGCTAGGGCAGAGAGCGGATGGGAGACCAGAGAAGGTTCCTCCGTGTAAAATGGTTTGAGAAGCAACAAGCTATGGGAGAGTAATTATTGAGGTAAACGTGTCTTAATGGAAGGCAACTGATTCTACACTTGTTCGTGATATATGATGCCTGAACCGGTCCATTGTTGATGTGGAGTTGCAGGGACGCGTGGTCTGAGCTTGCATGTTCAACTTTGGACGCGGCTGTGGTTTGCTTTCCAGGGCTCTCTTGGTGTAGTGGTTATCACGTTTGCCTGGCACTCGAGGGGTCCCCGGTTGGAGACCGGGCGGAAACACTTTTTGGGCGGGGATTCAGTGCAGGAGCCGCGTGTGTTGCTTTTCGTTTACAGATTGTCAGGTGTGTTGTTCGCATTGGCGTATTTGTTTCACTTTAACTACCAGGGAACCCTTTCTTGTCCGTTTGACATATGATGACCTATCAAGTAGCCAAGATGCTGTTGAACTCGTTTGCTTTTGGGCAATGTAGCGCACATGTCACGAAGTGATAATACAAAGTCTTCTGCACTAGATGACATAACTGTTGGGCTTGTGTTTTCAGATCTCTGCCTATAGCTAGTGCTATGTGTGCGAAATATAGGTGCTCTTACACACGTTAGTCTCATATGTAACATTTAAAGCAGTCTCTATTCAATGTTTGTGAGTTTGGTTATTTTCCGTGCAAACAAACACATTTAAAGGAGAAGTTACTACCCTAATTTCTCACAGCACTGCTTGTGAGGGAGGGATCAGGAGTGATCATACACACTTAATACACGAGCAGAACACACAGCAGCAGCATTTTACGTCAATTTGACCTTTTGTCAGCTATAGAAGTCTGAACTAATTAGTACATTGCACTTTACGGTAGTCAGAGAGCATCTGGTTTACATCCTAGAGCACCGTGCCTGTGTTAAAATCGGGACCTGCTAAAGATAACGGAAAGGAGGGGAGCAGGCTATTTGGTGATTGTCCCGTGCCTGAACCTGCCTGCTCCTTGAAGGTGGTCCTTCAGAAAGTATATTGACTCCATATTTCATTTGATTGTTCCAAGCCATCTATGTACTGTCTCTGGCCCTCTTTCCTACCTAGGTAAAGAATGTTGCAAATTTATTTAAATTTCGGATTGGGCACGGATTTATGCAGTCTTATCATCCTGCTAGGTGGGGAGGGGCGGGAAAGACTAGCGAGTTGAGCTGTGGCGGAATTGAGACGTGCAGATATTGGGCACGCATTGGGGGTGTATCTGTGTGGCCTTGTAGACTGCCCAGCATTTTGAGATTTCGACAAGGACTTTCGCTGACTCGGTGGACCAGCTCTACAGAGCACTTTTGGCCGTGTTCGCAACGGGATTGAAGGCGGTCCGTGCTCGTGTACTGAGCCTGTCTTTCACCCGATGACGCGCTGAGACCCTGGGCACCCCGCCTGCATTGGCGCTCACTCCTTGTGTTTATCTGAGGCGGCGCTACATTCACTTAACCTTCTTTTAAGGGGGGGCCTTGGAGTAATAATCAAGCACAATTGGCCAGCCATGGGGTCTGCCACACAGCGTCATCTGTTGCCACGCGCGATGTAAGTTCCCAAATAGAATAGCCATGTTGTAGGCCCTGCTCGAACAGTTGCACCGAGTGTCAGGTATCGACCATTAAAGAAGATTGGCAGAAGGGGCTTGTGTAGCACGAATATTATACCAGTGCTGACCCATTAAAAGCGTAGTGCAGGAGACAGACTATGGGCCCAGGGCTGAGACTATTGAGATCTTCTTTGCATTCATCTGTGGGTATGTATATGTTTATGCATATGTAGGTATGCATTTGTAAAATTAGTATGGCAGGGGAATTTCTCGCTGTTGCAATTTCATTGCACTCGGTAAAACAGTTGGCTGCTCCGTGGTCTGGTGCCAAACGGCATTATGTTGATTAAATGGAGCTGACTCGTAACCTCCGGCATCTAGCATCAAGGACCAAGTAAAGGGAGCGTGGTGTCAATACCTGGTTTAAATACTGAATTAGAGTACAGAGTATCCGTCATAATGAATATAAATTCCGTATACCACATTAAAGGAGGACTAGTTCACTACATCACACAGGGTGCTTGGCGCAAGTGCTGTTTAACACTCACTCCCTTGCATCCTTAGTATGAGGGCGGGATGAATGCTTAGTCCCTACAGTGCATGATTCCTTTAGGTAAATACTCCTTAGAGTGTAAGGTGGGAGTAGGAATGTAACGGGCCCGCTACAATGCATGGTTTAACCAGGCATGGTACTGCTTGAGGCGTAGTACTGTTGTGCTCCAGTTTGGTGGTGAAGGGTTGCATGGTACGGCTTGAGGCGTAGTACTGTTTTGCTCCAGTTTGGTGGTGAAGGGTTGCGCGATGGTTAGAGTGGCAGACCATGATGCAGAGGTCTAGCCCGGGACCAGGGGTCAATCCCCCGTCTTGGGGGTTTTGGGCTCAAGTTACCAGCAACTGCCAGCCTCTGATGTTCACGAATTTGCATTTAAGTACAATAGTGGGGTAGGATAGGTACTATCCCAGAGCCTATCACACCTGTTTACAAGCAAGTTGGTCCAGGGAATTGTTGACCGGGGGACCACCTGCTACTGGGGTTTGCAATAAGGCAGTGGGAATTTTAAGTAGAATTGTGTGGGTAGGTTGAGTACTATCCCACATCCTATCACACCTGTTTACAAACGAGGGGGTTCAGGACATAGTTGGCCAGGGTGACCACCGGCTACTGGTGATAACAATATGGCAATGGGCCATGTTAGCTCACAGGTTATTCAAAAGGATGGGTCAAGGCCATAATAAATTGCCGGCTGAAATGGGAAGAATTTTATCTTTTTTGGTTAAATCAGGAAGGTCCAATGTAGGCACAGGAGGGCTGCACCCATGACAGATTGGTAGGAAAACCAACACGCTATAAAAAATGTTATATTTAGAGGCACTGTATCTAAATGCATTTAATGTATTAATTCTAATCTCAGGGAGGCCGCCCATGGTACACTTACAGTGGGGCAAGAACACGTCAAACGCTCATTTGTCAGAATGGTTGATTGCAAGGAGCATGAAAAGCTGCCCACATGGGTTTAAATACTGTGACATTAGGATAGCAGTTGTTGTGCCCTTTATGACTCAGCGACAAGACGGTCGTGGTAGCTACTTATGTGGTCGTTAGACAATGTGACCATGATGGCTGGGCGGGCACTGCAATCTGATCCCTGCTTGACACCGTCCTTGCACTGACCCCGCAACCCCATAATAAGTTTTCTGGGTGCGGGAATTTTTGGGTGTTTCCACTTCACCTGGGTATCTGCCCGCTACTTACAACGGTAACATGGGAGAGTGGTCTACGTAATCGACAATACTAGTTCGGGGTGACCGGGGGGCTTGCTGATTCAAGTTACACTGGCGTACGTGCTTGCCTAGGCCTATATGCACTTGCATATCAACTTAACAACATTTGGCACTCAATTCTTCCCCACCTGTTTTTTTGCCTAGGTAAGTCAGCCATACCAAAGGTCAGCCAGGAAATTGCCATTCCATAGTAGGCCTGTTAGTGTCAGGTACTTTCCCCAGAGGACATAGAACACGCAAAACTCACGATGGTAGTGTGGATCTAAAGAGGAAGGTCGTGATCATGCCGAAATCCCAGCTCTGATACTGCTGGTGCTCTTATATGGGCAGGAGGGTCAGACAGATTTGCAGATGAACAGGGCTGAACTGGGGGAGGCAGTATGGGTTGATGAACGGTAACACATTAAACCCTGATCTCTTGAAACTGGCAGCGGGAGGGCCACCTGTTACTTGCAACTGGTTAAGGAAATGATGCTCAGTCTGGGATCATGAGAATAATATATATAGGTTATGGTTGCCCCTTAGTTATATTACGCGTTACCACTGTCAGCCACGGTCGAAGCCAACAGTCAGGCGCGGGGGGTTTCGATACTTAGATTACGTATATTTCATCAAGTCGTGCTTGGGTGGGTGTTAATACAAACTGACTGTTCCTTTTAAACTGATATCCTAATCATCCTTAAGGAGTCATGAGGGCGTTATGGGGTGCACTGGGGACCCCAGCATTTGTGTCACTGCACTACACACTGGGTAGTATTCGCCATTGAAGGCCATTTTACAGGGCACTCTGCGTAACACTAGTACAGGCAGGCTACAGGGGACACAAACTGAGGCGATGAGCAACACTTAGTCGGAAGTGTTTTAGGAGTATGCATCTGACACCAATTGTATATCAAACGTAGCAAGGGATGGCAATGTAAGACTAGCACGTATACAGCAGTTATCGCCAGAAACACTAATGGTTTGTGTTTATCTTTTCCATTTATGTATGGCCGGGTCCATGGTGGATATCTGGAGTGCTCCGCATCACAACAGCTGCTACAGGTGGACAGCCCAAGGGATGCTGACGTCAGGTACAGGATGGCAAACAACAACGCAAGTGGGATGGGCGAGCGATCAAAAGACGCAAGAAGTGCCGACACAGAGTTGATTGTTTCGGTGTCTAAGCCCGTATATTGGGCTAGCGGCAGTAATGTAGCAGGATGTGGTTTCACAAAATGGCAGTATTTGCCGTAACAGGAAAATGTATACCTACAGTAACGGCGCCTGTGCACGCGGGGCCACCAGTGTCAGCATGATATGCATAGACCACCAATTGGTAAGTGACAACGGTAGAGAGGGGACAGTACACAAGGGTGTGCAGTTCCTAACCTCGGCAACCCCAGGAATGGTAGGCCTAGGCAACGCCTCATTTCCCCGGTTCAGGAAGTAGGGACTTCCATGTTAAAAGTAGTACCATACACTTAACACTTTACAGAGCGTAGTGGCTAGGTGTGGATGGTTAGCATACTGTACAGTATCCCAGTGGGAAGGGTGGAATGGTAGTACCAGGATACCCCCGATCATAGCATCCGCGGGGACCCTCGAGAGGCGTGCCCCCAAACCCTCGTTCATTTTAGGACATGGGGTAATGATGATAGGACCCAGATTGCACCATGGGGGGCTGCTTTTTCCCCCGGCTGCACGTAAAAGGGGGGGGGGGGAATAGGCGAGTGCACAGAGTCACTCGGTGAAGAATCACTCGATAAAGAGGATCCACACTTGGTTTGAGAAACTATTTCATACACATTAATCTCAGAATGTCCCACAGGGGGTCATCACAGGACCAAGTAGACTAACAGTCGGCTGATAATGAGGGGTTGACGTTTATTAGACGCTCTACTCACAGGGTGGGGGGGTCCAGTGGACAGAGTCGGGGAGGCCCTAGGGATAGGGAACTAAATAGCAGGGGTAGAGGGTTCTTGGATTATGAAGCTATGACCTTTCTGTGGAGGCGGTTGGGGGGGGGCCAGATAGTCGGTAAACTACCTGGCCTGTGGCGGTAAGGTCATTAATCGGTGAGCAGCATTTTAAGGTCCTTACGGGGGGGCGGACCCATTCACGAAAGGGGCCGCCCGCGGGAGGGGCCATTGGTCTCTCTCAGAACTTCAGGGGCAGGATATGATATCCCGTTGTAAAGGGTGCGGGGGAGGGAGTCTACGCTTTCCTCAGGCTGGTAGCCACCCCTCACAACACTGAGACGTCACTAAGGTGCGCGAGTGTCTGGGCCCTCCTGTTATGGTTAAATGGAGTTCCGGGAGCGCACGTGGGTGTAACGTGCCCTGGGTTGCGCATGCGCATCTTCAACGTGAGAGCGCAGCTGTAAAAGGATCTGACACCGGTTGGCGACCTTGCCGTAGGACTTTATTATTAAAAATATTAGAATGCAGTTTAATTTTCAGGATGATTAGATTACGTTAGGAAACACGCTGTACTAGCTATTTGTTAAGGTTAGCCCATCATACCATGTCGAAACGGATGTCAATCTAATCTTCTGAAAAGTGTGCATTTTAATAATTGTCAGAAATGTTTATTTGATTAAAATTTTTGATTTGTTTTTATATTTGAATAAATACGGCCAGGGGGGGGGGCCCGTACCCCCCCTTGACTTCCAAAGACCCCCATGTGTCGACTGGTTGAGTTGGGTAATTCAGTCAGTGTTTTAAGGGGGGAGGTGGCCGGCAGTCCAAGACCATGATACAAGGGGGGGCCAATAGGCCCCCACGCAAGCATGGCGGGGCCCGGCCCCTCCCACACCCCGTCCCTTTCGGGGCCGCTTGCCCCGCGCCCTCGCCCCGAAAGTACTGGTGTGCTTCCGGGGCGAGGGGGCGGGGTCGCGGCGGCGAAAGGGTTAAAAGCCTGGGGAGCGCGGGAAGCGGCCTCTTTGTGCCCGCGCTCCCAGGCTCGCTCCTCGCCCCGCCGTGGGGCCGTGTAATTTTCCCCACCCTCCATCCCTTGTTAGCAGACCTTGGGGCCTGGCAAATGGTGAGAATCAGGTTGGTCAATGTGCCAGACTATAGGTTAGGGGGTTCGATCCAGTAGGCCTTGAATTTCCCGTTTACTGGAAGGTAGAACAGATGTAAATATTTTGTGCAGTGCCATGATATTTAACTAATTCTCTCCTTAGGCCGTTTTCCCGCTTACAGGAGTATCTGTATATGTATATGTTTTGTGCTTTGCTGTGTATTAACAATTTTCTCCTTAGGCCTTTTTTCCTTTTAGAATAGCAATGTCGTATTTATTATGTGTGTCTGGCGGTAAGGTCATTAATCGGTGAGCAGCATTTTAAGGTCCTTACGGGGGGGCGGACCCATTCACGAAAGGGGCCGCCCGCGGGAGGGGCCATTGGTCTCTCTCAGAACTTCAGGGGCAGGATATGATATCCCGTTGTAAAGGGTGCGGGGGAGGGAGTCTACGCTTTCCTCAGGCTGGTAGCCACCCCTCACAACACTGAGACGTCACTAAGGTGCGCGAGTGTCTGGGCCCTCCTGTTATGGTTAAATGGAGTTCCGGGAGCGCACGTGGGTGTAACGTGCCCTGGGTTGCGCATGCGCATCTTCAACGTGAGAGCGCAGCTGTAAAAGGATCTGACACCGGTTGGCGACCTTGCCGTAGGACTTTATTATTAAAAATATTAGAATGCAGTTTAATTTTCAGGATGATTAGATTACGTTAGGAAACACGCTGTACTAGCTATTTGTTAAGGTTAGCCCATCATACCATGTCGAAACGGATGTCAATCTAATCTTCTGAAAAGTGTGCATTTTAATAATTGTCAGAAATGTTTATTTGATTAAAATTTTTGATTTGTTTTTATATTTGAATAAATACGGCCAGGGGGGGGGGCCCCGTACCCCCCCTTGACTTCCAAAGACCCCCATGTGTCGACTGGTTGAGTTGGGTAATTCAGTCAGTGTTTTAAGGGGGGAGGTGGCCGGCAGTCCAAGACCATGCTTATTTCTTAGCTTCCAATTTCATATTCCTTCACACTTAAAGAACATTTTAAATATTTGTATTCGACATTTTGTTTTTTATTAATGTGCGCTACAATAATCTGTTAAATTTTTCAATTTTCAAAGAGTTTGCGGTCCCTCTGAGAAGGCTTTGTGGACCCCCAGGGGTCCCTGGATCTCAGGTCAAGAACCACTGTCCTAGAATAGCTGAACATGGTATAATGCAACACAACATAAAGTGGTGTTCCATAACTCCGCATAAAGGCCAATGATGGCGTCATATTAGAAACATTTCAAGCATAACATATCAAACAGCAATATATAGGATAACACGATAGAGCTGCACGAGCAGCATACTTGGCGATAGGCCCTACCATATTGGCCCCTACAGTGACTTCGTACGTAGTTATTACTTCTTGGCCTGTGCCTTTTACCCCCAGGTCACCGTATAAGGTAGTGCCTTCATAGTACTTGGCTTATGTTATTTTTCTATAAAATGAGTATTATTTACGCTGAAGTGTATTTCCAATGTCTCTTACATCTCTTTCTGCTTTAAGTGCCGTTTCAGGTGCATGAACCGCCTTATTGCCCACCTAACACTCCACAGACATCCTTCGCTAGGATTGCGCCCCCTGCAGGAACCCCCCAGAAGCAGTCGTGTAGCCAGTGTGTCATGGGTCCTAGTTCAAGGAAGAAAATAGGTCCCCTAGCTGCTGTTGTATGTATAAAACACATTATGAATCAGGGTCGAGTGGGCCCCGGTGCCACTGCACCTGCTGCACCAATAGAAGCCACGCGCCTTCTCAGAAGTTCCTAATCAGCCCACGGCTGGGAATCGACGCTGCCTCTCTGGGACAGTCACACCCAGTGAGGCCAGAGAGCGAACACTACCACTCACCCACTTCAGTACGAGCTGCCGAACCTCTGCTACTTAAATATTACCTAACAGGGCTTCACGAGCTCAGGTGAGGTTCTCACCTGAGCTTGTGACGCCCTGTTAGGTAGTATTTAGGTTCTCACGCGGAGAAGCTCTGCTTCGACCTGCCAGGGGGAAAACAACCTGTGTGGCACGCTACAGCAACAGGTGATGAAAGGCGTGACCCCAGTGCCGGTGTCAAGGTGCTCCTCGTTCCAGGAAAGTCTCAATAAACATGCAATCAACTGTTACAGTCATGGAGTGTTTTATAGCTCCTTTGGAGCATGGTGGTGTATTTTTTTTCTCATCGTTGGATTTATCGAAAGCTTTTGTAATCTTTTTGTAATCTTGGGCAATATGTGACAAAAGTCACGCAGGGGAGACTTTACACAAATAATGTCATCTTTCTGTCTGTAAGTCAGCACTTCTACTGATATTTCTGTTTACAGTGCAAAGCTGAGTTAATCTCCGGGCATTCATTCCACCCCAGCACAGTGCAGAATGTGCAGAGTGCCCCCCATCCTCTCCCGAAGCATGGGGCAGTGGCCTGGCAGGTTTTTAAGGGCTGTCCATACTGGCTCGTGCCTTTGACAAGCCAGTAAGGGGGTGATTTAGGGTTTGAAGCAGCAGGTGCTGTGCTGTAAATTGGCTGGGTTGATACCCAACCAACCTGATCCATTTAGAGGTGGTGGAGCCCCCAGGCTTCAGTGAGCCTCAATTGGCATCAGAACGCCTTGACTGCAGCCAGCAGCCACATTCCCACTGACAGTGCTTAATTTGAGTCGGTGATTTCTGGTGCTCGGCACCAGCACTTAATTGTCAACACCGGCACTTGTCTGCCATAAGGTGGTGCTGTCTGGCTAATTTAGAGGTGACCACAACAAAACAGTCAATTATTAATTCAATATACATTAAAAATGACTATCATCTGCTGTCCAAGCCATTCTTTTATAGCTTTGGGAGCCTGGAATAGTCCAGTTCAAATTAAGGACTGGGTCACAACGCCTTCTCAGCAGTTATCCCAGGACAGCAGATAAGGGGAAGATTCACTGGAAGCAGGATGCAGTTACACACTCATGGCAAAGACCCCATGAGCAAAACTGCAGGAGGGCCCTGGGTGTGAGTGTGGCCCCGGGGCAGCACTGGCCATAGGGAACAGCTACAGGTTTGCATAGCTTGGTGCTCTTGGCTGCAATAATAAATTGTTTTAAAGTCACATTTGAAATGGTTTGTCTGTCATGAAGTATTCTGTCATAAATAGTTAATACTGGGAACTATTGTGCTCGGATCTAAACGTCGGCCTTCTAGATTATATATATATAAATCAGTGCTTAACTGAGTGAGCTTTCTCACTTACATTAGGACCCTTGACCTGCAGGTTACACACAACTATCTGCAGTAGGTATACTAACCTCCTGATCTAACTCGTTACATTACTCCAGGGCTCAAGTCCTAAAAACCAAAATTGTGGTGGGACTCTCCAAGTTATCTAGAATGGGTATGAAATCACTGTGTATGAATTACAGGAAGTGACATCACAGCGTGTGACATCACATCATGTGACATCACAGCACGTGACATTGCATGTGACATCACAGGATGTGGCATCACAAACCAGGACCTCATAGGAAGTGACATCAGATCTTAAGACCTCACATATGTTCAGCAGGTCTATCACAAGTATATTTGAGCGCATTAAAATATTTAACAAATTAGATTTTCTATTGAATTGTGCCAAAATATTGACACAACCATGAAGCAAAATCTGGGCTTCAAATTATACATTTATGCATTTTTTAACCTTGCCACAAAGAAATTGTCAACAAGAAGAAAAGTGGCAGTAATTCTGTTCTTAATTGGTTGCAATGTCTGTATTTTAAAATATCTTATGGGGTTAATGTACCTGCGGCAGAGATCTTTGTGTGCCAGCTGAATCTCAGAGAATAATATTAATGATGGTATGATAACTCTGGAGGATAACTATTTGCTGGAGAGAACTGTGTTTTGCCTAGTACTAGTTTTGAATCAAAGTAGCATAGAGGGTCAATATGTCTCCTGCAAAGCACATTTTGTAACATGCAGATGAGAGATTTTTATTTTATGTAAATAGATAAGTGGGTTGCTGCTTTTTAGAAAACGATCCTTTTGTTTCTTGCAGTTCATAAATTGTAATCCTTCCAATACAGCACACTGAGGAATGAAAGGCATGTGGCTCCTTCGCCTTGGAACCCTAACTGTTTTATGTAACACATCCTTTATATTGATGTAAAAATGGGGATGGGGTCGCACACTACTCACACACCAGCGGGATCGCCCCTAAGGACTGTGGTAAGTGTGGTTTGTGTTCCGCGATGCATCTTCTTTCGATTCTCTGCTATCTTCGCTATCTTCGCCATCCCTGGACACGTGTTTCGGGGTATTTACCCCTCATCAGCAGGGATTAGGCCGTGTTCTGGTATTGCCGATGGCTGCCAAATATTGCCAGGTTTAGTACCACTCAGGCGCGCAGGTGCGGGGTCCCAGGCTCTTCAGCCAACAGCTCAAGGGAGCTTTAACATTACAAATGGGGGTGGGGTCGCACACTACTCACACACCAGCGGGATCGCCCCTAAGGACTGTGGTAAGTGTAGTTCGTGTTCCGTGATGCATCTTCTTTCGATTCTCTGCTATCTTCGCTATCTTCGCCATCCCTGGACACGTGTTTCGGGGTATTTACCCCTCATCAGCAGGGATTAGGCCGTGTTCTGGGGTTGCCGGTGGCTGCCAAATATTGACAGGTTTAGTACCACTCAGGCGCGCAGGTGCGGGGTCCCAGGCTCGTCAGCCAACAGCTCAAGGGAGCTTTAACATTACAAATGGGGGTGGGGTCGCACACTACTCACACACCAGCGGGATCGCCCCTAAGGACTGTGGTAAGTGTAGTTCGTGTTCCGCGATGCATCTTCTTTCGATTCTCTGCTATCTTCGCTATCTTCGCCATCCCTGGACACGTGTTTCGGGGTATTTACCCCTCATCAGCAGGGATTAGGCCGTGTTCTGGGGTTGCCGGTGGCTGCCAAATATTGCCAGGTTTAGTACCACAAAGGCGCGCAGGTGCGGGGTCCCAGGCTCGTCAGCCAACAGCTCAAGGGAGCTTTAACATTACAAATGGGGGTGGGGTCGCACACTACTCACACACCAGTGGGATCGCCCCTAAGGACTGTGGTAAGTGTAGTTCGTGTTCCGCGATGCATCTTCTTTCGATTCTCTGCTATCTTCGCTATCTTCGCCATCCCTGGACACGTGTTTCGGGGTATTTACCCCTCATCAGCAGGGATTAGGCCGTGTTCTGGGGTTGCCGGTGGCCACCAAATATTGCCAGGTTTAGTACCACTCAGGCGCGCAGGTGCGGGGTCCAAGGCTCGTCAGCCAACAGCTCAAGGGAGCTTTAACATTACAAATGGGGGTGGGGTCGCACACTACTCACACACCAGCGGGATCGCCCCTAAGGACTGTGGTAAGTGTAGTTCGTGTTCCGCGATGCATCTTCTTTCGATTCTCTGCTATCTTCGCTATCTTCGCCATCCCTGGACACGTGTTTCGGGGTATTTACCCCTCATCAGCAGGGATTAGGCCGTGTTCTGGGGTTGCCGGTGGCTGCCAAATATTGCCAGGTTTAGTACCACTCAGGCGCGCAGGTGCGGGGTCCCAGGCTCGTCAGCCAACAGCTCAAGGGAGCTTTAACATTACAAATGGGGGTGGGGTCGCACACTACTCACACACCAGCGGGATCGCCCCTAAGGACTGTGGTAAGTGTAGTTTGTGTTCCGCGATGCATCTTCTTTCGATTCTCTGCTATCTTCGCTATCTTCGCCATCCCTGGACACGTGTTTCGGGGTATTTACCCCTCATCAGCAGGGATTAGGCCGTGTCCAGGGATGGCGAAGACAGCGAAGATAGCAGAAGATCAAAAGATGATGCATCGCGAACACTTTACTGCATTGACCAGAGTCCTTAGGGGCGACACCGCCGGTGTGTGAGTAGTGTGCGACCCCACCCCCATTTGTAACTTTAAAGCTCCCTTGAGCAGCGGGCTGACGAGCCTGGGATCCCGCACCTACGCGCCTGAGTGGTACTATACCTGGCAGATATTGGCAGCCATCGGCAACCCCAGTACACGGCCTATCCCTGCTGATGAGGGGTAATACCCCGAAACACGTGTCCAGGGATGGCGAAGACAGCGAAGATAGCAGAAGATCGAAAGATGATGCATCGCGAACACTTTACAACATTGACCAGAGTCCTTAGGGGCGACACCGCCGGTGTGTGAGTAGTGTGCGACCCCACCCCCATTTGTAACTTTAAAGCTCCCTTGAGCAGCGGGCTCACGAGCCTGGGATCCCGCACCAACGCGCCTGAGTGGTACTATACCTGGCAGATATTGGCAGCCATCGGCAACCCCAGTACACGGCCTATCCCTGCTGATGAGGGGTAATACCCCGAAACACGTGTCCAGGGATGGCGAAGACAGCGAAGATAGCAGAAGATCGAAAGATGATGCATCGCGAACACTTTACTACATTGACCAGAGTCCTTAGGGGCGACACCGCCGGTGTGTGAGTAGTGTGCGACCCCACCCCCATTTGTAACTTTAAAGCTCCCTTGAGCAGCGGGCTCACAAGCCTGGGATCCCGCACCAACGCGCCTGAATGGTACTATACCTGGCAGACATTGGCAGCCATCGGCAACCCCAGTACACGGCCTATCCCTGCTGATGAGGGGTAATACCCCGAAACACGTGTCCAGGGATGGCGAAGACAGCGAAGATAGCAGAAGATCGAAAGATGATGCATCGCGAACACTTTACTACATTGACCAGAGTCCTTAGGGGCGACACCGCCGGTGTGTGAGTAGTGTGCGACCCCACCCCCATTTGTAACTTTAAAGCTCCCTTGAGCAGCGGGCTGACGAGCCTGGGATCCCGCACCTACGCGCCTGAGTGGTACTATACCTGGCAGATATTGGCAGCCATCGGCAACCCCAGTACACGGCCTATCCCTGCTGATGAGGGGTAGTACCCCGAAACACGTGTCCAGGGATGGCGAAGACAGCGAAGATAGCAGAAGATCGAAAGATGATGCATCGCAAACACTTTACTACATTGACCAGAGTCCTTAGGGGCGACACCGCCGGTGTGTGAGTAGTGTGCGACCCCACCCCCATTTGTAACTTTAAAGCTCCCTTGAGCAGCGGGCTGACGAGCCTGGGATCCCGCACCTACGCGCCTGAGTGGTACTATACCTGGCAGATATTGGCAGCCATCGGCAACCCCAGTACACGGCCTATCCCTGCTGATGAGGGGTAATACCCCGAAACACGTGTCCAGGGATGGCGAAGACAGCGAAGATAGCAGAAGATCGAAAGATGATGCATCGCGAACACTTTACTACATTGACCAGAGTCCTTAGGGGCGACACCGCCGGTGTGTGAGTAGTGTGCGACCCCACCCCCATTTGTAACCTTAAAGCTCCCTTGAGCAGCGGGCTGACGAGCCTGGGATCCCGCACCTACGCGCCTGAGTGGTACTATACCTGGCAGATATTGGCAGCCATCGGCAACCCCAGTACACGGCCTATCCCTGCTGATGAGGGGTAATACCCCGAAACACGTGTCCAGGGATGGCAAAGACAGCGAAGATAGCAGAAGATCGAAAGATGATGCATCGCGAACACTTTACTACATTGACCAGAGTCCTTAGGGGCGACACCGCCGGTGTGTGAGTAGTGTGCGACCCCACCCCCATTTGTAACTTTAAAGCTCCCTTGAGCAGCGGGCTGACGAGCCTGGGATCCCGCACCTACGCGCCAGAGTGGTACTATACCTGGCAGATATTGGCAGCCATCGGCAACCCCAGTACACGGCCTATCCCTGCTGATGAGGGGTAGTACCCCGAAACACGTGTCCAGGGATGGCGAAGACAGCGTAGATAGTAGAAGATCGAAAGATGATGCATCGCGAACACTTTACTACATTGACCAGAGTCCTTAGGGGCGACACCGCCGGTGTGTGAGTAGTGTGCGACCCCACCCCCATTTGTAACTTTAAAGCTCCCTTGAGCAGCGGGCTGACGAGCCTGGGATCCCGCACCTACGCGCCTGAGTGGTACTATACCTGGCAGATATTGGCAGCCATCGGCAACCCCAGTACACGGCTTATCCCTGCTGATGAGGGGTAATACCCCGAAACACGTGTCCAGGGATGGCGAAGACAGCGAAGATAGCAGAAGATCGAAAGATGATGCAAAGCGAACACTTTACTACATTGACCAGAGTCCTTAGGGGCGACACCGCCGGTGTGTGAGTAGTGTGCGACCCCACCCCCATTTGTAACTTTAAAGCTCCCTTGAGCAGCGGGCTGACGAGCCTGGGATCCCGCACCTACGCGCCTGAGTGGTACTATACCTGGCAGATATTGGCAGCCATCGGCAAACCCAGTACACGGCCTATCACTGCTGATGAGGGGTAATACCCCGAAAC
Organism: Lissotriton helveticus; assembly: GCF_964261635.1. NCBI lineage: Eukaryota > Metazoa > Chordata > Amphibia > Caudata > Salamandridae > Lissotriton > Lissotriton helveticus. Next base: position 1,878,259,049 of record NC_136065.1, read on the forward strand.
ACGTGTCCAGGGATAGCGAAGACAGCGAAGATAGCAGAAGATCGAAAGATGATGCAAAGCGAACACTTTACTACATTGACCAGAGTCCTTAGGGGCGACACCGCCGGTGTGTGAGTAGTGTGCGACCCCACCCCCATTTGTAACTTTAAAGCTCCCTTGAGCAGCGGGCTGACGAGCCTGGGATCCCGCACCTACGCGCCTGAGTGGCACTATACCTGGCAGATATTGGCAGCCATCGGCAACCCCAGTACACGGCCTATCCCTGCTGATGAGGGGTAATACCCCGAAACACGTGTCCAGGGATGGCGAAGACAGCGAAGATAGCAGAAGATCGAAAGATGATGCATCGCGAACACTTTACTACATTGACCAGAGTCCTTAGGGGCGACACCGCCGGTGTGTGAGTAGTGTGCGACCCCACCCCCATTTGTAACTTTAAAGCTCCCTTGAGCAGCGGGCTGACGAGCCTGGGATCCCGCACCTACGCACCTGAGTGGTACTATACCTGGCAGATATTGGCAGCCATCGGCAACCCCAGTACACGGCCTATCCCTGCTGATGAGGGGTAATACCCCGAAACACGTGTCCAGGGATGGCGAAGACAGCGTAGATAGCAGAAGATTGAAAGATGATGCATCGCGAACACTTTACTACATTGACCAGAGTCCTTAGGGGCGACACCGCCGGTGTGTGAGTAGTGTGCGACCCCACCCCCATTTGTAACTTTAAAGCTCCCTTGAGCAGCGGGCTGACGAGCCTGGGATCCCGCACCTACGCGCCTGAGTGGTACTATACCTGGCAGATATTGGCAGCCATCGGCAACCCCAGTACACGGCCTATCCCTGCTGATGAGGGGTAATACCCCGAAACACGTGTCCAGGGATGGCGAAGACAGCGAAGATAGCAGAAGATCGAAAGATGATGCAAAGCGAACACTTTACTACATTGACCAGAGTCCTTAGGGGCGACACCGCCGGTGTGTGAGTAGTGTGCGACCTCACCCCCATTTGTAACTTTAAAGCTCCCTTGAGCAGCGGGCTGACGAGCCTGGGATCCCGCACCTACGCGCCTGAGTGGCACTATACCTGGCAGATATTGGCAGCCATCGGCAACCCCAGTACACGGCCTATCCCTGCTGATGAGGGGTAATACCCCGAAACACGTGTCCAGGGATGGCGAAGACAGCGAAGATAGCAGAAGATCGAAAGATGATGCATCGCAAACACTTTACTACATTGACCAGAGTCCTTAGGGGCGACACCGCTGGTGTGTGAGTAGTGTGCGACCCCACTCCCATTTGTAACTTTAAAGCTCCCTTGAGCAGCGGGCTGACGAGCCTGGGATCCCGCACCTACGCGCCTGAGTGGTACTATACCTGGCAGTTATTGGCAGCCATCGGCAACCCCAGTACACGGCCTATCCCTGCTGATGAGCGGTAATACCCCGAAACACGTGTCCAGGGATGGCGAAGACAGCGAAGATAGCAGAAGATCGAAAGATGATGCATCGCGAACACTTTACTACATTGACCAGAGTCCTTAGGGGCGACACCGCCGGTGTGTGAGTAGTGTGCGACCCCACCCCCATTTGTAACTTTAAAGCTCCCTTGAGCAGCGGGCTGACGAGCCTGGGATCCCGCACCTACGCGCCTGAGTGGTACTATACCTGGCAGATATTGGCAGCCATCGGCAACCCCAGTACACGGCCTATCCCTGCTGATGAGGGGTAATACCCCGAAACACGTGTCCAGGGATGGCGAAGACAGCGAAGATAGCAGAAGATCGAAAGATGATGCATCGCGAACACTTTACTACATTGACCAGAGTCCTTAGGGGCGACACCGCCGGTGTGTGAGTAGTGTGCGACCCCACCCCCATTTGTAACTTTAAAGCTCCCTTGAGCAGCGGGCTGACGAGCCTGGGATCCCGCACCTACGCGCCTGAGTGGTACTATACCTGGCAGATATTGGCAGCCATCGGCAACCCCAGTACACGGCCTATCCCTGCTGATGAGGGGTAATACCCCGAAACACGTGTCCAGGGATGGCGAAGACAGCGAAGATAGCAGAAGATCGAAAGATGATGCATCGCGAACACTTTACTACATTGACCAGAGTCCTTAGGGGCGACACCGCAGGTGTGTGAGTAGTGTGCAACCCCACCCCCATTTGTAACTTTAAAGCTCCCTTGAGCAGCGGGCTGACGATCCTGGGATCCCGCACCTACGCGCCTGAGTGGTACTATACCTGGCAGATATTGGCAGCCATCGGCAACCCCAGTACACGGCCTATCCCTGCTGATGAGGGGTAATACCCCGAAACACGTGTCCAGGGATGGCGAAGACAGCGAAGATAGCAGAAGATCGAAAGATGATGCATCGCGAACACTTTACAACATTGACCAGAGTCCTTAGGGGCGACACCGCCAGTGTGTGAGTAGTGTGCGACCCCACCCCCATTTGTAACTTTATATTGATGTACACACATATGATATATTGTCAGTGTATAATCTGTACATGTGATTGATGTAAAGCGCTCTAACGCCCTGGGTTGTGTATTCCTAAAGTGCTATAAAAGAAATAAAACAAAATAGTGGTATTTAAATTGCTATTTGTGTAAATACTGGGGCGACCAACACATCTGACATTCTTACAGTGTGTGCATAGCTCTTATATACAAGGACAGTAGAAAGACAAAAGCATTTCTCTCTTGAGTAACTGTGAAGTGATAGGATCTAAGCCTTTGTTCCCCTCCATTGCATCTAGGTGTGAGGCTCCCCATAGCGCCCTGCCAGGATACTCCAACAACAAGAGGCCTGGTGGACCCTTAACTCTGGCTTTTGTTGTGGGCCCAACTGAAATCTGATAAGCTCCCAACCGGACTGCACATTGCTGCTCAGAACAAAAGCAGACAAAGTGCATGGGCTGCTGACAATGTTCTGGTGTCAGAAAATGACACCAGGATGAGTTCAGAATAGTTTTGTGATTTCCGGGAGAAATTGGAAAGGGACGTGGCACTCTGCTGAAAGTGGCCAGCTTTGAAGCAGCATAGATGGTATCTTCCCGCTTAAAATAGTGGGTGGACGGTGTCTACACTCTACTCGAGCCCTGCATTACTGGTATATGTAATGGGCATATCAAACCACACATTTACCTGTAGTGTACAGAAGCATCCTCACAAATTCAGAGCTCGTGTTTAGAAATGCACTCTGCACACTGAGATTGTTACTTTGTTTGTGTGTGTGTGAGTATGTTTGTGTGTGTGTGTATGGGTGTGTGAGAGAGAGAGGGAGAGAGAGAGAGAGAGAGAGACAGAGAGACAGAGAGGGTGACAGGAAGAGCACGGGGCCTCAATCTAAACTGCTGTCCTCATCAGTGCTTGCCAAGAACACAATTACTGGTGTCGCCCTGATTATCGAAATGGAATATACGGTCAGCTGCTGAAACAGCAAAAATAAAAGTGTAAGCTTCTTAAGTGGCAGGATTGGCAGAGGAGATGCCCTCTCTTGGCACAAGATGCCCTTGAGATGCCTTGCCTTTAATCATGCGATTCAGATCAGGGGTGGATTAGGGCTTCGCCTTCGCCCTGAGCATCATCAACCGAGAAAGACATGCCTCTGCCCTTTTTACGCCCTGACTGACATCAAAAGAGCACAGCTGGGGGTGGGGGTCTCTTTCTTACCCACACCCCTACGGATTCCTGTTCTTATTCAGATAGAAAGGCCTTTTCTGTCTGATATCTAAGGGTTCGTGAAAGCAACAGGAGGAACAGAACATGACAGGATTCAAAGAGAGCTCCTGATCTACAGTAGAGCATTTGGCGATGCAGCGCGTGCAATGAAATTTGTTTTATTTATTTACATGTTTATTTACCTCTAATCGGCCAAAATCTGCCCCACGTCAGCGCCCAGCAGCACTCCCACCACGGGCCACTTCTGAAAGCGACCATCCATGTGATGTTATCGGGGGGTCGAAACGTGTAACTCCTGAAATTTTGGAGAATTGATGCCCATGGCATTTGTCAACCTCCAATGATTTTTTATTATTTTTAATATAATTCTGTTTTTTATGAATCCTATATGAGTATTCAAATCAAACTGATGAAATGAATGACATCACATGAGGTAAAGGGTCTTTTAAGACTTTTTTGCATGTTTCTTTTTTTTGTACCTCTTGTATTTGTGTTTCTGTTTTTGTTCTCTTGTGCATCATTGCCCTCTTTCTTTTTTTTCTGCACTTATCCCCCCGTGCCACTAACCTTTTGCCATGCTTTCTGGCTTCCTGTGCTCTCTTTGCCACCCCTGCTCTTCTCCCTCATCCCTCGGCCTACTTAATGGTGGCCCAGCATGGACGCACAGTGAACGCACCAAAGTTGTGCCTACGATAAGATTGTCTGTGTCTATCCACACCTGGACGCACCCAGTGCCAGGAACCCTGATCCTCACATGACCCACCACTACTCTACTGCCTCTCTCCATGTCCTTAATCCAAGCCCACCTCTCGCCGACCTGCAGCTACCCTGCCATGTCGCTCATGCCCTCAACCCTGCCCATCACTCGCATTGCTATGGCCATGCTGCACCACACTACCCAAAAGCGCATTCACCTGCACCTCCTGCCGGTTCATCTTCAGCCCCACACCTACTCTCACTGCCCCAATAACCACCATGATCGTACCTACAGCACATAGCACCCCACCCACTCAAGCACTTTAAAACCAGCTGCCAACTACACACTACATCTCCCTGTCATGCATGCTCCTCAACACATGCCTGCTCTGCAAGCAAGCCAAGGACAATGGGACCTCCTTGATGACCACAACCCGGACCTCCTCTTCCTCACGAAATCATTGCTGACTCTAGTATCAGCACCACACATCGTCACTGCCATCCCTGCCGGGTATAGGATCATCAGACAAAACCGCCAAACAGGCCAAATAGAGAATTGTCATCATCTTGATCCCCTCTGCTGACAGCTAAACCAACTAAATGGAGCATCTCACCTTCACTCAGCTAATCACAGGCAACTGTACCCTATGTAGGCCAGGGTTGTAGGCGTCTTGGACCCTGTGCCAATTTCACCAGCTCCATTCATCGACTCCGGTAACTTCATTCTCCCAGGAGACCTAAACTTTCCCTTGGAGGGCCTCACTGTTACCATAAAAGCCTTGGAAACCTCGGCCTCACCCATCACGTATTGGTTCTACCAATGCCACCAGACATATTCGGGATGCTGTTCTGAATGCTGTTTCCACTTCCTTCAATGACATCACGATCCGCAAACCAACACTCATCATGTGGATTGATCACACCCTCGTCAGTTTCAGCATCAACATACTGCACCACAGAAGACCAACCACCTCAGCCCTGGTGCACCGCTGCTGTAAGAACATATCAAAGAAGGACTGGGCTTCCGTCCTCTCCAAAACCACCCCAACCATACTGTAAACCTAGCCTAAGACATTGAGAACTTCAATGAATGGATCACCACCTGCACCAGCACCCTAGCCCCGCACAAACAAAGCTAAATGGTAAAAACATGAACTTCAAGCAGCTGGTACATAGAAGAACTCAAGATGAAGCATTGTATGCAACTGGAACTTAGTTGGAGATTTATCCTAGAAACCATGAACAAGTGCATTTTCAAACCCGCCTTGAGGCGTTACCATCGCCAAATCCAAAGCACCAAGTGGACAGCCCTAATATATCGCATCAATGAGAGCAGCAAGCAGAAAAAAAATTCTCCAGCATCAAACATTTCAAAACACCCACAGACCCCTACTGCAACATCACCCCAACACAAGAACTGTACAACAACCTCTCAGGCTTTTTCAACAACAAAATCACAGCCATATTCAAAATCTTTGACCCTTAACCTGACCCCATCAACCTCACAGCCAGTCTTCTAATCTTGGCAGAAGAACACACCCTAATCACACGGAACATAATCACAGATGAGACCACTACAGTCATGAAGTCCATCAACCCCAGGCATACATCGGACCCATGCCCCATCACGCCTTCAGCAAGGAACTCACCCCAATCAGTGAAGCCCTCGTTCTCATCTTCAACACCTCCATTGGCATAGCCATATTCCCAAAAGTCTGGAAGCATGTAGCCCTCAACGCCCTACTGAAGAAGCCCTCAGCAGACCCAGCCAAGCTAACAAACTTCCAGCTGATGTCCCTCCTACCTTACCCAGCCAAGGTCCTGGACAGAGCATCAACACACTCCTCACCTATCGGCTCCCCAACCACCAGCTCCTCAAAACAATGCAGTCAGGTTTCAGACCCAACCACAACTCAGGGACAGCTCTTATCACAGCAACAGATGATCTCCATATGATCATAGATAGGGAAGAAACTGCAGCTCACATCCTACTGGACCTTGTAGCAGCGTCCGACAGAGTCTTCCACCCCATCCTCATTAGACAACTGCACAAGACTGGCATTCAGAGACCTCGACCCATCCGACGGATCTACACTTTTATGATTAGAAGAACTCAGCCAGTCAACTTATCTGCAGGATACCGTAGGGTTTTCATGCAGCCCTACCCTCTCCAACATCTACATGACCCGACTGGCCACCATCATCCATGCCCATGACATCAACATCCTCTCTTACGCCAATGGCAAACAACATATACTGTCCCTCTCAGCCAGATCCCCAACACAAAGAACAAAATCACTACCTGCATGGCTGAAGTGGCCTCCTGGATGAAGTCAAACTGTCTCAAACTCAACACCAACAAGACAGAAGTGGTGATTTTCAGAAAGGATGCCTCACTGTGGAACTCCATCTGGTGGCCTATAGACCTTGGACAAACACCTACTACCCAACCCGCATGCCAGAAACCTCAGTATCATCATTGTGGCTACGGAACGATGCCAGAAAGACCATCAACCAAGCTCTCATCACCAGCAGGCTGGACTATGTGAACTCTATCTATGCAGGAATCACCAAACATCTCAAAAGAAGACTGCAAAAATGTTAAACAATTACTCTTGCAAAGTGGCTAAACTTTGTTCTGATGTGGATGGTAGGCACTTCATACTTGCCCGTTCATCCTTTCAGGGATAAATGCTTCTTTCTGGTGCTGATTTAATAAGGGGTGTGGCACACTATAATGTTTTACAACTGAGTATGATTGCAGCGCACATATTTTACGAGGTCAGACCATGTCACCTTTTTTTTAAATTGATGTGATTATGTTGTTAAATCCGACTTGAGCGTAACTTCGTATATAATGCACGATCACATGCTTAGCTTGAACTCGTGCAGCAGGTGGAGTGGCACCGGAGCCAAGTGGCTTGACCTCTAGCACTCCCATTCTCCTCTATCCTAATTATGTTTGTTGCACTAAACAGCAAGGAGACAGGGATGCCATTTAGGTACCATGCATTAACGCCCATGTCAACCTTGCTGTGCCACTAAGTGCGATTTTGATGAGGGAGAAATAATGTGAACATCCGCACAGGGCTCTTGCAGTTTGCCAAATGGGTACTTGAGCAGGGATTCTGTATTGCACTGCAACATTGTTTGCATGTGCAACTGAATTATAGTGGAAAATGCCGGTTTACCCAGAGGGGGTGAGGCTGACAGATAAATGGTCATCAAAAAGGGATGGCACAACTAGAAAGCAAGAATGTATGAGCCACGTATATCCCCTATGACTAAGGCAATAACTGGAATCATTTGTTGCAATCTGGCACCCTCTTGTGGTAGCATTTTAAGGCACCTGCCTATAGTGACCCTAATGTTTCATTGGCTTAGTGCAGGTATGTGTTACAAATTCATATGCAACGTAAATGCTGATCCTGGTTCATTTGCAAACAAACATAACATTATTCACTAACAACACACTTTCAACAACACACACGGTCGAGTGAGCTACCTTTCTGGATTTGTGCTTCAGGACCACAAGTAAGCGCTATACAAATGCTATAGTTCAATAATTAAAGGTAAGGCGAGCTTTCCTCTGCCTTGATGCAGTCTAAGGATACTTGGGTAAAGCAAAGCACAGCACAGCACGCCATCCATTCATTTGGTGATTATATTTTCTATGCATTTATAAGTTAAACGAGTGTGCTTTTTCTGCAACCAGGAAGCACCACTCTGAATGTATCTTCTTTCTATCACTTTCTGTCTTGTCTTTGATAATGATTGTGAATATTACACAGACAGACGTCAATACAAGACTATGCATATCACAATGTGTCATTGCTGAGGCACAAGATTCTCGCTGTCAGCGTACCCTGTGACTCATCATGCCTCTGTGGAAGTCCTGGTGACACTGAGGGGCATATTTACAATTGAAATGGCACAGCACCACAAGTAAATTTGCTGCACCGAGCTGCGTCATTTCAAAAACACAGGGCTGCACCGTATTTGCAAGAATATGGCGCACCCCTGTGCTCACCCCTGATCCGGCACACAAACAGCAGCCATGCGCCCACGCAGGCCCCCTTGCACCATGGTGGATTGGTGCCTGCGTTGCAGGGATGATTGTGTGTGTGCAGGAAGAGAGACCTTCAATGCACAAAAACAACCTTTAATGGTGTTTTTCCCCTTCTAGGAGAAATGCAGAATCTAGCACACATAGAAAGAGCAAATAACGAGATGAAATAAAAGTATTTCTCCTTGTTGCGCCACTTTAACACCTTCCATGGAAAGGCGTTTTAGGCTCTGCCTCAGTTTTACAAATCCTTGTAAATCTGGGGCAGTGTCAAAAAGCCATGTGTGTTCTGTGGGAACACCCACAGCAACACCCATGACACAGCCCTTTGACGCAGAGCACTGGGTGAAAGTGGGCCATATTTACAAGACTGTATAAACCCACACAAAGTGATTTGAGCAGCCTTGTAAATATGGGCCAGCACACAGCGCCACCAGAGCTTCAAAAAAGGTGATGCTCCAGGGGCGCTAGGGACCCGAGTGGCTCAAAGTGTAACGCTAATGTAAATTACAGTCTAGGGCAACCCTCTGCTCCTTGTGGTGCCTCCAAAACTGGTGCTGGATGAGAAGGACACCGCTATTGAAGATGCCCACACCCTCACAGTTTACTTGACACCATCAACCAAATGCATTTTGAGAACTCTCTAACCCGAAATATCTACCAGTGCTGCACCTCACAGACCTGGGTTACTGTGCAATGGTGTACATGGACCTGCTCCTAAAGGGCAAAATGGATCCTTTATCAAGCTTATTAGTGAACAGGATGTCTTTCTTGTTATCTCCCCCTACTTTCTCCCCCAAATTTCCATTATTCCCCCCTTGCCTTTCCCTCCTCTTCCTGGCTTTAATGGCATCACTGGGTTTTAGACACGTGACACCAGCCTTGTAACCATAACATACCATTATCTCCTGCTTTATCAGTACAATTCAGTGATCTCGAATGTGTGGGGGTGTCGCAGTGGTGGGATTTAGTGTGGTACGGTAAATCTGGTCCCATTCTTAACAGATCAGTATTACAATTATTTAGAGAAAGCAAAGAGATTGTTGAGCAGGCAATGCAATGCAAACTGTATGGGAACGATTTGAAAAGTTAGGTAGAAACTACAACGCGGAAGGCCGGTGTTATTTCTACGAGGCTGCGTGTTTTCTGCTACTGTACGGTACCTGTACCAATCAATGCCTCTTAAGTTATGAATGTGCTCTAGGCTCAGGCTCTCCTTACTGCAACATTATGGTCTCTTTATATCATTTTGTAGTGGCAGGCAAAATGGAGAGAGTCATTGTAAAATTGCTATAGATTTCGCGTATTTGTTTGATTACATATTTGATTGCCGGCCTGAGCGAGGTAGCAGTACTGATGAGATAAATAACAGTGCCGAAATAGAAGCCACAGTTTCGGGGCAGGTCAGTCTGTTGAATCAATCAATGCGATGCTTCAGAATGTACAATCGCATAAACAGATGCATCGTATAGAAGTGTGCAATGCAGTCCCCCCCTCCTCTTTAGATACTGCTGTGCAGCACCAATAGTCTGAAACAATTCGAATATTGCATTTTATTCCAGTCGCTCTTGCTTCTGTGTGGTTATTCCAGGTGTAGAAACAATTAAAAAATTTAACTAGCAACTGAGCGCACAGCAAGCGAAATGAGTTGCTATCTGAAGCGCCTCAAAGATTACTAGGAACGTTTGAATTATTTATGCTGCATGGAATCTCAAATTATGCCGCATATTATTTGATGAAATAAGCATTGGCTTTATTATGTAAATACATTTACATTTCCTCATTCAGGAGAGAGTGGAGTGCTATACAGAGTACACGCCCTCCTTAAGAAATAGCCCTGTATTAAAAGGTTTTATTTGCTCATCGAGTCCCAGTTATGGGGTAACGGTTATATTATGTAATTTAAGGCTAATTTAAACTTGATACAGCGCAACGAACGGCTCGACCCTGAACCTGAAGGGACATCTTGGCACTCTGAGTCTGACACACAGGATATTAAAGCGGCAACTACTTAAACTGCCTCCTTTAAGATGTATTTAAATCCAGAAACTAGGGACCATGCACGAATAAACAGTTGCTTACTATAGCGCTCATTAAGAAATAACTCCGCAGGCAACCAAGCTCAGTGCATTTATTTGTATAGGGTGTGTGGCAACAGTGGCACACAGAGACACGTTTAATTTGAGCCCTTCGACCTTTCAAAAGAAGGTTGGACACGTTTGGGGTTCTTTTCTGGTGCACTTTCGAAATACCGGCCGGCTACTTGGAGAAGTGTCCAATAGCAATTGGTTTCATCATGACAAAGATACCTTTCCTAGAAAGGTATTACTTCTTTCCTTCCCTTTAACATTGAAGCTACTATTTTGACTTTAACTTGCTGGTATAGAGGAGATGCAGAATGCTCAGGGGAAGCACCAGTGTACTGTGGGAAGCACTTACTGCCCCACAGGGAGCAGTAAACACCATATGCAAGAATGTATCTCCCAAAGAGCAACAATATGGAATACCTGCATCATCCAAGTAACAACACCCTGTGGACATGATGACGTGATGTGCAGAGCAGTGGGCATGGCACAGTAGCCAAGCGGGTGTTGCGGCCGAAGTGTCCAATAGCAATTGGTTTCATCATGACGAAGATACCTTTCCTAGAAAGGTATTGCTTCTTTCCTCCCCTTTAACATTGAAGCAAACTATTTCGGCTTTAACTTGTTGGTATAGAGGAGACGCAGAATGCTCAGGGGAAGCACCAGTGCACTGTGGGAAACACTTCCTGCCCCACAGGGCTCAGCATCCAGAGGAGACACAGAATGCTTAGGGGAAGCACCAGCGCACTGTGGGAAGCACTTACTGCCTTACAGGGCTAAGCATCCCAGAGGAGATGCAGAATGCTCAGGGGAAGCACCAGTGCATTGTGCAAAGCACTTACTGCCCCACAGGGCTCAGCATCCCAGAGGAGACACAGAATGCTGAGGGGAAGCACCAGCGCACTGTGGGAATCACTTACTGCCCCACAGGGCTCAGCATCCCAGAGGAGACAAAGAATTCTCAGGGGAAGCACCAGCGCACTGTGGGAAGCACTTACTGCCCCGCAGGGCAGGGCAGGGCAGCCGCCCAGATACCTTTGGAGTCAATACCAGCCCCCAAGGGAACGGGAGAGCGAGATCGAGCCGCCCAGTCGTGTGAGGGGGCGAGCTTGTCCCTGCTGGTCCCGGCCGAGTTTCCTGCATGTGCCCCCAAATTTGTACTGTTTCGCCTCTGCGCCCCAACTCCACTGGAGTGGCCTGAGGCCGGAGCCGCCAGAGCCCACAGCTGGTTGCCCACCCCAGTCTGAGCAGGTGAGCCAGAGTAACTTGTACCCAATCAAGGGACCAGCTGCCTCGTGCGAGGCTCACCTACCACAGCCAGGCCTGAAGGGCCAGCAGCAGATGGCTGCTACTGGTAGCGAGCCGTAGAGGCATGGGGTGAGTGGAGGAGACACAGAGCAGCGGTGACAGGTGGGAAGGTGGCCCACGGGCACTGCGGCACTCACCTCTCACGCTTTACTCTTATACGACAGTGGCACACTGTCCTGCGTTTACACTTATTAACCACGTACACTCCATGAAAACAACCATGCGCACACTCATGGTGGCATTCACACACACACTCACATAGTATAACAACCTCATGCGCACACACCTGCACTGCACACATACACATTCGCACACAGCCATGGACCAAAGACCATCATAATCTAAAATGTTCACATTTACACAGGTTTAGAAATGAGCACAAGCACTTTCAGTCACACATGTGGCAACACACAGGAGCCACACACACACAAACACTCACAATCACCCTGTTCTATTTACATAGAATCACATTTTTCACACCTGTGTTCTTACAGATTACTTTCTCACGCCTGCATTTGTTTACACGACACACTCACATTCTCACTCGATAGCTGTCTTATACGACTACCCTTCAGTGTGAGCACACTTCACTTCAATCACACTTCCATTCACCCACACACTTCAATTTGCACACACTTCCACTCGCACGCTGTAGCAGTCACAGGCAGATATTTTTACGAATACATTCGCACTCAGTACCATTTATGAACACCAACGTTCACACATTTGCGCCCGTACAGACAATCCCTCTCTCTCTCTCACACACGCACACACACAGAGGCTTTCGGGCATGCTGGCATTTTCCTACATTGGTCCGCACCCTCATTCACACTGGCATACCTTCCTATTTGCGCACACTTATGGGATTACGCGGTAGCTGGTTTCGGTCGTGCTACTGCTACAGGTGATTGAGCCGTGCTCAGCAGAGCCGCCCATACAGGATTGGGTTCAGCTTGCAGCCTGCGCGAGCTCTTCCTCGTGATCCCTTGCCTGGCTGCTCTGCCTCCTTCACAGTCTAGTGTAAATCCAGTGTTTGGTTCACCCTCATACTAAAGATTGTCAAGGTATTCCATTTGCCGAATTGCAGGAGTGCACGATGGAGTACACAAACATAGGAGAGATTATCTGACTGCAAATGCAATTTGCAAAAATGCAAACAGCACTCACCTGGCGGCAGGCGGCACTGTCAGACAGTCGGCCTCAGGGCCAGGGACACTGGGACACTGGGACAGGCAGGGCTAGAAATAATTTAATTATGGGGTGGTGAGAGAGGGCCTCTCGTCGTCACGGTCTCCGTCTCTGGGTTCTGGAATCAGGGGGTCACACGCACTTTTTATTGCGCGAGTCCCAATGCGCATGTGTCACCACCCACAGCCACGACTGCCCACCCCCTAAGGTGGGTGAACTGAAGACTAAAAGCAGGCTGCGCAGGTAGAGACATCTGCACGCCGCGCACGTGCGCGACCCACCCCCTAAAATGGCACTGCTGCTCCAATGCATTATTTATCCAGCAGAGATTGATTATTTAAATGTTGCTTTTTTCCGTTCGAAGCGAGGAGAGAGTGAGACACTGGCACGCAGTAGATGCAGCAGAGTACAGTAGTGAGTAAGTGACTACTGTACTGAGTGTACAAAAGATTGTCCCCACCAGCAACAAAACCGGACCCCGGCCAAAAACCGGTCCTCACCCTTGGCAGCCTACTGGGGTATTGCCCGGTATTGCCAGTCCAGCCCTGCATACAATGCTTGTACTCCACAGGTCACATACACAAACACATAACATATATTTGGAATGTTAACGCTGTAGCGTCTTCTCCAGCCAGGGTACCCACCAATGACTACGCCACAATTAGAGCCTAGTTTTACACTTCTTTATTGATCTGCATGCAACTGCAAGCTCAGCATTCTAAACCAGCCTTCAATGCATTCTGCTCTAACTCTTACGTGACAGTTCTCAGCAGCTAAAAGGGTTCTATCACTTCTTACTCTCAAGACACTTCATCTGCCCTCTGTTAAAAAATTACAGTTGTAAAAAATGTTTATAGATAGATAGACATATACATTTACATTCTTTCAATCAATCTTTTTGGTACTTTAATTTTCGACCTGATCTTGTTCTCGGAAATTGGCAACTGTCATCACCAATGTCCAGGATTTGTGCCAGCGGTGTAGAGGTAACAGCAGTCACTGATAGTTCAGATCCAGTCTCTCCTTCAATACCTAAATCTGATGAACTATTACTTAAATGCCTAAAGTGAGAAGAGTCTGTGGTAATAGACTTCCCAGGATGCCGGGAGGTCACCATGTGTCCCTTGGTAGACACCACTTGAAAAGGTTCTGCATTGGATGGAGCATCAGATTTTCTTGTCCGCATCTGTTGTGCAAGCACTCGATCTCCTTTCCTAAAGATAATGTTTTTCTCAGGTCGTCTTTGGTCAGCATATGTTTTCATCTTTTGTTTTTTCACCAAGTCTTTCTCATGAGTTGCTTTTTCATCTCTCTTTCTCTGATTGGTCCATTGAGGAAACTTGGAGTTCCTTGCTCTCCCGAACATCAGTGTAGCAGGACTATCACCAGTGGTTGAGTGGGGTGTCGAACAATAAGCTTTCAAGGTAGAATTCAACATCGTTTTCTATTTGAGCTTTTCAAGATTAGCACACTGAACAACTTTCTTTAGTGTACTTGTAAACCGCTCAACAAGTCCGAAGGCCTGCGGCCACAAAGGTATGTTTTTCTGATGCTTTATATTCAAATGCTCCAGAAAATCTTTAAACTCCCAACTATTTAAAGGTGGGTCATTGTCAGACTATGGTTGGAACACCTCATGTCGCAAAGATGCCATCTAGTCTTTCCATGACTCGTTCTTGTGTACTAGATAAAAGATTTTAAATTTATGGAAATCGTGAATACTTGTCCATAATCACCAGCAGGTGATGTCCATTGTCGAGTGGACCAAAAAAGTCAAGAGCTATTCTCTCCCATGCATGCTTTGGGGGCTCTGACATGCTCAAGGTGGGTGTGGTTGGTAGTTTTTGTAGAAAGGCAGTAGCATATATGACAGGTTTTTAATTACTTATCAACCCTGTCTTCAAGATAAGGAAACCAGAAACGATCTTGAAGAGGTTGTATTGTGGAAATGTTTCCGCGAAGTCATTCATGGGCCACTTCAATTATTTTCTGTCTCAGACTCTCTGAAGTCAGAATTCTCAACCCTCATAGGATAACTCCTTCCTGAGTTATATACAGTTCATCCTTGACATTGTTGTATTTTTGATATTCACCATTACTGGGGTGAGCAGTCAACAGTGTTGGTTCCGCGACTGATGTGTATTACATCCTTCAGCTTTAACATGTCACTATCATGGCTCGTGGCCAGGATAATCTGGGCTAATGAAATAACTGCTGGTGCATTTGATTTAAGATGAAATTGATAAAGTCCTCAGGCATCTGGAAGTGAGTACAGTGACCTTGTATAGGCACTCTGGAAAAGTAGTCAGCCTGGTTCTTAGCTTCCCCTGTATGATGCACAAGGAGTAAATATACTCTTGTAACCATAGTCCCGATCGTTCAATATGAGGAGGCATTTTGGCCTTTGGATTGTGAAATATAGCCAGTAAAGCTTGATGATCCTTTACTAGCATAAAAGGCTTTCCGTACAGAAAAAAATGAAAAATTTCACATGCCCATATCACAGCTAAACATTCTTTATCATGTTGTGAGTAAGCACCTTCTGTTTGAGACAAACTTCTACTTGCATATGCCATAATATGCCTTTGAGCATTCAACTGTCCGCTGTGCTATGCAAGGATAGCACCTAACTCAACAGGGCAAGCATCAACATCAACCTTTGTATGATTGAAGTACGCCATTTCAGTAGCATTCTTGTTCAATTCTTTCAAAGCTTTTCTCACATTCATGTGACCAATGAAATGAAGCATTCTGTTTTGTTAAGTCTCTGAACGGAGCACTTACAGGGGCAACATCTTGTAGGTTTGTAGAGCAGTAATTGGCCATGCCAAAAAATGAACTTACTATAGAACTGTCTTGTGGGGATCAACATTTGACAGAGCTTGTACTCTAGCAGGATCTGGGGGTCATATCCCTATTAAAAAAGATATGGCCAAATAATTGTAGCTTAGTCTTGCTTCAGCAGGCAAGTGACATACATATGTAAGATATTCATGTTCTTTTTGTGTAGCTCCGACAACCAATATGTTATCGCTGTAAATGAACACATTCATGACATGCTGTATGAAACGTCAAATGACATCTTAAAACAATTTGGGAGAGGATGACACTCCAAAACTTAGTCTTTTGTATCATAATAGACCAACATGTGTAGAAAAGGTTGTAATGTACCTGCAATTTTCTTCAAGTTCTAACTGTTGATAACCTTTATTTAATTGGAAGACCTTTGCACCAAATAATTGCGTTATCATGTCAGCAATATGTGTGCCAGAATGTGGTCCTTGTTCAATTGCCTTGATTGCCTGACACATGTCACCGTTAATGCGTACAGCTCCTTCACTGTCCTTTTTAGGCACTACCACTATATAAGAAACCCAGGGCATTGGACCAGTTGAATATTCAATAATATCATGCTTAAGTCACGCTTCAAGTTCTTTTTAAACAGCTTCTTGCAAATGAAAAGCAATTTATCTATGTCTTAGAGCAATAGGCAGACAATCTCAATAATATGCAACTTTACTTTCATAGTCTTAAGTTTTCTCATACCATGATATAATGAAGGGAAATTACTAACTATTGTGTGGTGAGTATTCATGTTGTAATTCACAGAAATCAGTCCCATGTCAGCGGCTGTACTGAAACTTTGTTGACAGACATTTGACGCCGTGCCTTGAAGCACATGGATGGGTGCTTCTACCTTTGTTTTCTTGTGTTTCATTGTTGCTACAAATGAACCTTCACTTTTTAAGGTGTCAGTGCAGCCCATGAGTACACTTTGGAGTTTGATGGCATAATTTGCAGCAATGGAGATAGTTACTTGTATTTCTCTCCAGGCATAATGTTTTTCGATGCACCACTGTGCATCGATAAGAACCTATGAAAGGTATAGAACAACCATTTGCTTTTAGTGTAATTTGCAGACAATGTTTAAATGACTTTAGTGCTTTGGCATGTCAATCTTTCTTTGACTGACATTGTTCTTCACAAGCAGCCATACAGAAATGTGCATACTCTGAGGTAGGCATCTACATGGCACAATCATTTTCATCACTTTCATTTGATACTGATAAAGAAGCACTGTTTGATGATGATTTAGATGACGATCAAGTTCGTTCAGTCTAGATTTGTTCTCAACTGATGTCGCAGCTTGGCCTTGTGGATGTGTGTCGAACGTTGCTTCTGGAATGTTCTGGCGACCATTTTGTCTTCGCGCTGTGATGCACTTACTATTTCATTTCCTTTACAAACCACCACAACATGGTTCTCCTTCCCACAGTCTTTATATATCTGTCCAAGATTGGGACATTTACCTTCGTGTGGAAACGAGAATCTACTTCTAAAACACAACTTCTATTTATGTGTAGACATCACTTTGTGTTTCTTTTCACACTCATGACGGGGTCATACTGGGCACCTCCATGTCAGCAGCTAGTCTATTAGTGCATCTGACAGAAATTAACACTCGCCTGAAAGTTCTTGGTTGAAGATGTATTGTTATTAATCAACATTTGGCATTGGATTACACTTGAGCATCAACACTCTTTTAATCGGAAAATATGTGGTGCATTCATGAGTTTGTGGCACTTTCTTTAGGACTTCTTTTACACCATCATCAGCAAGATTTTTTGAAAAACTTGACAATCTTTTTGTTAACAGTCTCTTCAATTGCATCACTGAAATCCTCAAATGTCTCTTTCCAAGCAGTCCATAGATCGCAACCATTTTGCTTTATGGCGATATTGAAAAGTGGTGAAGGTTTCAGGAAACCGGCAGCATTGTATCCATTTCTGGAGGTTATTGTTATTGAGAGAGGAGCTCTCTCTGGTGACCTTGGTGGTTCATCATGAATCGGTTTGTGGGAGCCATCTCCTAAGGCTGTGAAATGTGCTGGCCTCTGGATCATCCTTGATGACTTTTGGAATGACACCCTCTATTTTTGCCTCCATTTTGAAAACCAGCGTTTCAATATGTGTGACCATTTTGATTGTCGCCCACTTCCATGTACCTGTTCCAACCACCTTCACAGCCCCTCAGTGGGCTTGACAGGACCCACCAGCATCGTAAACACAACCCCTGTGCTTTGCCTAGGCTGCAGTATCTGCCGCTGAGGTCGTTCTGGCTCCCTGTACTCAGGTTCTGGTGAGTAAATAACTATTTTATTCTTTGACGTCTCTATGGTTGCACTTTGTAACTAAAAAAGTCAACAAAAAACAGATTTAAACAAAATGGTTGCACTTTGTCTTCCCCACTTTCAACTTGTAACATCATCTTGCAACTTGTAATTATTAATAGCTGCTCTTTGAAACCTGGTTGTGTCTACTTTTAGCGTCAATGCTCTGGATTAGGTATGATTGTATATTGCATAGCAGCGCTCTACCTTGATATACAGTCTGACCATCAGGTTCTCAATCACCAATATTTAGAATTATTTGCAATGCTTTAGTTGATTTCAACTTCTTTACAACAGATGGAATTGCGCTTTGACTCCACATGCATTAATCGTCGATTCCGTACTTTGACTGCAACACATGTGGCATGCACAAGCAGTATGCTTGCACCATGGCAAACTCTTTGGAAGACTACTGTCGATCTTCGGGTTACATTTTCCCATCCTCGTAGCCAGTTGTAGTGTCTTTCCCAGCCGGATACACACCAAAGATTAAGCCACACACAAAGCTTATTTTTCACTTCTTTATTCGTCTGCATGCAACTGCGAACTCAACAATCTAAACCAGCCTTCAGTGCATTCTGCTCTGACACCTACATCACAGTTCTACAGAGTCTCTCAGGAGCCAAAAGGGTTCCTTCATTTCTTACTTGCAAGACACAACAAACACTTGGTACCTTTCGTATATACGGTTGCTCTGCTGTGTTGTAGAAAGAACCCGGAGCGGGATTAGATAACATGGTATAAATCTATCTGCGAGATGCTCATAAACAGGGCCAAACAATTAATTTTTTGTGAGTGAGTAAAATAACCTTTAATACAGTATAGTGAAGGAAGAGCAGTAAATGAGACTTTGAGCCTGATTTAGATGTTGACAGGACTGGTCCCGCTGTCACTTTTTTGGCAGTCTTCCCGTCCACAGCCTTGCTGGTCGTCCTGCCTGATTTAGACATTGGCTGAACATTGGAGGGAAGACTGCCGCTGTCCTGCTGACTTCGCCAGGATATGCCTCCTGCATCAATGGCGTCAGAGGCTGGAGCTGCTGTTGGAGGAAGTCCCTCTGAGAATCCTGCCGTCCAGTTTACAAAGTTCCTTTCCATCAAGGCAACTGTGGCTGGGAAGCCAGCAAGGTCAGGTTGGCGGAAACCAAAAAAAAGAGGCGAAACTCACCTTTTTTGGGGCCCCACCTCTTGTTCCATCTTCAACGCCATTGTCCAGGTCCTCGCTGTGCTGGTGCTACTTGACCATGATACTCTTCAATTTGTTTTTATTTGTTTGATTAATTAAAATCTTACAAAACAGCTAAAACTTATACAAATATAAAATGCTAACACAATGCATATATTCAAATACTACTAATAATACAATAAAATATTCTGTCCTTTAAAATTATTAATTAGTAGAATCATCTTGACACTGATTATAGTCAATTCAAAGACAGGCTTCCAACTTTTTTTGAACCAATAAAAGAAATTTCACGAAAGCTGAATTAATTGATAGGTCATCTGGATCTAAGGTTGCCATTAGAGCCTGTCTACAAGTCCTTACTCCTCGTTCGTTAAACAGTTTCTTAAGTATACTTTTTCCTTCCGCTTCCAGGTTCGGACAAAGGCACATTAGGTGTAAGATTGTGAGAAGTTGGCCTGATGTATGATGTACACAGTTCTGTGGGAACCTTGTATCAGTCCAAACAATCCCTTATGGTGGTGGTTGTAAGTCAACCTTATAGACAAGCTATCCTAGGGGTAGCATAGACCTAAGCAGTCTTAGGCTTACCTCAAGAGGGCATGTGAAGCCAGCTGTTTTACCATATGCAATCCTGTAATATCAAATGAAAGGACACCACACAGGTTATATATTATAAAAATATATGTATTTAATACTAGAATAATCCTCTGTACTCTTTATGAGGGCAGAGGCACAAGCGTTTAAACAAAAGCACAGTTAAACATACAAAAGTTGAACAGTTATGGATAGGGCCGGGGGCCACTCAAACCATATATTAAAAAAGTGGTATAAGTATCACTTTATGAACAATGGTAAGGCCTAGGGCCTTGGGAATCGCTTGGACTACACTGGACTAACAGCAGTTAGGACGGGAGTAGCCCGCGGGAATCGGGTGCAGCGCTAAAAGCACACGCATGCACCAATGCAAAGTCAATGGTGTGTAAAAGTTACAATGTTACTGTTTTAGAAGTCTTCCGACTGGACTAGAACTTAGCCACTTAAAACTAGGACACTACAGGTGTAAACCACTACAGGAGCACCGGCGTTCAATCCTTACCTCACCCACAGGAAGCGGGTGTATAGGTGCCAAAGTGGGTCGGGTTTCGTCGTGGAGTTCTATGGAGCCTGGAGATGAAGATGCTGCAGGCGACCAGGAGAGAAGAGTCCCGTTGGATCCAAGGGTGGATCGAAGATGTAGAGTACCTGAAAGCAGAGGGGACAGAGTCTGGGTCACTAGCCAGTGACCAGGATGGAACCAGGAAAGAACCAGGCGATGTCGGGCGCAATCAGGTGGTTGACAGGAAGCTTGACTCTGCTGCCACGTGGACTCTGGGGCATCGAGGATGACCAGGAGAGAATCACGAGCTGTCCCACAAAGGTTCTTGCTGTCGGCGGTGTTGGTTTCCGGATAGGAGTCAACAGGCCTTGGCAAAGGCAACCCACGCAGGATTGGAAATTCGCTTCTCACTCGGACCAGCAAGGTCAGAGCGGTGGCTCCTTTTCAGGGGAGCGAGGGCCAGTCTGGAGCAGCCAGACCAGTAGTGTAAAGTTGAAGGTTTGATGGTACTGGGGCCACTGGCCGATGGGCCAGTGACCGGACCAATGCGTTGTGCAGGAAAATGCAAAAGGGCCCCACGCAGCACTCGGTGAGTGTGGAGGGGTGATCTTCAGAGCACGAGCTGCTCAGGTTTGGGGCTTCTCAAACCCCAATGCACAGCTTCAAGGGTGCCTCCGGAGCTGCACGGTCAGCACTTTGCAGTCTTTTCAAGATGGCCAGCCCCACGCTTCATGTCGCCTCCACGGGTCTTAGATTCGCTGGGACTTTGGATCGGGCTGTTGAAAGGCAGGAACGCAGGGTCTTGTTGATCTCTGTTGCTCGAGTTCTGGCTGGAACTGCAACAAAGCAAACAGTTGGGTGCTGGATGGTACCTGTTTGCACAGTGTGGTCACTCCTTGACCACAAGGGAGATACTTCAGTCTTCCACGTTGAGTGGGATGTCGAAGGGTCCAGAGTTTTGTTTCAAAGTTTCAGTCAGGATTATCTGAGGTGCATTGGCACAGCTCCTACCTTTATTCCAAATCAAGGGGCTGGATATCCTGCTAGGTCCCTCCTATGGGTGGGACCCAGGAAGGGGGTGATTACACCCCTTTCCCTTTGTCCAGTTTCGCACCAGAGCTGGGGCTGGAGTGCCCCAGAACCGGTTTGACTGGATTTTGCATGGGACACCTTGTGTGCCCCAGGCAGTGTCTAGTTTCATTCAGCCCTCCCTGCCCCAATCCACTATCTCCTGTCTGGGGTGGTGTAACACCGCCCTGTGACAGGAAACCTTTTGTCCAAGCCTCCCCTGCCAGGTTTCGGTCAGCAGCAGGAGGCCAGACTTGTGTCTGTGGCAGCAGCATCCATTTTGTGATGCTGAGGCTCTGGTTAGGATTAACCGCGTTTTAAGTAAAGTAACATGTCTTCTCCCTCTAGAAGGGTGGAATGCTACCCCCGTCGCCAGAACTGGCGAGGGGGTAGTATTCCAAAGTGTATGACACCTTACACGAAATGTTTTAATAAAGCCAAACCAAAGTTAGCAATAACCGCGAGGATTATAATGCACTTAAGAGTATATGGTATGGCAATATCCTGGAACAGCTATAAGGAAATGGTTCTGAAAGCTGCAGACAGGCTCAGCTCATGCTAGAGCACAATCTCACATAAAACCAAGCACTCTGCCTCCAGGATTGTTAAGGCCTGCCATAGGAGTGACTTATAGGTATATATGTGTGCAGATATAGGTTTAGACATTGGTATACTATATCTAAGCAAGGTGTGATTACACAACCTTGCCCCAGCTGAGTGATCAGCCAGTTGTGTCAGTTTGGATGGCCAGCCAGGGGTGGCAAAAGTTATGCTGCAGCCCCTGGTAGGCCTTCGATGCACCTATGCCCTGGGTACCTATAGTACACTGCACAGGGGCTGATAAGGTGACCCAATCCAATTAGTTATGCACCTAGGGTACATGGAGTCCATTTTAAAGAGAGAGCAGATAGCCTGGGACCCTGATTAGCAGGATCCCAGGCCAATTAAGTCGAAAACCAGCTAAACACTAGGCAAAAAAATCTGGGGTAACCATAGTCAGGTATCCACCTTCCTACATAAACCCCCCCAAACGAAAGGAGATAAGGCTATCCTTGACCATGTAAGCCTATATTGCCTAAGTGGCCATATAAGGAAGTACCTGCACTAGCATGGTTACCCCTTGTCTCATGGTCCACTAAGCAATCCCTCACCCTAGGGGTATCAGAGGGTCTCCACCATAGGGAATCACTACCTGTGGTGTGTTTTGGCAAAGTAAAAGGCTGGTGTTGAGATGGAGTACTGAAGTGAGGCTCCACTAATGTAGGGCTCAGCTTCCTCCAATCATCTTCCACCATGTGGGCCTTTCTTTCCTTGACTGAGTTGCACTGTGCTCTCAGGGTCAACCTCTGGCTGCCTACAGCTGGAAGCTGGGTACCTTGTGTTGGCTTACTGGAGGGACAGGTCTGGTTTGGGGCCTTGGGGTCCCAGGTTTGGCTGTGCCCAACAGTGTCCATCTGGGGGAGGTCCCTAACTAGTTGTAAGGGGGATCCCTCAGGAACTTTTAAAGTTTTCACCTTGCTAGGGCTGCTAGCTTTGGTGCCCCTAATCTGATGATGGGGGTGTTTTATTGGACAGGGGGGCCTTTGGGGCTCACTGACCTCCTTGACCTCTGCAGCCCTGGGCTGACTGAGGCAGGGTAGAGAGGGGCAGGTTACCTGCTCCAGACTGGGTCCCACCTTGGAAGGGTCCATTGACATCAGGGGCTCTGCCAGGCTAGGCCTGACTACCTCTGGGGCAGTTTCTTCACAAGGGGTAAGATCAGTTCCCCGAGGAGGCTGATCCGTTCCTAAAGTCTGGTGGGAGGGAGATTTCTCTTCCTCCTCAATGCTCTCTGTTTGTGTGGAGTGATCCATAGTTTCAGGCTTCACAACACATGAATCTGTTTGAGTTTGGGCTGTGGTCATCACTGCCCCACCAACCTTTTCAGGAAGGGACTCAGTTTGGGTATGGGCTGTTACCATCACAGCCCTGCTAACTTGTTCAGGGAAGGAATCTGCTTTAGATGGGGCCGAGTCTTGCACAGCCCTACCAACCTTTACCAACCTTTTCAGGAAGGACATCTTGGATTGGGGCTATGGCCATCACAGCCCCACTAACCTTTCCATGGAGATTTACCATTTTAGAATGGGTTTCTTGTTCTACCTCAGCCCAGGCTGAGATTTCTAAATCATTCCCAAGTAGACAATCTACAGGCACGTTTGTTGACACTGCCACTCTCTTGGGGCCAGTGACACCTCCCCAGCTGAGATTTACCACTGCCATGGGATGATTTTTCTGCACTCCATCAATATTAGTCACCTGATATGTGGCACCAGGTAAAAGTTGCCTTGAGGGGACTAGATTCTCAGTCACCATAGTGATACTAGCCCCTGTGTCTCTATAGGCCTCAACTTTTTGACCATTGATGTGGGGATCCTGCCTGTACTTGCTCAAAGTGTTTGGGCAAGCAGTGAAGTTGGCAAATCCCATGCCATTTTCACAGACAAGAATAGCTGTAGTAGGGGACCTGGTTAGGCCAGAGTCCACCTGAGTTCCAAAAGTAAACCCAGCCAAATTCTTGGGGGTGCTCCCACCACCTGGGGGAATACTGCTAATAGTAACGGGAGATGTTGGAGCTTTACTTGGAGGAATGTTTTCTTTATTGTTATTCCTTGGACAACTGCTATCAGTCTTCCAGTGGCCAGGCTGCTTACAGACATGGCAATAAGGTTTCCTTGGGTTAGAGGAAGTGTTTTGGGACCCACCCCCATCCTTGGAGTTTTGGGGCCCTGTGGGAGACTTGTATTTAGATTTATCCCCACCCTTCTCTTGAGCCTTCGAAGTATCCTTCTTTTGGTCATTACCCTGATTCTTAGGTCTAATCCTAGTTCTGACCCATTTGTCTGCCCTCTTACCCAATTCTTGTGGAGAGGTCAGATCTGAATCCACCAGGTGCTGGTGCAAAAGCTGGTTTTGACAATTACTAAGGATCTACTCCCTCATAATCAAATTATACAATCCTGTATAGTCATGTACTTTGCTGCCAAGTAGCCAACCTTCCAGAGCCTTGGTAGCACAATCTACAAAATCAGTCCAGTCCTGAGTCTGAGCTTTTTGGGTATCTCTGAACAACAACCTGTATTGCTCAGTGGTTAGGCCAAACCCACCAATAAGAGCACTCTTCAGGACAGTGTAGTTTTTAGCATCCTCAGGTTTAACAGTGAGGAGCTTGTCTCTCCCTTTCTCACAAAAGGAGTACCATAAGATTGCTGCCCACTGATCTTGGGGAACCTGCTGTACCATGCAGGCCCTCTCCAGAGCAGTCATCCATTTGTGGATGTCATCCCATTCCTTATAGGGGGGCACAATCTTTGTCAGGTTTCTATTGTCATAGGACCTGTCTTTCTCTTTAGGAATTGTGCTGCTACCAGTGGGTATTTCCCCACACAATTGTTGTTCCCTTGCTAAAGCGAGTTTAGCTTGGGCCGGGGCTATCTCTTCCCTCTCTATCTGGAGTCTGACAGCTCCCATCCTGGCCTTATGCTCTTTTCTCTGGGGAGAAGTCATTCCCCTTTGAGAGTTCCTTGAGGCATTAGAAAGGTGAGAGTCCCTGGAAAGGGATCTATCCCTTCTATTGCCTGGGAGTATTCTGCTGTTGAGTCTGGGGAGGTGATTACCCTCTCCATTCTCATGTAGGCTCAAGTTAGCATGGTTAAGCCTGCCAACTTGGACCTGGATATCCCCCTGATCATCTGAATCCTCTCCATTTGAATCTGCGTCCACCTCCTCATCTACCAAAATGGGAGTGATGGGGTCTATTTCTGGGGTAATGGGATCATTCTCTGGGGAGTTTACCCCATCTCCTGGGTTCCCTGAGGGACCTGCACTAGCTTTCTCAAAATCATCTTCATCTAAGATTGCTATCAGGAGTGAGATAGTAGGGTTGTGACCCTTTTTCAGCCCCCTTGAGGTGCACAAGCCACTCAAGTCCGTGAAGCCGAGGTTTGCATATCTGGAAGGTGCCGTGGTCAGGTCACCTCTCACAGGTAGAGAACTGGGAATTTCACCTGTGCCAGACATAGCTCTAGTGAGGTGTAAGTGATGCACTTACCTACACTAAGTGTTTTCCTACTGGAACCTTGCTAGTGAGTTGTAGTCAGGGTGTGCTAAGCCCTTTAATCTACAACTACTAAGTTCAGTAGAACTTAAGTATATTAAGCTTTGTTTATATGTACCTATAGTACTTAATGTGATCTTTCAAATGATATAAAGATTGCAATGGTAAAACAACAGCAAGCTCAAATCCCACCGCTGCCACCAATGTGAGAAGTTGGCCTGATGTATGATGTCCACAGTTCTGTGGGCACCTTGTATGAGTCCAAACAATCCCTTATGGTGGTGGTTGTAAGTCAACCTTATAGACAAGCTATCCTAGGGGTAGCATAGACCTAAGCAGTCTAAGGCTTAACTCAAGAGGGCATGTGAAGCCAGCTGTTTTACCATATACAATCCTGTAATATCAAATGAAAGGACACCACACAAGTTATATATTATAAAAATATATGTATTTATTACTAGAATAATCCTCTGTACTCTTTATGAGGGCAGAGGCACAAGCGTTTAAGCAAAAGCAAAGTTCAACATACAAAAGTTGCACAGTTATGGATAGGGCCGGTGGCCACTCAAACCATATATTAAAAAAGTGGTATAAGTATCACTTTACGAACAATGGTAAGGCCTAGGGCCTTGGGAATCGCTTGGACTACACTGGACTAACAGCAGTTAGGACGGGAGTAGCCCGCGGGAATCGGGTGCAGCGCTAAAAGCACACGCATGCACCAATGCAAAGTCAATAGTGCGTAAAAGTTACAATGTTACTGTTTTAGAAGTCTTCCGACTGGACTAGAACTTAGCCACTTAAAACTAGGACACTACAGGTGTAAACCACTACAGGAGCACCGGCGTTCAATCGTTACCTCACCCACAGGAAGAGGGTGCATAGGTGCCAATGTGTGTCGGGTTTCGTCGTGGAGTTCTATGGAGCCTGGAGATGAAGATGCTGCAGGCGACCAGGAGAGAAGAGTCCGGTTGGATCCAAGGGTGGATCGAAGATGTAGAGTACCTGAAAGCAGAGGGGACAGAGTCTGGGTCACTAGCCAGTGACCAGGATGGAACCAGGAAGGAACCAGGCGATGTCGGGCGCAATCAGGTGGTTGACGGGAAGCTTGACTCCACTGCCACGTGGACTCCGGGGCATCGAGGATGACCAGGAGAGAATCACGAGCTGTCCCACAAAGGTTCTCGCTGTTGGCGGTTTCAGTTTCCGGATCAGAGTCAACAGGCCTTGGCAAAGGCAACCCACAAAAGATTGGAAATTTGCTTCTTACTCGGACCAGCAAGGTCAGAGCGGTGGCTCCTTTTCAGGGGGGCGAGGGCCAGTCTGGAGCAACCAGACCAGCAGTGTAAAGTTGAAGGTGTGTTAGTACTGGGGCCACTAGCCAACGGGCAAGTGACTGGACCAATGCGGTGAGCAGGAAAATGCAAAAGGGCCCCATGCAGCACTCGGTGAGAGTGGAGGGGTGATCTTCGGTGCACAAGCTGCTCAGGGCTGGGGCTTTACAAACCCCAATGCACAGCTTCGAGGGTTCCTCCGCAGCTGCACGGTCAGCACTTTGCAGTCTTTTCAAGATGGCTGGCCCCACGCTTCACGTCGCCTCCACGGGTCTCAGATTAGCTGGGACTGTGGATCGGGCTGTTGGAAGGCAGGAACGTGGGGTCTTGTTGATCTCTGTTGCTTGAGTTCCGGCGGGAACTGCAACAAAACAAACCGTTGGTCGCTGGATGGTACCTGTTTGCACAGGGTGGTCACTCCTTGACCACATGGGGGATTCTTCAGTCTTCCACGTCGAGTGGGATGTCGAAGGGTCCACAGTTTTGTTTCAAAGTTTCAGTCAGGATTATCTGAGGTGCATTTTGAATTTTGAATTTTGAGTTGTTTTTAAAGCGCACATACACTTGGCAGTTTCTTGGCGCTGTAGGATTTCGAACTGAGGAGAGGAAGGGAGTTTATGGGCTGAACGCTTGCTGATACAGAAAGGTCTTTAGCTTTTTACGGAACTCTGTGTAGGAAGGCAGAGATCTGAGTGAGGGGGGGAGAGAGTTCCAGAAAGTGGGGGCAAGCACCGAAAATTTCTGGCCGCCAGAGCGCTTCTTCTTGAACCGAGGAATGACTAACAGTGATTTAGAGAAAGAACGCAAGTCTCTGGCGGGAATGTAGTTGGTTATAGCTGCATTGATAAAAGCGGGGGCGGTGCCAGCCCGAGCTTGAAAAGTGAGACAGCCAAGTTTGAAGAGGGCTCTTTGTTTTATTGGGAGCCAGTGAAGGGCAGTAAGAAGAGGGGAAGAGTGATGAAATTTAGGTAGGCCATAAACCAGACGAGCTGCCTGGTTCTGCACTAGTTGGAGACGTTGAAGTGCATAGGCCGGGACGCCATTATAGATGATGTTGCCATAATCGATTTTGGAAAGAATCATGGCCATGACGATCAGTTTCAGTGCAGAGGGAGAAAAGAACCGAGATACTTTCCTGATAATACGTAAAGTAAAAAAGGAGGAGGAAACAACAGAACTAATATGAGTGTGAAGTGTCAGATGGTGATTAAGCATGATTCCAAGGGTTTTAACAGAATGTGAGGGAGTGGGAGGAGGGCCGAAGGAGACTGGCCAGAAAGATGGTGACCAAGGGTTGCCGCTGCCCCCAGTCAAGATCAATTCTGTCTTATCCGGGTTGAGTTTAAGATGGTTTGCATTCATCCAACCACGGATAAACAGAAGGACCGACTGGAAGTTGGAGGCAGCAGGAAAAGAAGAGGAGAAATTAAAAATAAGCTGGAGGTCATCAGCATAATTGTATACTGTGACCTCCATTTGTTGGAGTGCAAAAACAAGGGGGAAAATATAAAGGTTAAACAGGAGAGGGGAAAGGGAAGAGCCCTGGGGGACACCGCAGTTCACCTTGCTAGGAGAGGCTGAAAATTCAGCCAAGTGGACCGCCTGACTACGTCCTTTCAGGAAAGAGCCTATCCATGTGAGGGCCTGGCCCCCTATGCCCGCCGCCTTGACACGGGACAAAAGAATGGCATGGTCCACCGTGTCAAAGGCGGCGGATAGGTCCAGAAGGACCAGGGCTTGGGGAATGTTGGTATCTAGGCCCTCCCTAAGTTGGTCCATAACCGAGATTACCACCTTCTCGGTGGAGTGCCGGGGGCGAAAGCCTGCCTGGCAGGGTGCGAGGTAGCTGCTACTCTCAATAAAGGAGCTAAGCACCTGGGTGACATGGGACTCTGCTATTTTTCCCAAATAAGGAAGGAGGGATATGGGGCGATAATTTGCGGGAGAGGCAGGATCAACTCCGGGTTTTTTCAATATCGGAAGGATAATAGCGGTCTTAAGGGAGGCCGGGACATAGCCCGACGCAAAGCAATTATTCAACAGGGCCAAGACAGGTGAAGGGCATGCCGAAAAGAGCTGGCTGAGGATGCGTGCCGGGGCAATGTCGGCAGGGGAGCCCGACTTAACTCGATTGAGTAGGGAAAGCAGCGTTTCTCTATCGAGTGAAGGAATGGAAGTGAGGAAGCAGTGGTTTTCGGGTGGTTGGGGAGGAATAAAAGTGGAGGGTGGGAGAGGAATATTGGCTTTAATGAGGGTTATCTTATCAATGAAGAACTCATTGAGTGAATCACATAAGGCCTGGGAAGGGGGGATTTTGGGTATGGCTCTGTCCGACAAGGCTAGCTCATATACGGTAGAGAATATCTCACGGGATTGGTTTTCTGCCGCTAGAATGCGTCCGGAGAAATACTCAGTCTTAGCCGTGAGTATGGAGGTTTTATAATCATTAAGTGCAGCGACAAAATGTTGCCGGCAGATGGGTGAATAGGCTCGGCGCGAGGCTCGTTCAGCCTGTCTTACCTTCAATTTTTTGGCTTTAAGGTCGAGACTGAACCATTTGTTAGCCTTATGGGAACGGTTGATAGCCATTCGCTTCAAAGGGGCCACAGGGTCACAGGAGGTGGCGAGCCATTGATCAAATGTGGCTGTCTGGGAATAAGTGTCTGACCCCGTGATATCAGGGCAGGTGGCTGCTAGCGAATTGCAAAGGGAAGTAATATCCACTTTGTTCCAGTTCCTAGCCCAGATATTTTTGGGGGTCGAAGGGGGGGTTTTAGGGTTCAAATCCATGGAAAAGGCAAGAAGAGAGTGATCCGACCAAGGACACGGTGAGATAGTGGGAGGGGAGGTGGGTATGTTGAGTGTCCAAATCTGGTCCAAGATATGGCCGCCAATGTGAGTAGGGCTTTGAACATGTTGGGTGAAATTAAAACTGAGGAGTGATTGAGTGAAATCCTTGGACATGGAGTCTTCAGCAGGATCAGTGGGCCAATAATTAAAATCGCCCAGGACTAAGACAGAGGCGTTATTAATTACCAAAGTGGCCAAAAGGTTCTGAAAGGCAAGGAGAAAGTCAGGGGACGACTGAGGGGGTCGGTACGTTAATATGCATGTGAGAGGGGTCTTAAGATGAGTGGAGCGCGCTACAAGGCAGTCAGCGGCTGGTGACGTGGGCGAGGTCAGAATCTGGAAATGGAACTCCTTGCGAGCAATCAAAGCTACGCCGCCTCCTGCTCTGCTACCCGATCGATCAGCGCGGAGCATAGAGTATTCAGATGGGAGGGAGGCAAGGACACTGGGCAGGGAATCTGGCCTATACCAGGTTTCTGTTAAAAACAGGAAATCTGGTGTTCTACAGTCCAAAAGATCGTAAATTTCAATCTGGTGCTTAACGGCCGACCTCGTGTTCAGGAGGAGGGCAGTAGTGGTAGTGATAGGGGGGGGGGGGATTGTGGGAGAGGGCCCGATGCTGCGATACCCAGTTTATGGGTATATGACCTGGTGGCTTGGTTCAATTGCCAGTTACCGTTGAGCGAACGGAGCTGGTCAGAAGTATACAAAGGGTATGGTGCAGAGTGTAGTGTCCCGTGGCCCGGTCTGGCGCCGATGGGCGCAGACGGGCTCGCCTTAGGCGCGCCCGCTGTGCTCGTCCGCTGCGCGTACGGGAATTGCACATTTTATAGGGGACAGAAAATGGTGGTAGGGGGCGTGGCCTCTCGAGCGAGGGGCGTGGCCTGAGTGGGCGTCGCCGATGGCGGCAATTTCCAGGTCCCGCGGCAGCGATGAACTCCGCTGCGCTGTGGATTTAGGGCGTGAATGCGCTTTGGTCAAATGGGGAGTGAGCGTAAAAACACAAAAGTAAGTGACACTCAAATTATTTAAAAACACAACAAACAGACAGGCCTGCTCCCGGCTTTTCGCCTCAGGAGGAAATCGCTATCGTATGTGCGCTAGTAATCAGCGCCAGATATAGTGGGGGTAGGGGGCGTGGCCTCTTGAGCGAGGGGCGTGGCCTGAGTGGGCGTTGCCGATGGCGGCAATTTCCAGGTCCCGCGGCAGCGATGAACTCCGCTGCGCGGTGGATTTAGGGCGTGAATGCGCTTTGGTCAAATGGGGAGTGAGCGTAAAAACACAAAAGTAAGTGACACTCAAATTATTTAAAAACACAACAAACAGACAGGCCTGCTCCCGGCTTTTCGCTTTAGGAGGAAATCGCTATCCTTTGGCACAGCTCCTACCTTCATTCCAAATCAAGGGGCTGGATATCCTGCTAGGTCCCTCCTATGGGTGGGACCCAGGAAGGGGGTAGTTACACCCCTTTCCCTTTGTTCAGCTTCGCGCCAGAGCTGGGGCTGGAGTGACCCAGAACCGGCTTGATTGGATTTTGCATGGGACACCTTGTGTGCCCCAGGCAGTGTCTAGTTTCATTCAGCCCTCCCTGCCCCAATCCACTATCTCCTGTCTGGGGTGGTGTAACACCGCCCTGTGACAGGAAACCTTTTGTCCAAGCCTCCCCTGCCAGGTTTCGGTCAGCAGCAGGAGGCCAGACTTGTGTCTGTGGCAGCAGCATCCATTTTGTGATGCTGAGGCTCTGGTTAGGATTAACCGCGTTTTAAGTAAAGTAACATGTCTTGTCCCTCTAGAAGGGTGGAATGCTACCCCCGTCGCCAGAACTGGCGAGGGGGTAGTATTCCAAAGTGTATGACACCTTGCACGACATGTTTTGATAAAGCCAAACCAAAGTTAGCAATAACCGTGAGGATTATAATGCACTTAAGAGTATATGGTATGGCAATATCCTGGAACAGCTATAAGGAAATGGTTCCGAAAGCTGCAGACAGGCTCAGCTCATGCTAGAACACCATCTCACATAAAACTAAGCACTCTGCCTCCAGGATTGTTAAGGCCTGCCATAGGAGTGACTTATAGGTATATATGTGTCCAGATATAGGTTTAGACATAGGTATACTATATCTAAGCTAGGGTTGATTACACAACCTTGTCCCAGCTGAGTGATCAGCCAGTTGTGTCAGTTTGGATGGCCAGCCAGGGGTGGCAAAAGTTATGCTGCAGCCCCTGGTAGGCCTTGGATGCACCTTTGCCCTGGGTCCCTATAGTACACTGTACAGGGGCTGATAAGGTGACCCAATCCAATTAGTTATGCACCTAGGGTACATGGAGTCCATTTTAAAGAAAGAGCAGATAGCCTGGGACCCTGATTAGCAGGATCCCAGGTCAACTAAGTCGAAAACCAGCTAAAAACTAGGCAAAATAATCTGGGGTAACCATAGTCAGGTATCCACCTTCCTACAAAGATGTTTTCTTGACCAGATTTACATAGCCTACACAAACAGATATCATCCGTTCTTTTCCATGGTGCCAAATGGCATAAGCCTGGAAAGATACCAAACCTAGCATTGATAAAAATTTGTGTTTTTTTTCGACCAAGATGTTTCCAGATAGGTTTGTATCTTCTTTTTCTTATAACCATTTACGATTGGCCACGCATGCTGTCTTTTAACAAAGTTATCTTTGTCCTTTATCAAGGAGAGATAGTTCGTAATTTTATTTACTGTCTTTTTAAAACTCTCCTGCTTAACCATGGAGTTCCAGATAGGAGCTATACCATACTCATTAATTGCTATATTTAAATAGGAGGCTGTAGTTAAGGAGCAGTTATGACTTATTTCTTGCCAAAGTAGACGAGACATTTAATTGTCATAATCGTTTTTTATTCTGTTCCACACTTTAATTATGTTTCCTTTTCTTGCACAAGATTGGTCGTTTAGGCCGAATTCCAATCTCACTTGGGTTTGTGAGGCATTCCTTGGGAGAGAAAATAAAAGTCTATACGTTTTTGCAACCGAGGTGTTGATAATCTCTGTATCTTTCCCGTTTAGCAACTCACTACCATATGACAGAGAAGGTAGTAATTTTGCTGCAATAGATTTTAATAAGGGACGATAGGACAAATCCCCAATGGATTTCCGGATTGATCTAAATGCACCAATAAGGGAGTTCGCTTTCCTTGTAATATCATGTTTGTGCGTCACGAACTTGCCATTATCACTGTAAGTTACTCCAAAGTACTTATAGTCATTTACTTGTTCCAGTTTTTTTCCTTGCAGGAACCATGTATGTGTGTGTTTTAGTCACACGTTTTTTGTAATTACCATCACTTTGGTCTTAGCATAGTTTATCTGCATACCATTTTCCTTGGAGTACTTAGAGATGCCGTCAATCAGTCGTTGCAACCCCACCTTTGTATGACTCATAAGTATAACATCATCCGCATATAGTAAGCTGGATATCTGAGTTTTAGCTAACCTTGGTGGGTGGGCGTTAATGGCGTTTAGTTCGGAAGTAAGATCAGCTAAAAATAAATTAAAAAGTAAGGGAGCCAACACACAACCCTGTTTGAGCCCACTCGTTGTTGGAATTATTCTGGTTAACGTTGAGCCGTTACCCGTCCTCACCCTGACCCAAGTTTCAGAGTGCAAGAGCTTAATCATCTGTAACAGCTTTGCTGGAATTCCTTATTTTGCCAGCTTGACCCACAGAAGTTCTCGATCGACACAGTCAAAGGCAGATTTAAAATCCACGAAACACAAATATAAGGGTAATTTGGGTATTATAGCTTTTTCTATTAGTATTGCTAAGATTAAAAGATTTGTTGTCGTACCAAGGCCTTTGACAAAGCCTGTTTGGTTTGGGGGTATTACCTGTTCTTCTTTTGCCCAGTCTGTTAGGTTCATCAGGAGAATACCGGCGAACAGCTTTGCGTCTGTATCCTGTAATGTGATTAAACGGTAGTTTTCTGGCTGTTGCCAATTGCCTTTCTTAAATATGGGTATTATGAGCGATCCTTTCCATGAATTCGGAATGTCTCCTCTCTCAACCACATCGTTAAAAACCCCTGTAAGGTGATCTGACCAAAAGTCGGGCACTTCTTTAAAGAGTTCAAAAGGAATGCCATTCGGACCAGGGGCACCATCCTTTTGTTTTTTTATCAAGCTTGCCACTTGACTATTTTTTATAATTATCTCGCTATCTCCTTCTTTGCAGATCTTTGTTACAGAAATGTCATCATTTGATTGCATCAGAGTCAGTTGATTTGGGTTAAGATGAGATTTGAGAAACGTCACCCATTGTTATTCAGATAGACTTGTTCCAATTCCAAGATTCTTTGGTCTAGATAAGCCATTAATTACTCTCCAGAACTCCCTTGAATTTGCCAATGTACTTGCAAGGAATATTTTTGACCATAGGTCTTGCCTGGCTTTATTCTTTTCATTCCATATCGCTTTCTTTAATTTACGGTTGGTATTCTTCAGTGAAGCGGCTGTAACTTTGTTAAGCGGAGACCTCATTAGGAGCCTCCTCAGCCTGTTTCGTAGGCATCTAAGTATCCTTACAGCATATGGAAGGGAGATGTAATTTACTGCGCCTTCCCCTTTTTCCTTATATGGACCTATCCTTCCATGAGCACTTGTTGTTAAAGTATTAACAGTGACTACTTTGTGTGTTAAATTTTCCCATCGTTCGATGGGATTTGTACTGTTTTCCACCATAGATTCTGTCACCAGCTTTTTTGCCCTTGCCATGGTCTCATCCTTATTTTCCGGTTTCCATATAAGTTTTGAGTAATTAATAGTACAGATCTCTCCAGGGATTGTCTTGAAGGTCTCAGATTTTGGACATAATATATTTATATCGATGATTTGTTGGCTGTGGTCACTTTCTGTCACTTTATTCAAATTTTAAGATATCACCTGGTGGAATATTGAGAGAGACGTCAAGGTGTAGTCAATTCGTGAAGAACCTTTACTTGAGTGAAATGAACAAGCCGGTGGAGAGTCAGTTAAAAATCTGCCGTTCAATATTCTAAGGCCTAACGCTTCCATGTCGTTCACCAGTTTTATCCCTATTTTATTTTGTTGACTGACGTTTTTTGGTTCCGTTATTGGGTCAGGGATTGCCCATTGCTGATTTTGTGATTGGACAAATTCACTCCGTGCCAAGGGCATTAACAAATTGGTGTTAAAGTCCCCTGTAACAATATAATCAGCCAATGGCTCGTCCAATATTTGCTCAAGTAATAGGTTATTTAAGGCATTAATCAGAACTTTCTTTGTGGTCCTATTCGGCGGTATATAGACGTTTACTAGAGTCAACATTTTGTAAGGTATATTTTTACCAGGTTTATAATGAATTTTGAATACGAGAAGGTTAGAATTGTTCGTTTGAATTAGCTCATGTTTCGCATCTAGATCATTTGATACGAAAGTTGCTAAACCTCCACAAGGCCGTCCAAATTTCTGATATTTTACGGCTGGTTCAAAGTATCCCGTATGATGTTTTAACATGAATGGGTCTATAGCCCATGCTTCCTGCAATAAAATTATATGGAATTGAGGTGAAAAACCTTGGATTTTAGCTTCCTTCCACTGACCAGAGATCCCATTAATATTCCATGAGCATAGCTTCAATTTCGACAATACCCTAGGATATTCTTGAGGTTGGTCTTGCGGTAGGTTTGGTCAATGGTCCTTTGAGCAATGAAGAGATGTCTTAATCCAATGGTCGTTTACCTCATTTCTGTCCATTTTCTCTATTGGGATAGAACAGGATTTAGCTTCATGGTTTGTTTTCCCCAGGGTTTTTTTTAATACGGAGAAAACGGCGTTGTGTTCAACAGACTGAGATTTTTTTGCATTACTTCCGGTATGTAAAAGAGGTGTTGGATAAACCTTTGGCGGGAGTTGACTTATTAATATACCCCATTCACGGAAACGTCCATGCTCCTTCAATATGGAGTCTGCTATTGGGCCTATCGGTACTGATATCAGTGTTATGGCATAGTGCTTTCCGGATTTGGCTGAAAGCCTACTGTTTCAATGTCTTCTGATGATATACTATCAAGAGTTGTTAAGTTTTTCATTAACCGGAGGATGTCTCCTCTATTTAAAATGTCATGAGGGCCTCTTGATTCATATACTGGCTTGAGGACTATTTGTGTGGTCCTTTTTTTAGTTGGAGTTGTTACCCCTATGTTTTCCCTCGTTCTTCTATTTTCCATGCAGGTGATCTGCCTGCTCTTCCCTCTTTTTACAATGAGTACATTTTCTAGCATTTTGTTATAAGTCGGGTCATCAATTTTACAGGTACTCAGTAGACTGGATGGGTTGTTTTCATTGCGGTCGGTCCGGATTTGATTATCTTGATGCATGTGACTTTGTGCGTCCTTCTCATTAGATAGTATGGTTCCTAATTCTCTTGAGGATTTAACATTGTATTCATCAGTCATACTCTGGGTTTGTTCGTTTTGGATTCCGTAAAGAGTAAGATCTTTTATTATGCATCCATTTGAGTTAATTTTATTTAATGTTTGCACCTCCTGTAATGTTTTATGTTCGACCTCACATAATCCAAAGGTTGGGTCCGAGGTTTCAGTATTACTAATTATTTTACTTTAATTCGGTCTTTGTTTTGGTCTGAGAGCGGACGGTTTGGCGAAAATATCATAATATGAAATCCCTTCAACAGTATTTTTTGTCACTATAGTTTGAGACCTCCTAGTGTCTCCTCTGGTTATTGTTTTTTTCTCATCGTTGTTTTGGTTTGAGGTAACAGTGATCTCTTCTACATTGTTTTTTGCCCCTTTAATTTGTGGCGGCCTACTATCTCCCCCGTTTGATGTTTTTTTCTGTTAATTTTTTTGATTTGCAGTAATTGTGGTTCTACTATATTTGGGATCTGGAGATCTAGTTCTTCCTTTATGGGTTTCGGTTATATCTGTTTCACTAGATAAAATGCTTTCCTTATTTACCCTATTTCTTGCTTTCCTTAGTTTCTTTTTCTGTCTTTTTTTTAGCTCAAAAGCCACTGCGACCTCATCTTCTTTGTTTTGGATACTGGGCGAGACTCCTGAGCTATTGTTTGCTTTGTTTTTTCTTGAGTCATCGATTGGTTTTGCTTGATTAATCAGATTTGACTTATCACTATTTTTTGTGGACAGTTCGGTCAGTTGCTCCTGGTTGCTTTCAGAGGTTGAGTTTTTCTTGAACTGGTTTCCGATTCCCTCCCTATCTTCTGCATTCTGTTTGTAAATAGCATATTTGGCGTCCTCCAATATTGTGTTTACAACATCTGGAATTAATACTAGTTTATTTATTATTGGAGCACATGTGCATTCTATGCAGGTTGTAGCTTTTTCCTCTTGAACTTTTATTATTAAATTGTTTAGGTCAGCTAATTTGTTCTCAATTCCTGCGACTGCATTTGCCATAAGGCCCAAAATGTCAATTTGGATGTCCATTTTTTTAGACTGAGAAGCTAAAGCTTCCAAAGTTAATACTGAGGTTTGATAATGTATGTCCCATATTGTTCCTGCATCCATTTTCCCTGCTTGATTTAATTTAAGGTCAAGATTTTGATCATTACTATTTGAGGTACTGTTGTTATCTACATCGTTTATTATAGTGTCAGGACTAACTTTGTCTGTAATTGACAATGCGGGCGTTGGAGATAGTACACTCTGTTGGATATGAGCATTTTCTTTTATGATTGATGATCCATTTATTAGTATTGGTTGTTTTTTGATTGCAGACCCATTTGTTAATGCAAAACCATTTCCAGACGGATGTTGTTCCTTGCTTCCTATTTCATTGATAGAACTTTCTAGGATCTATAAATGACTATTATTTTCTTGCTCAATTAATTATTGAGAATCATATTTTTGCATTATGATTTGACCATTTACATCTGTATGTTGGTTTCCTGATTCATGTACAAACTTTGCTCCTTCTAAAACATTTTGAAAACCTGGTTTAGGTGCTAATAGCAAATCAATGGGAGTAAGAGCTTGATTATTTTTTATGACCACATTGGCCTCCAGCGGTATCGGAGCCTGTGTGATATTTTCTTGATTATTGAACTCTAAGCTTTCTGCACTTTCCACTGGGCCATTTTTCAATTCTTGCACAAATATTTTACGCAATAGATGGTCATTTCCTAGGTCTGTATGTGGGTCTATTCCCTCAGAATTATCATAGAGCTTAGCTGGGGGCTTAGCCCCCTCCTCGATGTTTAGATCCCAGACCCCGTTTATTGCTATCGTTCCGTTTGTTGGTTTAAGTGGGGACTGTAAGGATTTAAAATCGTGCTCCGATTGCATAGGCATAGTCATATGTGCAGTTAATGGATCTTTCATGAATTCAAATTTCTGTGGGATTTTAGTCGATTTTTCAAACATCCTTGCTATAGATGAAATTAGTGACTGAGTGGCCCCCTTTGAGCTTTTACACAGGCCTTTTTTTGTAGATTGGATGTTTGATTTCTTCGGGTTCGTTTCTTAGGAGAGCCCACTGATCTTTCTTTGCCAGAGCGCATTATCTAGCAGCAATTATCTTTTCCTGTTTAGATTAATTATAATTGTAGGTGCTGGTAATGCTGCTTACTGGTGGTTTACTTATATATACAGTACACGCTCATCTATTAGCCCGTGGCAGCATCCGGCAACACCCGCAGCAACAGCAACTTTTAGCTATAAAGATGTTTACAACGATTAAGAAACCAGTATGCCGGCGGCACTTACGGCACTCACAGTTCCAACTTTCTACTCGGGGCAAGGTGCACCGATTATTGGTCACTGGGTCGCTGGGTCAGTGGGTGCTGGGTGCTGTGTGAGAGGTGCAGGGGTGCAAAGGTCGTGCTCGGTCCAGGGAGTGCAAAGGTAATTACAGCAATTGAAAATTGAAAATTCAAAGTTTTGAATTAAAATTTAAACTCTTTAAAGGGGTTATTGCCCAGCTTCCTAGCACCCACTGCAACAAACGGCAACAACCACGGCAACAATCCGTGGCACCCTCAGTAACTCTCATAGACCCCGGAGCCGTTCCCATTCCTGCGGCAGAACCGAATCTCCTCCGCGATGTTTCCGCAATGTTTGCAATGTTTGGATTGATTAAGAAGAAGCCGGCACTCACGGTTCTAACTTTCTGCTCGGGGCAAGGTGCACCAGTTGCTGGTCGCTGGATCGCGGGGTGCGGTGTGAGAGGTGCAGGGGTGCAAAGGTCCTGCTCAGTCCTCCACTGTCTCCACCTCGGCAGTCTTCTATCTCTAACCACAACATCTAAACACCGGGGGCGCAATATCCATGGCTTGACGGAGTACTTGGCACCGCCGCTGTGGTGGGACGACAGTAAGACCACTAAGATTTAAATCAGGCGCTTACTTTTTTTGCACCAGCTAACTTACAAACCCTCCACCAAGGTTGTGATACTCCAGAAAAAGGACTGTCCTAGGCCTGGCAAACAGCAGGTTTGAGCTCTTAAAGTTTTAATGATGTGTAAACTTGGATTCACATGTTTAAGCTATCTGGTGATATGGTATATAAAAAGCAACAAAGTCTCAATTGGTATTATTAGAAGGCCAGTTAATTAGGCATGCACAAAACATTGCAAGAAAAGAAGGTAGGGAGACTCATAATTCATTTGAATGTGCCCAAGGCATCATGTATTTGGATGAATACAATTTGCAGAGCAAAATAAGCGAAGGGTACGAAAAAATGTGGAACAGTTGTAACAGCACTGTAGGCAAGTAATACGTGAGTAACCTGTAAAAGCGCAGAGTGAAAACATGATAATTATATACAAATGGACTCAAGATTCACAAGTATTTATTTACAATAATTTTTAAAGATATACGGCTTTATCGTGAACCATGGTAGGGGGCACTGGGAGTTGCGCTGGTATGTCGACGGCGTTTTGATCCTAGCACTTAAGGATCATCATCAGGACCAGGTTACTAAATGAAGGTGCTGAATGCTGTGAGAATGAGAAGAAGGAGAAGGTGAAGGGAAACAACGGGTCAGCAGGCTTGATTCCACCGCGGGGGAGCCAATTGTGCAAGGAAAGATGATGGTTGGGATGGAATGGTGATGCAAAAGGCAAGGAGAAGTAATGGGGGTCTCGCAGCAGGCAGAGTCCACTCCACAGCAGGCCGTCAGGAAGAGCGGCTGGAAGGGCGTTCGGAGGGGCAAAACAATGCCGGGTGAGGTCTGGCGGTTAGTGGAGGCCTGTTGTGGCTACCTGGATCGGAACCCCGATCCATAGGAGGCCATCAGAGGGAGCGCCTTGTGAGGGACGGCCAGGGGGCCGTAACTGTCCAGCGGAGGTCTGTAGTAAGGCAGGCATCCTTGTGCATAGATCCTGGGTCCCCGATCCTCAGGAAGGCGTCACAAAGTGATTGGCTTGGATCACTCATTTATACTCCTTCACCCAGATCTCAACCAGGTCTGTGGGCTTACTTCTGTTGTTCCTACCTAGTCTGGTGACATGGGGCACAATATATAATGTTGTTTCCCTCTGTAGCCTACTTTCTCATATTGCTTGTGATCTCCTAAAGCCTTCTCCCACTATAATTATAAAACCTTGCATGAAAAGTTGAACTTGATTTCCTCTGAATAATACCTTTCCTTTCTTTCTTCAGAGTGACTCTCTCCTTACCTTCCATCCTCTGCATGCCTTATATTTCTGAGCATAGTCCCGCTCATTCTTATGGCTGTCTGCCTTAATCTCGCGTATTGTAATTTTGCAAATGGCTCACACCTCATTTCATGGACCACAACCTCTCCTTCTTTAAAACCCTGTCTCTGCTAACTAACAATAACTAACGCCAGTCAGCCTATCTATTTATCTCACCAACCATTTGTCTGGAACCACCTAGCCACCACTAATATTGACACCTAACTGGTATACATTTTAATATACCACAAGGAAACTGGAGTAAATGCATGGAATGTTTTTTATCCTTTCTTGAGAACGCATTACTATTCCCAATAACCAACAACACCACTGAACTGTTCAAAAATTACACTGTGTCTACTTTTGAAAGTAAAAAGTAGTTCTATTTAAATTTGGCCCTGTAACCCCTGGAATCTGTGCATGGTATAACCACCTAGTGGCCTACCATATACAGAGCCAGCGTCCTACATTGGTATTGTCACTTACTGGCTGAAGGCAGCCTGACACGCAGAGATATGTTTCTGGACCACTGGGTGGAGAGCCTCTGCTCTCTGGGACCGCAAACAATTCAGATACTAGACGGTGGTGTCACACCTCCTCCCCCAGGATGCACCCAGTGCTTGAAGGGGAAGCTTCAAAGGCCTCCCACCTTTGCAATGTGACCCCCAGCCTCTGCTGCCAGAAGCAGATGGCAGTCCCCAGTCTACTCCCCCAGTTTTGGCAGGAAAACTACTGGAAAACTTAGAAAGGCTAGGAAGTGTGCCCACCTTTGCCTACACCACCCTTCAGGTGGAGGAAGGAAAGTTAAGCACACCTTCCAGTCCCATCCATCTTGAAGATGAGGGGACACCTCCAATCAGGGCAAGGTCAATGCCCCCTCCCGCAAGAAGATGACATAATAGCGGGTGTTGTCACCCCAGGTAAGGTGCCCATTGGCCCGATTTGCTAAAACGCCCCCTAAATTTATTGTTTATGTGGCTCCCTGAGAACTGACAAAAAAGACGCCGTACAGCAAAGCCTGAAGACGACTACTGACTTGGCCTTAGCCCCACCGGCCTGACTCCAGCTTCCAAAACAATGTGAGAAGACGATCCCTGTCCTGCCACTAGCGACTTCCAGAAACCTGAGGAAGACTGCCTGAACTTAAAAAAAGACCATAAATCTAGAGGACAGTGGCTCTGTCCCCAAGAATCCAACACAACGGTTGTGTAGTATCCTGTATTACAGCTAACACAGAATGTTGATGTAGTGTTCTGGCTGTTCTTGGTGATGGAATGTTTGTGTTAAAGCGAAGTCAGTTGAGCTGAGCCAGAGGTAAATCAAGTCACTAGCTAAGGAAAGCTGGGCTGATGCTGAACGAAAACCTCTATCCTCAGCTCCCAATACGTCATGCAGCAAAAAATGGTACAGTGAAACACACGCTTGAAAGCAATGGCTACCCTACTACGTTTACTATTAACCTCTTCCACGTGCACCAAAAAGTATCCTTACGGGAATAGCATATTTCTATATCAGGAGCAACAGTCAT
The DNA here is from genome assembly GCF_964261635.1 of Lissotriton helveticus. Taxonomy (NCBI): domain Eukaryota; kingdom Metazoa; phylum Chordata; class Amphibia; order Caudata; family Salamandridae; genus Lissotriton; species Lissotriton helveticus. Next base: position 1,878,301,082 of record NC_136065.1, read on the forward strand.
TGATCCATGTTTCAGTCATTAAAAAAAACAGGTCTTAAGTCACTCAGAAGACTGTATCTAAAAACAAAAAATACAAAAGATTGTTGGAACCCAGAAATGGCTGGGTTCTTGGTAAGTTCTAATGGAGTGAGGGTGAAAACAAAAATGTTTTGTATACCCCTCGTGAAGTCTCTTTCCCATAACAGTAATATGTATTAATTGTGTGATTTTAAATTAATCAACATAGAATAGAAAGCACATACACAAATACACGTGGGATACTTATTTGCTTGTATTGTGAAAATTAATATACTAATTAAGTGAAATTGTCTTACTGATATAGTACGCAAATGTCATAATCTAATAGAAACCTGTGCATGTATGCTTCCTAAATGTATTTTTGTGGCAGAAATGATGGAGAATGGTAAGAAAACAATGCTTATTCATTGCTTGTAAAGCTAGGTAACCACTAATAGGGTGAATATAGAAGGGTGGGAGCAAATCTAACGTTTAATTGTGTTTGTTTCTATAATAGTTCCTGTTATGGCCTATGCGGCCTAAAATGAAATGGAGGTTTGCGAGACTCCGAGAGGGTGGCTCTATACGCATGCGCGACTATGCTTGAGAGATGTGTAAGCAGCCTGTGCTTGTACAGCGTGGGTCAAGGTCAGCGTGGACTGAAAAGCAGAATGGTGCCAAGATTGAGATGTCCGAGCCATGAGCCTGGGAAAAGATGTCAAAGTGACAAGTTAAAGGACACAAATGAAACAAGCATTTACAATGCAATGGTCTCGGCATCATTAAAGGTAGAGCTATTGGCATTGCTCATGACATTTTTTTTTCTTTCTTTAAATCATAAATAAATGGCATTGTCATTTACATTGCCAATACACAGCACTCTGCACTCAACAGCACACAGCACTCTGCACTCAACAGCACACAGCACTCTGCACTCAACAGCACACACCACTCTGCACCTGCACTCACTGCTCTGCACACTCACTCTGAACTAACTACTCTGCACTCACTACTCTGCACTCACTACTCTGCACTAACTACTCTGCACTAACTACTCTGCATTAACTACTCTGCACTCACACTCTGCACTCACAACTCTGCACTCACAACTCTGCACTCACAACTCTGCACTCACTACTCTGCACTCACTACTCTGCACCCACTACTCTGCACTCTGCACTCACTACTCTGCACTCTGCACTCACTACTCTGCACTCACTACTCTGCACTCACTACTCTGCACTCACTACTCTGCACTCTGCACTTACTACTCTGCACTCTGCACTCACTAGTCTGCACTCACTAGTCTGCACTCACTACTCTGCACTCACTACTCTGCACTCTGCACTCACTACTCTGCACTCTGCACTCACTACTCTGCACTCTGCACTCACTACTCTGCACTCACTACTCTGCACTCACTACTCTGCACTCTGCACTCACTACTCTGCACTCACTACTCTGCACTCACTACTCTGCACTCACAACTCTGCACTCACAACTCTGCACTCACTACTCTGCACTCTGCACTCACTACTCTGCACTCACACTCTGCACTCACACTTTGCACTCACACTCTGTACTCACAACTCTGCACTCACTACTCTGCACTCACTACTCTGCACTCACTACTCTGCACTCTTTATTCTGCACTCTGCACTCACTACTCTGCACTCTGCACTCACTACTCTGCACTCACTACTCTGCACTCACTACTCTGCACTTACTACTCTGCACTCACTACTCTGCACTCACTACTCTGCACTCACTACTCGGCACTCACTACTCTGCACTCACTACTCTGCACTCACTACTCTGCACTCACTACTCTGCACTCTGCACTCACTACTCTGCACTCTGCACTCACTACTCTGCACTCACACTCTGCACTCACACTCTGCACTCACACTCTGCACTCACACTCTGCACTCACTACTCTGCACTCACTACTCTGCACTCTGCACTTACTACTCTGCACTCACTAGTCTGCACTCACTAGTCTGCACTCACTAGTCTGCACTCACTACTCTGCACTCTGCACTCACTACTCTGCACTCTGCACTCACTACTCTGCACTCACTACTCTGCACTCTGCACTCACTACTCTGCACTCACTACTCTGCACTCACTACTCTGCACTCACAACTCTGCACTCACAACTCTGCACTCACTACTCTGCACTCTGCACTCACTACTCTGCACTCACACTCTGCACTCACACTTTGCACTCACTACTCTGCACTCTGCACTCTGCACTCACTACTCTGCACTCACTACTCTGCACTCACTACTCTGCACTTACTACTCTGCACTCACTACTCTGCACTCACTACTCTGCACTCACTACTCTGCACTCACTACTCGGCACTCACTACTCTGCACTCACTACTCTGCACTCACTACTCTGCACTCACTACTCTGCACTCTGCACTCACTACTCTGCACTCTGCACTCACTACTCTGCACTCACACTCTGCACTCACACTCTGCACTCACACTCTGCACTCACACTCTGCACTCACACTCTGCACTCACTGCACTCACTACTCTGCACTCACTACTCTGCACTCACTACTCTGCACTCTGTACTCACTACTCTGCACTCACTACTCTGCACTCTGCACTCACTACTCTGCACTCATTACTCTGCACTCACTACTCTGCACTTCTGCACTCTGCACTCACTACTCTGCACTCACTACTCTGCACTCACTACTGTGCACTCACTACTCTGCACTCACTACTCTACACTCTGCACTCACTACTCTGGAGTGGAGTAGTGTGGCTCACTGGTTAGAGGCGACAGGCCTGAGAGCAGAAGTGAGCCTGGGACCAGGGTTCAATTCCCGACGCGGCAGGGTCGTGGACCTTGGTCAGCGGACTCGATAATTCTCGCTTCGGTGCTTACTCTAATCAGGGGTTCCACTCGGCAACTCTGGGCATTAGCTTGCCTAATCTCCACAACGGCCCCACCAATTCCGGGGATGCCTGGCTCCACCTTGGGGACTCCCAGCAAGGGACCATCCCACAGGGAAAGCCAGGACGGGTTCCCCAGAGTTATACAGCGCCGGGACGCCCCGTTGCTGGGGCAGCTGTGCGCTTTACAAGTATACTACATTTACATTTACATTTACATTTACTCTGCACTCCGCACTCACTACTCTGCACTCTCTACTCTGCACTCACTACTCTGCACTCACTACTCTGCACTCACTACTCTGCACTCTGCACTCACACTCTGCACTCACACTCTGCACTCACACTCTGCACTCACTACTCTGCACTCACTACTCTGCACTCACACTCTGCACTCACACTCTGCACTCACACTCTGCACTCACACTCTGCACTCACAACTCTGCACTCACTACTCTGCACTTACTACTCTGCCCTCACTACTCTGCACTCACCACTCACTACTCTGCACTCACTACTCTGCACTCTGCACTCACTACTCTGCACTCTGCACTCACTACTCTACACTCACTACTCTGCACTCACTACTCTGCACTCTGCACCCACTACTCTGCACTCACTACTCTGCACTCACTACTCTGCACTCACTACTCTGCACTCTGCACTCACTACTCTGCATGCTGCACTCACTACTCTGCACTCTGCACTCACTACTCTGCACTCTGCACTCACTACTCTGCACTCACTACTCTGCACTCACTACTCTGCACTCAGCACTCACTACTCTGCACTCTGCACTCACTACTCTGCACTCACTACTCTGCACTCTGCACTCACTACTCTACACTCACTACTCTGAACTCACTACTCTGCACTCACTACCTCTGCACTCACTACTCTGCACTCACTACTCTGCACTCTGCACTCACACTCTGCACTCACACTCTGCACTCACACTCTGCACTCACTACTCTGCACTCACTACCTCTGCACTCTGCACTCACTACTCTGCACTCACTACTCTGCACTCACACTCTGCACTCACACTCTGCATTCACACTCTGCACTCACACTCTGCACTCACTACTCTGCACTCACTACTCTGCACTCACTACTCTGCACTCACTACTCTGCACTCACCACTCACTACTCTGCACTCACTACTCTGCACTCTGCACTCACTACTCTGCACTCACTACTCTACACTCACTACTCTGCACTCACTACTCTGCACTCTGCACCCACTACTCTGCACTCACTACTCTGCACTCACTACTCTGCACTCACTACTCTGCACTCTGCACTCACTACACTGCATGCTGCACTCACTACTCTGCACTCTGCACTCACTACTCTGCACTCTGCACTCACTACTCTGCACTCACTACTCTGCACTCACTACTCTGCACTCAGCACTCACTACTCTGCACTCTGCACTCACTACTCTGCACTCACTACTCTGCACTCTGCACTCACTACTCTACCCTCACTACTCTGAACTCACTACTCTGCACTCACTACCTCTGCACTCTGCACTCACTACTCTGCACTCACTACTCTGCACTCTGCACTCACACTCTGCACTCACACTTTGCACTCACACTCTGCACTCACACTCTGCACTCACTACTCTGCACTCACTACTTTGCACTCACACTCTGCACTCACACTTTGCACTCACAACTCTGCACTCACTACTCTGAACTCACTACTCTGCACTCACTACTCTGCACTCACTACTCTGCACTCTGCACTCACTACTCTGCACTCACTACTCTGCACTCACTACTCTGCACTCACTGCTCTGCACACTCACTCCGCACTCACTACTCTGCACACTCACTCTGCACTCTACACTCACACTCTGAACTCACTAGTCTGCACACTCACTACTCTGCACTCACTACTCTGCACACTCACTACTCTGCACTCACTACTCTGCACTCTGCACTCACTACTCTGCACTCACTACTCTGCACACTCACTCTGCACTCACTACTCTGCACTCTGCACTCACTACTCTGCACTCTGCACACTCACTCTGAACACTCACTCTGCACTCACACTCTGCACTCACTACTCTGCATTCTGCACACTCACTCTGCACTCACACTCTGCAATATACATCAAACTCACCCTAGTACTTGGTAAAACGGTGAGCAGTTACACATGAGCCACATGCAGATATTGCGCACTACATCCAACTTGCATATCTAAGGATCCCCACATTCCTCGTAGCGCTTCGAATCTCCCTGTGCAGCTCTTGGACCGAATTTCCAGGCTTCATAACCACACTGGGGTCACTCCCTGACATGCTGCGGACAGTGGAGTGCTAACACGTCACGGCACAGTGTCAGGTCTGCTGCAGAGGAGCGGCCGGAGCAGGCCCACACGGCACCGCTTCTACTCGAATACAACAATAACCAATTCTGCTCCAGGCTATGACATTTACAACGCCCCGTGGGAAGCGGCGAAGAGTGGAATCCTTATTATAAAATGTGTGCACACCTGGTTCAAATGCGTTCACGGTGGTTGGCAGAGGTAAAGCAGCTCAATGGGTTAGGCGCCAACAGCACAGGCCCTGTGTAACTTGCAGGACACGCTTCAACCCCTAACATAACCAGCTCAACCTTCTGCCTCACAGAGGGATGAAGTGAGCGCCGTTCTACTGGGCAGACCTGGGGTCGGGCGTGAGGGTCGCCAGGGCGCGCACGTCGCCAGGGGCATGCACACGTGCACAGCAGTGCGCAGCCCCTGCCTGAGAGGATGAGGAGCCCCCGCGGTGTGGACCGGCCAGAGGCCCGATGCAGGCCGCAGTTGCAGCGACCTCATGGATGGCGGACGCTTCGGATCTGCAGGGTGCTCCTAGAGTCATGGGATCTCATCCAGTTCTGCATTCTTATGCGAGAAGCCCCCGCGGTGGCAGCAGACGTCAGGAGTGGCGGCTGAGGCCGCTGATGAGGTAAGTGGGGCTTAATTGTGGGGGGGAGGCGGCGGCGTGTGTGTGTGTGCGTGCGTGTGTGTGTATGTGTGTGTGTGTGTGTGCGTGCGTGGGGGGGCGGCGGTGGTGTGTGTTTGTGTGTGTGTGTGTGTGCGCGTCTGTGGGTGTATGCTGTGTGTATGCGCGTTTGTGCGTGCCTTCGGCCTTCAGTAACGCTGTGTGTGTGCGCACACGCGCAAAGTGCGTCCACATACCCAAAGCGGCTCGTGCACCTGCCTGTCTCCTTTGGGAGGCATTTTAGCAACAATAGGTCTCGCTGCCGAGACCTAAAAATGTAATAATAAACAATTGGAACCTTATTGAGACCGGAACTATGACCTGGAGGAAATTTTGACAATGAGGAGATGAGGTGAATCTCATTCACCCACTGTGCGGACCAATGGAAATCGAGTGTGGACCCTAAACGTTTTAAATTTTAGTTAGATAGTTAGGGAAAAAGGGTATAAAAGAGGTTGTTTGGAAGAGAGAAAAAAGTTTGCTTTCAATTTATTTTCGCACCACAATATGCTGTCGGACTGATTGATTTTTCTATGGTGCAAAGACTTTGAAATTTTTCTTGACTTTAACTTTTGATAGGTCGGAGTCTTGATGGGAGGTGAGCATTGAGAAAGAACAGAGAGGCTGTTTTTGGGAACTTATCTGTCCGAATTCTGATTTCCATTAAACGAAAGGATTGCTAATACGTTTTTGACTTATTTTTCTGAACTATTCTGCTAATAAATGTAAACTGTTTGAATTATTTTTTCTCTTTCCTTATAGGGTAAATAAACATTGTATTTGGATTAAAGTCATAATAATAAAATAAGGTCATGTTAGGAGATCTAAATAGCAAATAGAAAATGTATAAATGGAGAATTAAGCTGGTCTTGTTCATGAGTAACTTCTACTAGCTGATCTATTGACCAAATCTTGGGGTGTCTTAAATGTTTCTCTTTTTGTCTTGAGAATTATAACCATGGTAAATCAAATAAATGCATATTTATATATAGTAAAAATTCAGCTTAAATAGATGAAGTAGGACACTCCACCAAAATCCAGCACCTCATCCTCTAGTGTTCACTGATCTTGGGAGCAAGGTGTTTGGTGTAAATGAGTGATTCGCAGTGTTATTGGCCCCACTGACGAGTAAAGTGTGATAGCTCCTGGGAAGCAAGGTGATGGTTCTAGAGGTCTGTTTCAAGTAGCGCTGGATCAGTTTCATGGCCATCTGTACACCGGGGCAGGGGGAGAACCACGCCTGCCATAGGACCTGGTCACACCTAGTTGCACTGCTCCTCTTTCCATAGCCCAAATGTGCCTATCAGGATGTAAACATGCCTTCCTTGAAGATACAATGCCAAGATTACAGCCAATCATGACCTACCACTAAACAGGAAGGACACCACTAAGTACAGCCCTGCTAAGTTTCCCAGGTCCGTGCATGACTAGCTGCCCCAGCACGCTTCTTTCTTTGAATTCTGGGACTTATTTATTCCATTATAAAGCCAGGACTACTCCAGTATCCATGGTAAAAACCTGGACTGAAGAGATCATCACGCATGGATCTGGGAAACCTGGCGGCTTTGTAAGGACCTCCTGAGCAGGGTGCAGCTGGTCTACATTAACTGCGATGTTATGCTGGCCTTAGCGCCTGTTTCTTGTTTTCATTGCAGGGAGTTCACAGATCCTCCAGAAAGGTGACCATCTCTGGTGCTGCATAAACAGCAATCAGGAAACGGAAATGAGCTTCCGGTTCCAAGCCCTCGAGTCCCTTTCTCAGCAGCCTCTTGGTGCCAGAGTCATCTCCATCTGTTTCTCTTTTTAAGAGCTCCTCAGTCGTGAAACTTATTGGAAACACCTGCCCACGTTTGATTGTTTTCATTCACTGATGCGCCCTTTGGCTGCAGCATCTCTGACGGAGTGACCCCATCACGCGTATGTGCAACTTAACTTCATTTTCAACATCAACAATTAGGCTCTCTCATTCTTAAATCTGCAGATTGATGGTGCAGTAAGATTGTCCCACTGTACATCCCAAGGCGGGCTTATTTCATTGATGATTTTAATCACCACCAAAAACAGTGGGATGCAGTAATTTTGCATATGTCTGAATCTTTATTTGGACATCTATGATGTCTGTCCCTGAATCCAGATTTACCCAGCCTCACTGTATGAGGGGCGAAGTGTGCAGATAAGCACGGATCTAGGTGAAGGCTACTGGAATTGTGTGGCAGTGAAGGACCAAATTATCAGCCAGAGTGGATAAACTTATGTGGCAAAGGAAATTCAAATTATTCCGCACGGAAAAGCAAATTGAGCAACATGGCATGTAATTAAAATCAAATTATGCATCACAAGCTGTGGTTTTATCCCAAACTATTTTCGTGCACATTGAACCTAAGGAGACCCCAACATTATAGAAAATGCATAGTTTTATAAAGATGCAAAATATCTCCATTTAACAGAATATTATTCATGAGTTTGTGTTGCATGTGAGCACTGGAACGCCGTGGTATTACTGCTGTTCTATCTGCCAGGTTGAAATAGTTTGTGTAAAACGTATAATGTTGCACTCAGCAGGACCAAGCCTACATGTACAGGCCTTCATTGATTACTGCAAATTTTATTCCATGCATCCCAGTTATGTTTTAAAACTTGTCTTCGCTTTTGAGTTTACTTTCTGTTCATATTATGGGATCTCTTGAAGGAACTGCTGGGTGCTACTTATTAATGAAGTCTAAGTGCCCTCTTAAAGCAACTGCTACTTCAAGAACAGTTTCAAACATTGATTTGCACAAATAGTAAAATAAAATATTTTATTGTAAAGAATGAATCATTCTTTATATATTGTTTGTAGTTTATTTAAATAACCACGGTTTCATGCTTGAGGCAATACACATCCCTCATTCCATCGGCAGAAGCATTACTAACACATCTTGGTAATATTTGTATCTCCTAGTTCCTAAAATATAGCAGATGAGCGGTGGACAGCTAACTTTTCCAAAGTGCCTCGTGCTGTCCAGCTCTCCCTGTAAACCATTATGAGTTATACAGTAAATGCTGCAGTCCCAAAGCCAGGGTCACAAAATTACAGTGGCCCTGACCTGGGCTGACGCCACCGAAAGGCTCTCTGCTATCATTGCAGATACATTCATTCATCTAACTCACTCCCCCATTATCAATCAATCGAAAGATACTTTATTTACACAATAAAGTCTGTCAAAATGTCTAAAATTTCAAATAAAATCAGAGTAATAGTTGTTACACCAAATTTTCCTAGGACTCAATCATTTAACAGACAATCGATAATTCAACCTGTATATTCCTCACAGGTAAACATGGATTAAAATACTATTCAATAAAAGGCTAACAACTTAATAAAAGTGCCTTTGGTTAAAAAAAGAGAAGCAGTACAGTCCGTCTGGTTGAAGCTATTTGTTTTCAGGACTGATGGCATTCAGGGATCCGCCCCTTCTTTGCTTTGGACTTCTGGAATTAATTTGAGTTGCTTCTCCAGACACCCTAGAAATGTTACGAGTTTTGTGATCACTTGCTGCTGCTCACAGTTCAATAAAAAACTGACGGCTGATAGTAATGTCCATATCCCCTCCTTGATCCATAGAGCAATCTTCAGCGGTATGCCAATACTATAGGTCATATGCAAAGCAGATCAGTTAGTGGCTCCTGCAAAAGATATAATGACATAGATGAGCCCATACTAAGCTGCAGAAATGTCATCTTATAGTGGGAGGAAAATGTTTAATTGATATATGTTTGTGGGCCTTTTCTGTCATCACTAACGAGCACCAGGGGAGCATGTTTTCTTTTTGCAAACGCTCTTAGATCAGATTTCTGTGATATCAGTTTTACATTTCTGTTCAGGGCTGTTTTATACAGAAAATGAGATGATTTTGAGTTCCAGAGCTCCCTTAATCCAGTATTGGTCAGAGCTTCATCTATGGCTTAAGACCAGGCGTTCATATGGTTTGTGCTGTCATGACACGCAGTTTCCTTCCAGATGAGATGTTTTAACCATCCTTGCTCAGCAGATCCAGGCCCGGACTGGCCGTTGCGGGCACCGGGCAATCCCCCGGTGCGCCGCAAGGGTCGGGGCGGTTTTGGGCCCATGGGGCCGTTTTTGTTACAGGCCAGGGCCGTTTTTGTTGCAGCATAGCTGCAAAAGCGTCCCTGTAACAAAATCGTCCGAAAACCGGCCCGACAAAGAGCTCCATCGCACCTCCAGGGGGCCGGCCGAGCACTTTGCCAGGGCCGATTTGGTTCTCAGTCCCGCCCTGAGCAGATCTTGTGGCATGTAAGTATTTTTATCATGCAGGCCCTTTGCACAAGCAGTTGATCCTGTAGTGTGAATTACAGCCTGATTTGAGCTGGTGAGGTGTTGCCTGGCAGTCGGAATAATGACCTGAACACCGCACTCTGTACCCTGGTTAAGAAAGTCCCCAGTTTTCTCTGGTAGGCTTCTGAACCATACGACGGTGTTGGCACTAATTTACCAGAGACTATTTTCAACAATGCCTCAAGAGAGAACTTGTTTGTACCATTGAATATTGTTTGAAAAGCACCTTGCAGCGAGGCTAATTTTGGTTTTACTGAATTCAGATGTAGTCGGTGCCCTCCTTTGTTATCGAGCCAGCAGCCCAGACATTTATATTGGTTTGCGTTGGTCAGACGATGGTTATCAAGATACCGTTGATGTGGTTTTCTCTTTTTCCGGCCAAAGATAACTATGTTTGTTTTTTCATAGTTATTCTGCATATCATTTGCCAGGCAGTGCGCGGCTAGGGCGTCTAGCAGTCTTTGAAGCCCTACCAGCGACTGGCTGAGCAAGACAATGTTGCCTGCGTACAGCAGAGAAGAAATGTGTTGATTCGCAAGTTTGGGAGCATGACTATCGACTTGATTTAGGGCAGGAACCAAATCACACATACACAGATTAACAAGCATTTACAATGCAACGGTTTCGCCTTTGGAAAAGTTTGAGCTATTGGCATTGTAAATGACAACATTTGTATTTATGTGTTGGTTTTGAAAACAGATAAATAAATGGCATTGTCCTTTACATTGCCAATAGCTCTAACTTTTCCAAAGGCGAAACCGTTGCATTGTAAATGCTTGTTTCCCTCTGTGTCTCCAGCTATGTCTAACCGTTGCTTTTTGCATTGTTCTGGTAAAACAATGTCCTTGGTTTTCAAGGGAGTTCTAATGTTAATCCATTAGCAGTAAGATGCAGGCATTTGATTCTGACTGGCTACCTTTCCCTACTCACGTACTAGGCTGTAAACCTACTTTTGGCTAGAAGAATAAAAGGGACCAAGCTAGGAACTACATTGTATTTTGCCTTTCACAACTCTGCGCTTTGGCATCATGACATAAGATACAATGTCTATTTTTATTTTATCTGACTAACAGCATTCTGCATCACTGGGCTTGTAGTTATGCTTTTAACCGTTTCATCATAGGCTCAAAATCCCAGCATACAAAGTGTTGTTGCCTAAAATGCCAGAACATGCTGGAGGTGTTACACATGACAGAGCCACTAGTCAGCTATGTTTTCAAATGTTACAGTCTTCTATTCCATTACAAAAATTACTTGTTTCATGCGTGAAACTTATGCATTCCCTCTAACTCACCTACATCATGCATTAAAACAAGTATTGGTGATGTGAATAGTTTGGTCTTCTGTTTAGTGGAAAGTTTCATACATGCCTTCACAACACAGTAAATGTATAACAGACCCCAGCAGAGCAATCTTCCTTTAAAATAATAAATGAAAGACAGGTGGCAGTGACAGAGGGAATATCACAAGGGTCTCTCACACATACAGAACAACCCTCTTTACAGAACTGGTACACTGAGGGAAGAAACTATGAAAACTTCCCAACTTCAGAAGGAAGTTACAGACAACTACAGTAGCATCAGCGCACGTGTTCCCATCACAGGACAGGTGCAAATTAGGAAGCAGAAGCGCAATGTTAACTTTCTCACAAAAAAGGGAAAGTATGGCATTAGTAAATCAAGCTGTTCCCTCTCACAGAAGTCAATTCATGCAATCTTCCATTTACCGCAGAACAGAACCAGCAGGGCAGCCTAGTACAAGCTTTCATCGCCCACAGAATAATAAGTACACTAAAGGTGTAGGCTGCAGACAACTCTAGAGTGGGTGCCTTATCAGTAAGATGAATGTGCAGGTGGATGAGTTGGTGAATGTGCGAGTTCAGACCACATTCTTGGTTAGCTGATATTTCACGTCCGCATCTGAAGAATCCTGCTGCTGTCACTGGCACAGCCTCTGTTTCTGGTGAATTTTTGGTGGGCCACAGACTGAGAATTAGCCATCACCTGGTCGGCCATTGTTATTTTGAGCAGCCTCGCCATAGTGTAACTCTGCCCTAGATGTCCACGAGAGTGCGAACCTCTTGAGAAGGGTTGTACAATCCCAGACTTGGTGCTGCACCTGTTCAAAATGTTGAGGGCCACCACCAATGTGTATACTTTAGGCGAGGTGGGGACGACTAAAGAATGGCACATACAGGACATCTGAATATGGAGAATGTAGTTTAGTTTACAGTGCGAGATGGGCAAGAGAAGGTACACTGTGAAGGGTGCACCAGGGGTGGAGGATTGTGGGATCTCACTGATGACATGCTGAGTCAGATGAGTCCTATGTTGATATCAATGATGCAGGCACTCTAGGTTGTGGGAAACCTGCACAGATATTTCCGGGCCGAAGCTTGAAAGAAATTAAAGCCAGGCATGTTTATTTGTACAATAAGAAGTGATCAAAGTCATACGGTGCGCGCATTTCCGGTGCGAACATTTAGGTACGTTTCAAAAGCTCGCTAGATAAGGAAAATGCTTAAATGCGTTTAATTATTCAGACAGCGTGCTCGGCTGGCTACTGCATGCAAATGAAATATGCGTCACTGTTTCCCTTATCAGATCTTGCAAATCAGTGGGGCTCTCAAAGTCCAGCGCACACGACACTGAAGCACGGCTAAGGGGTAAAGTATGGAACTGCCTGGGATCGGGTGGGGTTGCACGAGAGAATGCGAGGCTCGATGCTGCATACTTCCTCTGAAAGGAAACTGCATGCTGTTGCAAGCCCTAGTGGACGGCTCTGGGCTGCAGATCAGCAGAAAGTGATCTGGGCGTGCAAACCGCGGCAGAATGGGCTAACCCCCCCTGCCCCGGGTCTCTGGTTTGAGCTCTCTGCTCTCTGGGTGCGAGATCGCACTACGGGGGGAGGGGCGGACACCGACAATGTGTCCCGACGCCCCTCTCCCCTTGCAGGCACTCACCGGGTCCGGCGGCTGCTGGAGGAGAGCTCCCGCTCCTCGGGACTCTCCGGGACCGCGGAGGGACGTTCTCTTTCCCCGGGGCTCCTCCTGTGCTCGGGAGCCTCGGGACGGTCGATGCTGCTTCCTCCTTCCGGCTCTCTCCTCCTCCTCCTCCTGTGATGACGCGGAAGGGGGCTCGACCGGCTGGGCCAATCCCAGCGCGGCCCGGGCTTGAAGGCGGGCGCTGCTTCCTCCTCTCACTCGGGGCCGCGGCGGTGATTACACGGAGCAATGCCGGGTGGGCACCGGCCTTAAATCTAAATATTAAGCGAGGTGGGCACTCGCTCGGGGTACCACAACAGCGGCAAGGTCCCTGGCAGGGTGGGCACCTGCCAGCGGACAAAATACTCGAAAATCAGGTGCCGGCAATGCCGGACCAGATTCGGGGGCGTTCCCGGCTTTCGGCTGACGTCGCGTGACGTCGGCAAAAGCCAAAGAATCTCGGGAACGCCCCCGAATCTGGTCCGGCATTGACGGACAGGCCCCTCGTCCAATGGCTAGGCTCCATTTATGGAGCCAGCCAATGAATGACGAGGGCCGACCCAAAGCCACACTACAGTTCTCATAAGATTTCTCCTGCGCAAAAGCTGCTTGCGCAGCTTTTTGCAGTCGAAACCTAAAAAGGGTGGGTGCTAATACGCACCCCTATTTGACCACTTGTCCCATGTTGATTTTTTCCGAGACAGACGTATTTTTTCCTAGTTTTACTCTCGCCCATATGAGGGAGTAGAGCAATATGATACAGTGCAATAAAGGTTCTGGGATTTTTTAAGCAGTGAGTTTAGCCTACAGTAGGTGATGACTGACACGGTTGAAAGCTTTAATGTAGTCAATAAAACAACAGTAGAATTCTTCCTTTTTCTGAATTTGTTCGGTGGCAAGCATCCTAATGGCTACCAGATTGTTGGTTGTGCCTTCTTTTGTGCTAAACCTAATTTGATTGGGGCAAAGCAAGTTATTGGTCTTTGCCCAATCTTGTAAATCCTCAAGTAGTAGCGAGGCAAAATATGCCTCAATGTTCAATAATGCAATGTGTCTGTAGCTGTCTGGAAGAAAGATAGGACCTTTTTAGGTCTCGGCTAGCGTTGGCTGCTCATGCACAGTCTCGCTTGCAAGATCTTATGTTTTTGGGTAGATTTCACTAGCGGGCTTTAAGCCCCACCCCTCTTTTCCATTGGCCGTTGTCACCATTTAGGCTAAACGGTGGCCAGCCATTGGAAAAGAGCTTCCAGTGACGTATTCTTTCCTCTCTTTGAGCCGTCCTACTTAAACTGGCTCACTTGACTTACTCCCGTCGCAAAAGGAATCTTATCTTTATGGGCCCATGTGTTTCAAACACATGGCCCCATAAAGATAAGCTCCCCCTTCGCCTAACGTTGCTTTCTTGAGTTAAACTCGCCCTTCTTCCCTTGCGGAAGCCATGCCACATCCCTGCACACCTGCACCGTGAGACAGGCTGTCTTCGCGCACCTCCAATCACGGCCCAGCGCGCAGACGTGGATTTCTACTGGTAGGCTCCGGGTTGTTTCCCAGTCTCAACTTGTCATGCTGCAGAGTGCATCAATAGTTAAGTATCCGAACTCGAGTGCGCTAACTGTGTTAAATCTTGATCAGCACTCTCCAAACTACCTTCCTGTGACCTACTGCACAGGGTCAGAATCCCTGCCTGAGCTCTGGGTGCCTGTCAGGTTTCCCGTGTTTGGCTCTTGTGCTCACTCGATTGCTCTGACCTGGCCAATGGCGCCTCTCCCCATCGCCATGGCTCCCCATGTCCCTGCTCTCTCAGTGAGTGAAAGTGGCTGCCGCCACCAGCCTCGTGCCTGCAGCCTCAGCAGGGCCGCCATCTTGGCATCCCAGGAGCCGAAAGGTGACAGCAACAGAGAGACGCGTAAGCCCAGCCCACAGAGAGGGACAGGGCAGGAGCCAAGCAGAGTCGAGAGACGCCGCTCCCCTAACCCTAACGGGGACTGAGGTGAGCCTAGACCTGCTCAGTTACCCTTCCTCACCACAGCTATGTAGCGTTCCAATGGGGTGGGGTGTTGCTGAAGTACTAGTCCAGTACTAGTCTGCAGAATCAGGGGAAAGCCGCTCCAGCTACCCTCACTACCATTGCCTCACTTCACCCCGTGGGGCCCGCGGGGCTCACGTTCACCGGGCCAAGCCTTGCGCACCAAGATCGCCAAGTTGTAGGGGCTCTCGCGCTGGTCGCAATACCGTGGCCCACTGCCGCGTTATCAATGTGATCAGCCTCGGACCCTGCTGCCGCAGCCCACAGGGCTCACACGCTGCCAACCGGGTCCTTCGGCAAAGCTCAGTACCTCTTCTTGTGTGGCAGGGGGACTCCCGATGGAATTCAGCGCCTGCTGCCCGGCGGTCCGATCCTGATACGGGCCTGCCGTACGCCTGCCCCTCAGAGCTGCGGAACCCTCTCCCAAAGCGGACCGGCTACACCTCTGCTCCGTCTCACCTTTGGGGAATGCAGGCATCCTTCACCATATCTTTGGCCTCGCCTCGGGCGCCTGATGGCAGTGGAGGCGGCTGCAGCGTCAGCAGGCCCGGATCCGTGCCGCGTCGCAGATAACCACAGCTCGCGATACGGCACAGTAGATTTTCAGCACATCTTCCCTCCAGGGGATTATGGATGCTTCCCAGCCATCGGTGCTTCCCAGCCATGCCCTCACAAAGTACTTTTATAACTTTTAAAACAGTATATACTTATGGAATGAGTAACAGTGTTCTTAGAAAACAATTGGTGGGATATAGACTTGCAGAATCACAGCATAACTTCAACCTTTACAACAGGAATCAAAAGATCAGAAGGCATGTGCAAATAAATATTCATACTTCTAATTTAGCACTTCATCTGCCTTAAATAAATATACTCTAATTCATAAAATTTTAAGCTGTCAAGAAATAAGCCTCTCTGAAACCGATTTCAAGTTTGTGTGATGCATAGCAGTAGCCATTTTGTGTTTCTGTGCTACTTTGTGTTTTTTTGCTTCAAAAGCCCATCAGCTCCTTCACTAACTTGCTAGCCTCTTAATACCCTTTACTCTCCAGTATGTCAGGGAGTGAACCCTCTTATACATTGCTTCACTCACCCACCTGTTACTTGACTTCACCTATCCATCCTTCAAGTCCACTCATCCATTTCTTCACTCACCCCTCCATTCTTTCAATCACTGGAAAATTCTTCAATTACTCCACCATTCCTCAAGGCCACCCTTCTAGTCATTTGCTCTAGCTTGATATTTCTTGATTACACATTCACTCCTTCATCACATATTCATTACTTCATCACACATCCACTCCTTCATCACCTATCCATTACTTTATCACACATCCACTCCTTCAGCACACATCACATCCACTACTTCATCATGCATTAAATCCAATCCTTCTTCACCTATCCATTACTTTATCACACATCCACTATTTCATCACACATCACATCCACTTCTTCATCACACATCAAATCCACTCCTTCATCACACATCAAATCCCCTCCTTCATCACACATCCACTTCTTCGTCTCACATCCACTCCTTCATTACACATACACTTCTTAGTCTCACATCCACACCTTCATTACACATCCACTTCTTCGTCGCACATCCACTTCTTCATCGCCTATCCATTACTTCATCACACATCAACTACTCTCTATCTACTACTCTCTACTACTCTCTGTACTACTCTCTCTACTACTCTCTCTACTACTCTACTACTCTACTACTCCCTACTACTCTTTATTACGCTCTACTACTCACTCTCTACTACTCACTCTCTAGTACTCTCTACTACTCACTCTCTAGTACTCACTCTCTACTACTCTCTCTCTACTACTCTTGTTCTACTACTCACTCTACTACTCACTCTATTACCCACTCTACCACTCACTCTCTTCTACTCTCTACTACTCACTCTCTACTACCCACTCTCTACTCCTCTACTACTCACTCTCTACTACTCACTCTCTACTACTCACTCTCTACTACTACTCTCTACTACTCACTACTACTCTATACTATACACTACTATTCTCTACTACTCACTACTACTCTCTACTACTCACTCTCTAATACTCACTCTCTACTACTCACTCTCTACTACTCTCTATTACTTAATCTACTACTCACTCTCTACTACTCTCCTACTCTCTACTACTCTCCTACTCTCTACTACTCACTCTATCTACTACTCACTCTCTAGTATTCTCTACTACTCTCTACTACTCACTCTCTACTACTCACTCTCTACTACTCACTGCTACTCTCTACTCACTCTCACCTACTCACTCTCTACTCTCTCTACCTCTCTCTCTACTACTCTCTACCTCTACCTTTCTCTACCTCTCTACGTGCACACATATGCACATACATATGTTTACATATGCATATATATGCATTTATATATATATATATGTATGTGTACATATATATATTTACATACATACATATGTATACATATGCATATATATGCATATGCATTTATATATATGTATGTGTATATATATTTACATACATATATAATTATATATATATCTGCATATCTATATAAATACGAATATGAATGTATACATACATATACATATATGCATACATATGCATGTTATGTACATGAACATTTGAAAAACAGAAATAAAGCAAAGCTAAAAAGCCTCCTAATTACAAACAGAATTGCTTTAACTTAAACAAGGGCGAGACCTATTGCATTTTCAATCCCTTGACCCTACCAGGTAGGTCGCTCCCCCTCCACACAGCACCGCCTGTGTGTCCCTGCCCCAGCTGCCGCCGCCGCCGCTGCTGAGGAAGTTCGAGGCCCTCCACCACCCGCAGGCTACCACCTGCGCCTCATCACTGGTGGCCAGAGGTAGACCGTAGGTAGGTTTGTTCATCCTCCGCTTTATTGCTGTTATTACTTTTATTTTATTGCCTGTATTTTCATTGTTGTGTCTGTGACTGCTGTTGTCTGTCTTCCCCAGCTACCTGTACATGGTCCGTGCCCCTTTTTCTTCCCTCTGTTCCCCTCGCTGATCCCGTGCTCTCTCTGCCTGGTCTTTCCTTCTGTACCCCTCGCTGCCCCCGTGTTCCTGCCCGGTTTTCCCTTCTGTTCCCCTCGCTGCACCCGTGCCTCTCTGCCCCTTCTGCCTTCTGTTCTTTGCTGCTCCTGTATTTCTGTATTCTGTTTTTTGCCCTTTTTGCCTTCTGTGCCACTCGTTTTTCTCTAGTTTTTGTGCCTCTTTTGCCTTCTGTGCACGCACTAGTTTTTCCCTAGTTTTTGTGTCTCTTTTGCCTTCTGTTCCACTCGTTTTTTGTGCTCTTCTGCCCTCTGTTCCACTCGTTTTTTTGTGCCCTTCTACTCTCTGTGCCACTAGTGTTTCCCTCGTTTTTTGTGCCCTTCTGCCTACTGCTCCACTCGTTGTTGTTTTTTGTGCCCTTCAGCCCTCTGTGCCACTCGTTTTCCCTTGTTTTGGTGCCCCTTTTGCTTTCTGTTCCACTCCTTTTTTGTGCCTTCTGTTCCACTAATTTTTTGTGCCCTTCTGCCCTCTGTACCACTCGTTTTCCCTCTTTTTTTTGTGCCCTTCTGCCTTCTGTTCTACTTGTTTTTTGTGGCCTTCTGCTCTCTGTTCCACTCGTTTTTTTGTGCCCTTCTGCCTTTGAAATACACAAACCAGGTACTCTCTTTTGTCAAACACTTCTGCCCTCTGTGCCACTCGTTTTCCCTCGTTTCTGTGCCCCTTTTTGCTTCTGTTATCTTTATTGTCCCTCACCGCCCTCGCCGCTGCGTCCCCTGTGGCCCCGCCCCCCTGACTGCCCACTGCCCACTGCCCATTCGCTGCCCCCGCCTCCCGCCTCCCAGCTGCTCCACCCTCCCACCTCTCCATTTATGCTGGGCGCTGTGCGGCCGCGCCGCCTAAGGCAATCCCGCCTGTGCCCATCCGCACCTGGACCGCGCCCAGCGCCAGAACCCCTGGCCTCCGCTCCCGCCACGACGACCGCCGCCACTACGATGCCAGCACTCTGCACGCTCTCAACTCCAGATGGAGCCACACCTGCTTCAAGGCCGCCCCGAAACGCACACACGGCCCCTTCACATGCCGGAACTGCAGCTACACCAGCCTCAGAGCCGATGAACCACCCACCAAGAAAGATCCCAACCACCACCGATGCATACTACTGAACACCCGCTGCGAACGCAAGCATGTGGTTGAGCTCTGGGACCTGCTCAACACAATATCCCGGACGACGCCTTCCTGACAGAGACCTGGTTTAATGACACCTCTGCACCCGACATCGCCATAGCCATCCCAGATGGCTACAAGATCACCCGCAGAGTCGGAGGAGGAATCGCCTATGTTCACAAGAACAGCATCAGGGTCTCAACTAGCACCGACGATGTGCTCAGCACCGCTGAACACATTCATTTCCAGATCCACATAGACCCTAATTCCACCCTCTGAGGCACCCTCGTCTACTGATCCCCCGTACCCCGCCCCCAGTTCAGCGACTCCATTGCTGACTTGATCCGCACGCACGCCCTGACCTCCACCGACTACATCCTCCTCGGAGACCTGAACTTTCACCTTGAGAATAACAACAACAACAGCTCCACAACCCTGATCGATAACCTCGCCAATCTCGGACTGAAGCAACTCGTCACAACGCCCACCCACTCCGCCGGCCACATGCTCAAGCCTGTCTTCTCCTCAAGCCTGCACATCTCCATCAGCCACACCACCGAACTCCTCTGGACTGATCACCGCTGCATCCACTTCGCCTTCCAGAAACCCACCACTCACCACGGCACCCAACAGATCCCCCGCCGCTGCTGGAGCAAAATCACTGAAGACCAACTACACGGAAACCTCGCTCTCAGCCCACCCATTAAACCCTCCAACACTGACGACGCTGTCCACAGCCTCAGACTCTGGATTGAGGACTGCGCCAACACCCTCGCCCCGCTGAAGAAACCCCCCCACAGAGACACCAGCAAGAGGGCCAGCTGGTTCACCCCAGAACTCCTAGCCTCCAAGCAAGCCTGCCGGAAACTAGAGAAGAAATGGCACAGTGAACAAACTCCGGACAGTCACGCAGCACACAAGGACGCCATCAGCAACCACCACCACCTCATCAGGGCGGCCAAGAGGACCTCCTTCAAAGACCGCCTCAACAACAACGCACACAATAGCAAGGAGCTCTTCAACATCGTGAAGGAACTCTCCAACACCAACGACATCCTGCCGTCGCAAGCCCTGTGCGACTCCCTCGCCACCTACTTCCACTTCAAGATAGCAGACATCCACGACAGCTTCAACACCCAGACATCCCCAACAGATAGCAACACAACAAACCCTCTGCACACCATC
The DNA here is from genome assembly GCF_964261635.1 of Lissotriton helveticus. NCBI lineage: Eukaryota > Metazoa > Chordata > Amphibia > Caudata > Salamandridae > Lissotriton > Lissotriton helveticus. The sequence goes on from NC_136065.1 coordinate 1,878,321,699, forward strand.
GAACACGACCCCCTGCTAGCCTGGGCCAGCGTGAGCATCGGTGACACCATCAAGACCATGCGCACAATCTACACCGGCTCTCCGTCAGTCCCATTCCCGCACCACATCTTTTACAGAGCAAGCAGCTCCATCGTACCCCACCTGCGCAATGTCATCAATCTCTCCCTCGAGACCGCGACCTTCCCAGAGATCTGGAAATACGCTGAGATCAACACCCTACTCAAAAAACCTAAGGCAGACCCAAGAGACCTCAAGAACTTCTGGCACATCTCTAGGCTCCCCTGCCCGGCCAAGGTCATCAAGAAAACCATCAACAGGCAGCTAACCCAATACCTCTAAGAAAGCAGAATCCTGGACCCTTCCCAGTCAGGGTTCTGCATCAACCACAGCATCGAGACTGCCCTCATCGCCGACACCAACGACATCAGGACCCTGCTGGACAACGGCAAGACCGCAGCACTCATCCTCCTAGACCTCTCTGCCGCCTTCGACACCGTCTGCCACCGCACACTATGTGCACTCCTCCACGCCGCAGGGATCCGAGACAAGGCTCTGGAATGGATCACCTTCTTCCTCTACCTCAGAACCCAGAGCGTCCGCCTCCCCCATTCCGTTCCAAAGCCTCCAAGATCATCTGCGGCGTACCACAAGGATCCTCCCTCAGCCCGACGCTGTTCAACATTTACATGGCCCTGCTCGCACACGTAGCCCAACAGCACAACCTCAATGTAATCTCCTACGTCGACGACACTCAGCTGATCCTCTCCCTCACCAAGGACCCCAGCACCGCCAAAGCCAACCTCCACAAAGGAATGAAGGCCGTCGCCGACTAGGTGAAGACCAGCCATCTGAAGCTGAACTTGGACAAGATGGAGGAGGTCCTCATCCTCGGCTCCAACCCTTCAGCCTGGGACGACTCCTGGTGGCTGACGGCACTGGGGGCAGCCCCGACACCCACCAACCACGCACGCAACCTAGGAATCATCCTCGACTCAACGCTCTCAATGACCAAGCAAGTCAACGCCGTCTCCTCCTCCTGCTTCAACACCCTGTGCATGCTCAGCAAGATCTACAGATGGATCCCAACAGATACAAGAAAGACAGTCACCCAGGCCCTCGTCAGCAGCAGACTCGACTACGGAAACGCCCTCTACGCGGGAGCCCCGACCAAGCTCATCAAATGACTACAACGCATCCAAAATGCCTCGGCACAACTGATCCTCGACGTACCACGCCATGGCCACATCACCCCCCACCTGAGAAACCTGCACTGGATCCCCGTCAACAAGAGGATATTTTTCAAGCTCCTAACCCACGCACACAAGGCACTCTAAAAAGACCGGCCCAGCCTACCTCAACAGACGGCTCTCCTTCTACATCTCCAACCACCAGCTATGCTCCGCCGACCTCTCACTTGCCACCGTCCCGCACATACGTAGAACAACTGCCGCCAAGACATGGAACACCCTCCCACCGAACCTACGACAGATCCAAGACCTGCTGACCTTCAGGAGGATACTCATGACCTGGCTGTTCGATCAGTAGTGCCCCCCCAGCGCCTTGAGACCCTGGCGGGTATGTAGTGCGCTTTACAAATGATTGATTGATTGGTTTGTATATGGGGCGGAGAATCGAACCTTGCCAGGACGAGGGCACTGTATGCTGCACTGTGCATCTCTTGAATACATTCTGCAGTGTCCCGGACCAAAAATCAATGTCCGGCTTATAAATTGATGCTGGAAAACCATTCGGGCATGGCGCACCTTCTTCCCTGCTCTTTTGAATTAGTGTTGCAATTCTGCCTGTGGTGATAGTTTATGCGTATTGATGGCATCTACCGGCAAATGCTGATGGCAGTGTTTGTGTCAGGTTATATTCGATTAAGGCTAACGCCTTGGTGGAGTTTATGGGAGAAGCTTTATATAGCATGGTCACACGCTTTATCCATTTTTCTTCTGTGACGTTTCCATTTGAGGTAGTAAATGATGAGTCGCTGTTCATCCTATTTATGGTGCCTACATGCCATGAACTATTCAGTTTGAAGTTGTTCATGGTGACCACGTTTGACTTGCCAAATCTGTTTTTTATACTCAGCGCTCAAAGATTTGACCTTGCTCGTTAGTTTCGGGTTTGCTTGGATTTTGAGTGCACAGCACTTCCTATTCAGTGTTTTATTTAACAACCTCAGCTTCTTTGTGTGCCAGGGATTTGAGGCCGTTAATTTTAAGGGATCGTGCCTTGATTTGTTGGGGGCCATAGCGTCGATTAGTGTTTGTGGTAGGTTTTCCCAATCGCTAATAGCGTCTAATGGAGGCACCCTTCATCACTTAATGCTGTTTTCCAGTCATCATATTTTACGGAGGCCTCCAAGCCCCATTTGATCTGTCTCCATGTATGATGGTCCATTTTCCCTATCGTCAACAGTGATGGGTGTCTGTTGGTTATGGTACTGCGACCCCAAACCTGAGGCATATGATCACTTTCACAGTGCAGCTGGATCGAGTAGGTTAGAATGCTATTATAGAGAGGGGTGGAGATAAATGTGTAATCAAATACTGCCAACCTCCTTGGGAGTAATGCGTAGTGTACATTGGCTTATACCCTGCAAAGCGGCCATTCAATGCTCGCAGTGACAGTGCCTCCATTGATACAAGTTGGGAGCACCCCAAGGAATCCACACTTTGCATGCATGAGGCTTGTGATGGAATTTGCCACTGGATGGCCTCCATTTTTTCTGCCATTCTTCGGTAAGGATTCTCTTGCATGTTTAGGTAAAATATCCAGTTAATAAAAGATGAGACTCCGTGTTTCTTTGTTTCGTCGAAGTGACATGATCTTCTAATTTCATCACTTACTGTTGTTTCTCTAGCATAGCTGGATGGATATACACATTTATTAAAAATAGATTGCAGATTATCAGCCAGATGCATCAACCAAAATAGCGATCGCAATAGGTGCGAATTAGCTATTGCGATCGCTAAAAAATGAAAAGCCATTCATGAAGCGAAAATATCTCAAATTGCGAATTCGCAAAATCAAATATGCAAATTCGCAAACTAAATCGCAGAATCCAGGTTGAACGCCCTTAGCGATTCGTAATTAGCGAGAATCCAAGGGTACTGCAAAACATTTTGCGATTTCGCAAAATCAATATTGCGAAATCGCTAAATAATCGCTAACCCGATTCATGGAAAATCGCTAATTGCGATTACATAAAAAATCACTATTTAGCGATAGCAGTTTAAAGGGAATCACAATCAGGTGGTAAAAAAAAAAAATTACTCACCTGCTATACATCTGAGGTCTATTTAAACAGACCCATGAGGCCATAGTGGCCTCCCACAATGGCAGGACTCTACATTTTTGCGAGGAGGAGGAGGACACTTGCAGCAGGCCAGGCCAGAAGGAGAATCCAGGAGAGAATCTTCCGCCTGCGCATCACTTTGTTGGGACAGACTCGTGAGCAAATATATGACAAGTATAGGATGAATGCAGCAATGATTCTATACTTAATAGAAGAATTGGACCCATTATTGCAGCGCCAAACACGTAGGACCCAGGCAATCCCAACTCATGTCCAGGTGCTATGTAGCCTGCACCTGCTTGCGTCAGGTAGCTTCCAGGATATAGTCGCAGAAGCCAGAGGGGTATCACAGAGCTCCCTCTCGCGGTTCTTTAAATCCTTCCTGGCGGCCATGATGTCTTTGATCAACAATCACATCACCTTCCCCACAACCCAACAGGAATTGAGCCAAACAAAACAGGACTTCTACCAAGTTGCCCAGTTTCCACACGTGATCGGATGCATAGATTGCACCCACATAGCCATATGTCCCCCTGCCGTAAATGAGTATATCTTCCGCAACCGGAAAGCATATCACTCAATAAATGTCCAAGCAGTGTGCAGTGCTAAAAACCTCATCACCGACCTCGTAGCACAATACCCTGAGAGCACTCACGATTCCTACATCTTCCGCCATAGTGGCTTGCACACATGTCTGCTCAGGGGTGATTTTGGCGATGGACACCTGCTAGGTAAATTGAATACAATACTCATCACTGAATTATGTAATGGCATAGGTTACCTGACACTAACATATTGTTTGTAACTCTGTAGGTGACAGTGTATACGCGGTGAGGCATTACATCTTGACTCCATACCTGAACCCAGCCAGCCCACAACAACAGAGGTACAATGCAGCCCACATCAGGACACGTAATGTAATAGAACGGACATTTGGATTGCTCAAGAGTCGCTTCCGCATCCTGCATAAAACTGGAGGAGCAATGCTGTACCAACCGGAAACATGCTGCAGGATAATTGTGGCATGTGCAATGTTGCACTACATAGCAACAAGGAGAGGTATCCCAATTGAGGAATCCGACACAGAGGGCAACCAGCCCCCAGCACACCCACGCCGGGCACATCTTGGGAGTTCAACGGAGGGGCAAAGAAAACGTACAGACATCACCCAGCATTATTTCTAAGGTATGTAATAATGACACACAACACTCAATTGCATTTGAAGATGAAGTATTTATTACCACGTCAGGCGGTAGGGGTGTAAAATTGAACAGAGCTGGTGGCCATTAGCACATTAACTGCATGCACTGAAGGACACAAGAGACACACAAAGGACTTGAAATGCAGTCACAAAGAATGTCTTGGACATGGTTACGACACCATGATGAATTACACCCTTCTGATTATGTTTAGCGTCTCCTCCCTCTCACACCCAAATGTCTTTCTCCTGCATCTGCATCTGCATTCCCGGATGCAGCGGGAGGTGTTTGTCTACGGCTACTGCTCCTCCTGACAGTGGTGAGTGGCGCAGTGATGCTGCTTAGGCTGGATGCCTCACTACCCTCTTCCCCTGTAACATTGCCCTGACCACCAGTGCTAGACTGCATCAGTTCAACGGCAGTAGTAATTTGGCAAAGTGCCTTGGACATATCCCCACAACAATGGCCCATATCTATCTGCATTTCCACCGACCGACGTGACAGCTGTGCCATGTTGGCGCAAATCTTGTTGTTGGACCTGGTATAGCCACCCATGTAGGTCACAAACTGGTGATGCCTCCTCCTCTGTGTGGTGTGTCCCTCCTGCATCACACGCGCCACTTCCAGCAGTGTATTGTTTGATTCTCTGTTTGCTTCCACTAGGGCAGTAGTGAGCTCCCTCACACTTTTGGCCATTACAGATCTGTTTTTGTTCATTTTCGCGTCATCTGCAGGTTGATGGCTCCCATATGCCTCGCTTCCACGCGCTGTACCCGCACCATCTATGACTCCATGCCACCCCACTCATTGGGAGTTCCTGCCTCCTGTGCCCAGGTATGGGTCCTTGGCCTGCATCTTGTTCCTGGACGGACATGTGCCTGCGGTGTAGTTGTGTGGCTCGCACTTGGACGTCTTGTCCTAGGAGCAGTAACTGGTTCCTGTTCTGACTCCATTGGCTGCAGTGGTTTAACTGTGGCCCTGCGGTTTGCTGGTGCCTTGGATTTGGGTGGTGGTGTCACAGGTTTTGACACGGCAGCCTCTTGGATGACCTGTGTGCTGTCTCAACTATCACTGTCATCAGTGTGTACTTCTGCTGCATCTGTGATGTGAAACAGTGCAATGTTATTTTATGTTGTTGCATTAGTTGAGCAACATTAATAAATGTATACATTTATGCTCTCACTGTCTCTCATCAATGACTGTACTGCCTTTTGGTAGCATTTGGGCTTACTATGTTGGATTCTGACAGGCAATTGGGTTCTACAGACTACAGGTCCCATGATGCATTTGTGTCCCTATGTAAAATGTGGACTGGACTATTTCTACTGTGATTTTGCAGGTTGTTTAAATTTGGGCACTATCAGTATGTACATTGATCTGTTGATTGTCATGCATCTTACCTTGTGTGCTACTGGCCGCCCCGGATGTGTCCAGCTGCGGTACTCCCACCACTGCTTCAGGCTCAATTGTGCCCTCAACCATGTCCTCCTGGGCTGTGTTGTCTGGGACTGTTGGGCTTCCTCCTCCGGTCCCCTTCGCCTCCTTCAGCTTTTCCGCTATCCGCTCCTTGGCACGGCTACGCAGGTCGTACCAGCGTTTCTTTAAGTCATCTATGCTGCGATGTGTGACCCCCACAACATTCACCTTGTTTTTAATCCGGTTCCATATCCTTCTTTTTTCAGCCTCTGGTACTTTAAGGGAGAGCTTTCCAAATAGCTTTACCTGGTTGCTTGCCACCTCCTCAATGAGGAGCTCAAGTTCACTCTCACTGAACTTGATTTTTCTCTTCCTGGCAACTGCACCCTCCTCTGTAGCTGTTTGGGACATTTTGGCTGTCTCCACCTGTAAGCAAACTACAGTTTGTGTTCTTCTGCACTCTCTCCCAGCACTCCGCTTCTGCCTCTCTGTTCCTCTGTGCACAGGTGGCAGCATGGGCTGATTGACTTCCTGGTTGTGATGTCATCAGCCTGCTATCAATGCGACTCTGTCGTTTTCACGATCCCGCTATTTGCAAAATCGCTACTTGCGATATCGCAAATAGCGGGATCGCAAAATGCGAGAATGGAGGTTTTTCACGATAGCGATTCCTTAACATGGAATCGCTATTGTATTTTGCGATTTATAGCGATTCTTTATTTATTCGCTATCCTCATCATGCATAGCTAACAGCGAGTCCTTATTTGCGATTCCTTAATAATCGCTAATAAGGAATCGCTATTTCTTTGCATGATGCATCTGGCCCTATATGCTAGGGTTGCTGTTAGACGGGGACCCAGAGGGTCGGCCGAATACTGGGGGAGAGGCCTCCGATGAGGGCCGTCTCCGGCGATCGTACAGACAAGTCACTTCCCTCCCCACAGATAGACACCACACAAGGATGAGATCAACACTCTTTATATAGGGTCCTTGCGGCAAGGTTATCAGCGGTACAGGAGATTCAGGACTCGAGGGTCCTCTCAATTCTAGTCTCTGTAGGGAAAGGGGGTAGCGGGACAGTCTTGGTACCGGATCGGTACAGGAGGTGGCAGGAGGGAAGCTCACAATCCTCGAGCTTAGGAGTCTGCGGGGTCGGGTCGCGGCAGCGCCAGCAGGCCGAGGTGATGGCTCAAGTTGCAGAGGGCCGCGGCAGCGCCAGCAGACCAAGATGATGGTTCACGTAACAGAGGGGGCCGCGGCAGCGCCAGCAGGCCAAGATGATGGTTCACGTAACAGAGGGGGCCGCGGCAGCGCCAGCAGGCCAAGATGATGGTTCACGTTGCAGAGGGCCGCGGCAGCGCCAGCAGGCCAAGATGATGGTTCACGTTGCAGAGGACCGCGGCAGTGCCAGCAGGCCAAGATGTTGGTTCACGTTGCAGAGGGCCGCGGCAGCGCCAGCAGGCCAAGATGAGGGTTCACGTTGCAGAGGGCCGCGGCAGCGCCAGCAGGCCAAGATGAGGGTTCACGTTGCAGAGGGCCGCGGCAGCGCCAGCAGGCCAAGATGAGGGTTCACGTTGCAGAGGGCCGCGGCAGCGCCAGCAGGCCAAGACGAAGGGTTCACAGAGCAGGGCTGCGGCAGCGCCAGCAGTCCGCCAAGGATGAGTTCTTCTCGGGGTCTCTCAACTCCAGGATACAACTGCCCTCCTGGTCTGGGGCTGCCCCAGTTATAGGTCTGGTTCCCTTTGATGTCCGGACCCTCGCGCCTTGAGGTCGGGAGGTCCGGAATGAGGGAGTCCCGACACCCAGCAGGGGGTTGGAGCCAGCGCCCAGGGAGGCCGGGGGGATCGACACCCGGCGGAGGAGAGCCGTTGACGCCTTCTTCTTTCATTGACCTGCCAAGTGGTCTATTTACCTCCTGTGTGGAGGTTGGTGCCTCGATGTCGGGGCCGGGCCGGGCCCAGGGTTGGGGGCGAGTCGAGGCCACGTGGCCTCGTGTTGTAGTGTCCAAAGATGGCTGCCGGGCCGGGGCCATGGGGCTGACGGGGACCCGGCCAGCCGGTACGGGAGGGTTCAGGAGCTGGAGTCCCGGTGTGGACGGGTTGTGGATTACCTCGGGGGGTTGCCGGGGTGGCTCTTGCTGGGGATTCAGGGAGAGCCGGGGTCCGGGCCCTGTTGTGCGTAGGGGGGGATGGCCCGGCTACGAGGCCTGTCCAACAGTTGCCAATTTTTTATTTCCACAAATTGTAAGTATTTATGGCCCGTGTCGTGCTCTCTAACTTTCAAATCTCAGTGGGCGGAAAGGAAAATTGAGAGCATGCCCTTTGCTAGCGTTCTGGTAGCCAGGGAGTGGAACTCGCAGTATCATTCAACTGTACTCTCCTTTTCACGCCACGATTCCTGAATACAAATGATATCATGTGCTCTGTTAGAAAAGTCTTAGCCTCACTATCAGTTAATAGATTTTCGAGACCTGCGACATTTCAGGAGATTACCGAAATTGTTGAATTCATTATCTTTTTTCCTTAATTCATTATGGGCCACATGCAACTAAGTCAGGATTTGGGATTCCTAAGTAGCGATTTTTAAGAAAATCCCTATGCATGTTGGAATTGTAAATCCCTATGCTAGTAGGAATTGTAAAAAAAAAGCGATCCCTACATATTCCCTAACAGCGAGTCGCAAATTGCTGTAGGCCCATTGGAATGAATGGGAAGGCATGCACAATTTGCAAGTACCTAATAGGTACTTCCAAATTGCGCATCCAATTTCAAGGGTGCAAGGGTGCCAAAAGGACACCAAGTTACACCCCTGAAATTGCCATGTGACCACATGTTGCGCACACACATGCCCCAAGGGCATGTGTGTGCAACATGGAATTTAGAAAAATGCACTTCAGTGCATTTTTCAAAGTTTTCGCAAATTACCATCAAGTTTAAATTGATGGTAATTTGTGATCACTAATAGCAAAATCGCTATTTGAAATTGCATCATGCATTGCATGCATGCATTGCAATTTGCGATTCCCTAAATGCAATTGCAATTTAAGTAATCGCAAGTTTAGCGATTACTTAAATTGTGATTTTTGCTTGTGTGATGATGCATCCCAAAGGCAAAAATACCAGTCGCACAGGGGCAGATTCTGCAAATCTGCCCCTTTGTGACCAGTATTTCGAATGTTGCATGTGCCCCTGTGTTTCTATCCCCCACCTTAAGAGTCACTGATAGTTTGGGCTGGCCAGTGTGCGCGAAAGCCAGTCCCTGTTCTCCTGTAGAGGGACTGTCAGCGGGGCAGCTAAAGTGCATTGTCTGCATTGTTATTCGATTTAAAAAGGGTTGATGATCAGTTAATGGTGTTAATCATAAAGGGCCGGTCGCATTTTTTAGCATTGGCACCAGTTTCTGGTTCTTTTCCATTTCTTGCATTGGTTGGCTGTTTTCTTGTTTAATCAGCTTTGTGCAACTCTCGGTAGTGAATTCTTTATACACTATCAGCCACATGCATCAAGCTACAAAGCGGTTGCAAACGGGCAGATTCTCAGAATCTGCCCCTTTGCGACCGGTATTTTTGCATTTGGGATGCATCGTCCCAAATTAAAAAATCGCAATTTAAGGAATCTCTAAATTGAGATTCCTTAAATTGCGATTGCATTTAAGGAATCCCAAATTGAGATTCCTTAAATGCAATGCATGAAAGTTAAAAAAAATCGCGATTTCGCTAATAGGAGTAGCAAATTACCATGAAGTTGAACTTCATGGTAATTTGCAAAAACTTTGAAAAATGCACTTTTGTGCATTTTTCAAAGTTTCATGTTGCGCACACACATGCCCTTAAGGCATGTGTGTGCGCAACATATGTGCACAGATCAATTTCAGGGGTGCAACAGGGTGTCCTTTTGACACCCTGGCACCCTTGAAATTGCATTCTCAATTTGCGATTCTTTAATTTAGAATCGCAAATTGAGAATGTCTTCCCATTCATTCCTATGGGCCTCTAGGCCAATAGGAATGAATGGGGAGGTATTCCTTAATTCCGATTCGCAATTTGCGAGTCGCAATTAAGGAATGTTTAGAAATCGCTATTTTTTAAGCGATTTCTACATGCATAGGCTTTTGCGATTCCTTTATTGCGATTCCTTAAAAATCGCAATTAAGGAATTGCAAAAGCCAACATTGATGCATGTGCCTGTAAGACAACTGGGTAGCGAACTTTTTATGGGCAGGAAATCAGAATGCCCCATTCTTCTAATATCTTTTGATTTTCATATGTGGAACAAGCTGCTGTGCTAGACGTCCATGTCACTGCCGTCGCTCTTTGTTAATTATAAAAATAATAAAATTAAAAAAAGAATGTCAGAGGGCATAAAGTGAATCGATGCAATGTCTTTGGATTCCAAATGGTAGAGCTTTGAGTGTGCGGCTAGTACTTTTATTATGTTGCCTCGGTTAGCGTTTACTGTGGCCAATCATTCCTATACTTTTGGGGCATCCCCAAGCCTGCCCCCGATGTTGCACCTATTACTTGACTTGCAATCCTATTCAATGACCGTTCGGAGCTGATTTATTAGGTAAAAATGTGTTCAGTGCCGTTTCTAATTTTCTGTTCCTTGGGTAATTTTGCCACTTCCATTACTGCCTCCAGGTCGCCTGAGCGGAATTTCCAGTTACTTGTTGCCTTTTTGTTGATTTCTGTTGATTGACACCTAAGAAGGAGTCTAATATCATTGCCTGTTTGTTACTTGGTGTAATTTAAGTTGTTTGTTGTTCTGTTTCTTTCACCACTTATTATTTCTTTTAAACATAGGGGCTAGTGGCGGCAAACCCTTTGTCTCCTGGACAACAGGGGAGTTGAGTGCTGTTGTCAAATCCAAGATGTTCTTTTCTTCTTGTCTCGCGGGTCGTTGTTTACCATGATTGAGGATTCCACTTTCCCGGGTGCAGAGTGGATCTCTGCATTTACTTCCACAGTATTCTTCCAAGAGCTTAAGTTGCTGATAGTGGAATTATCCAAGCGACCCACACTAGCTGAGTATTAGAGTCCGAGGTATTCAGAACCTTCGGTTGTGTTGTGGTCGAGGTGTTTTTAATTCTGTGTTTGCTCCTTCCTGGTCAGTTTGACTTCCTGTAGTAAATCACCTACTATTGAAGGTAGAGCAGTCAGTTTTGCCATAAGGATAGTGCACATAGAGTCTTTGTTGTTTTCTGTTGATGAACTAGGAGAACAGCCTGGGTGCTTTTGAGGCTTTTGCGCTTCCAGGAGTAAGCTTCTTATAGTTGAGTTAAGTCTGTTGAATCGCGAGTCTATAGTTGTAATATACTGCGCTAAGGTCTCAAGCAGTGATATATGATTATTCAACTTATTAGATTGATATTGCAATACTTTGGTCGGTGGAATTTAATGTACTGAACAGTAGCTCTCATGTCCCAGTGTTTAGGTGGGAGCCAACTGTCAAGTTTTGGTGGACCTGCTGATGATTTTCTGCAATCTCAGTAATGTTTATTGTGTATAGAGGGTTTGGTGTTTAGCTAGATGTTGAGCCCTGCTCCGGGATTTGCTCTACCAGTTGACTTTTTCCACCGTCTGCGGTGGTTCCCTGTTCTGGGAGGTATAACTCTTTCTCCGGTGAATTGAGTGGTTGTGTTGGTGCTTGATTGTCTTGTGATATATCAGGGCAGAGTTGTGCCTGCAAGGGTTTGTTGAGAAACTGGACCAGTCTGACAGCTGTGCCTCCTCCCCTCATGGTGGTGAGTCTTGATGCTGTGATGGCCTCTCTGTTGGCTGTTGGGACGACAAAATTGGCCGAGTCGGGGTAATGATGGAATTAATGGTTGAGTTGAGGCAAAACAATTGCACTGGTCGGGGTTTTGGTTGCTAGAAACTGTTTTGCCCAGTCATGTGAGTAGCATCCCAGGTTGTGTAGGGCTGGATGTAAGAGGGGGAAGCAGCGCAGGGAGAATCTCTTTGACTTCCTCTTTTGTGGGGTATAAGACAGCGCCTTGATCCTTCATAAAGGTGAATTTGTTATGGGATTTTCGGAAGCCTAGGTCAAGTTGCAAATATGTTTTCTGAAACGGGGTTAACCCGGGGATTAGTGTGCCCTCAGTGCCCGCAGTGGAGGCTGGGGTCTACTGTCTGACCCTCTAGGCTTGTGCTTGCGAGTTACTTGATGTTTGAAGTTCTCCATCACTTGTGGGTTTGGCACTGGTTAACCTAAGTCGTTTTCTTTTCCGCTGTCCCTACAGGTATTTCGTCCCTGCTACAGCCTTAGCGCATTCTTCAATACTTAGCCCTCCCTTAAGCTCCTTTCAGCTCCCTGTTTTTTGCAGCTTTATGCCCTCGGCTGATGCGCTGCTACCCCAGAAACTATAGTCCCGCTACCAGGTGCCTCAAGGTGCAAGTCCTGCGTTTACGTTGTCCACTTTTTCTTCTTTAGTCCTTCCTCTTGACCTGACAACTGAATGTCTGCATTATTGATTGCGTTGTTGAGCCAGTTGCTACCTCAGGTGACACTTCCCCCCTTTATCCTAGGGCCTGACCTGGCCTGACCTCAAACGAAATTAGTTCTATGACCTCATTCTGGGTAGGGTGACCAAATGGCATGGGTGGAAATTCAGGACAGTGAGTGCAAAAATTCAGGACATAGGGTCAAAATTCAGGACAAAAATTCAGGACAGAAGGTCAGAATTCAGGACACAAATTCGGGACAAAAGGTTCGTTTTGCATACACATCATGGGAAGTCGCTCCATAATGCATAAGTAAATAGATAACCAACACAAGCACAAGTCAAAATAAGTTTATTTTAGTTCGCTAGAACCTTGCACTCACTGCATCTGTTGTGTATGCGAGTAAAATCAGTGCTTAATTTGAGAGGGGGCTTTCCGGTGCTCAGCACCGGTACTTAATCCTTGGCACTGGTTCTTATAGCACACTTAGCACACTTATTTATAAGGCACATGATTTTCCTCAGACTCACTGGATTTTGAGCCACGTCGAGGATCGAACCGGGCTTCCCAGCTCCGATATCAGCAGCTCTACCCATTACGACCAGTCCTCCCCAGGTTAATAAGTGCCGGGGGGCTAGTCAGAAGGCAGTTTGTACAAACACATTTGTACTGTTAGTGCTGCCTCACGAGAAGAGCCCAGGCACTTTTTATTTTACAAATTAACCACTGAGTAAAATACACCTGCGTTTGCATATTCAAAAAAAAGATAAAAACATCAAAGCTGAAGGCTTCTCAGATCTCCCCCGCTGAAAAAAAGACACCCGATCCGAAATGCTGTCACTGGGCAGAGAGGCCAATTATCATTCTGTATGTGATAATTAGACCAACATACAGAATGATAATGGGCTTGATAGCAGTCTATGCCAGGTCGCGAGGGGCTGCTGCAGGCCACAAATCACAGCAGGAGTGTAAGCTGGCCTCTGCAGTGAGAGTTACAGGCTGCTTGCAGGGGGCAGCTCACGCCAATGTCTGAAATTACGGACTAAAGGCATCCGTGGAAGAAACCCTTACAGACAACGGACAAGAGGCCCAAATTACGGGCAGTCTGTGAAATTTACGGACGGTTGGTCAGTGTGTGGTGTGTGTCACAAAACTGGCCCGTGCTTCTCGGCTTTGATTTCGCTGTAGGATTAGGGCAGAGTTAAAGCTAGTTTTAACCAGGGTGGGGTGGGGCTGCACTGCAGAGGCAGGTGAAGGGCAGAAGGCAGCAGGTGAGTGAGGCTCTACAGGTGGATGCAGGCAGCACTCAGTGCTACCCAGGTCGCCTCCGCCTGGGGCACGCTCTCCACAGCCAACATCTGACGGGGCCGCACTCACTCACACGGGGCTTGCACGCAAATTACGCACCTTTCTTCTGGCTTCAAGCTCGGAACCATGCATGTAATCAGCCACTGCTATTATCCTCTGCGGCTCCCTGATGCCCGCACAAGTCCTCGAGTTATCGTCGGTGGATGTCCAAGATATCGCTGCAGGTCTGTGCAGGTATGCCGGTATATGAGGGTAGCTGGAGCTAAGCTGGGTTACTATGGGGATCTCTCCATTCGTAGCTTGTAGCCCCAGGCTCCGTTACTCTGCCATGGTTTTCCAGCAGCACAGGAAGTGGCAGGTCTGGCGGCTCTCTTGCAACTCCTCCTCACGTCTCCTCGTGTCTCTCTCCCGTCCAGCTGTACTCTACACTCTCCCATTTAAGGTTACTAAATGACATCATAATTCCATTGGAGGCACCACATGCAATACACCTTTTCTTCTACAAACCAGAGTAATTTAGTATTTTGGGGGGGAATTATGTTGTTTCAAAGAAACTAGGAGTGCAATTGCCTGAATATTTATGTCTGTTACGTGAAAGTCTGGATGTGGGCACAGTCTCCCTGATGGGATGAAGTCATCTGGTGTCCTTGGCGTCCAGAGATGGCAGAGAGAATACAGGTATCCTGTCATCTGTATGCAGAAGGGAGAATGGTGGGCTCCAGCTCAAGGCCCTATTATGGGAGAGGAAAGGAAGTGAGGAACGAAGGTGAATAAGTGGTCACTGTTGTCCTCCACAATTCTGCTCCTTACAAGAGGAGAGGTTTTACATTGGTGTTAAAACACCTGATCTCGGTTTGCAGCGTTAGGTCCTTGGAGCTCCAGATCTTCTTTAACTGAATGAAGGCAATCTTTGCTTGTCTGATTCTTGCATTGACGTCGGCATCTGTTGTTAAAGTGGTTCATACACTGTTGTGTTTTATGGTTATGAAATGCGCCTACTTTGTTTACTTAAGTTTAGGTAACGTAAATGCTCGCTAATAAATCAAAAGTAGCATAAATGCGTTATAAATTATTTGCACTGGGTGTATCAACAATTCAACTGTGAAAATCATACATCGATATAATTCAAATTCCCATAACTTTATCAATTACCCACAGTGTCGCGCATTGTTCTGTTACAATTCTACATAGTGCAACAACCAGCGCTAGTGTAAGCATTAGCCCCAGTGGGCGGCAAATGTCCAATGTTACCTAAACCTAAGTAAACAAAGTAGGCGCATTTCATACCCATAAAACACAACAGTGTATGAACCACTTTAACAACAGAAATTTAAGGAGGAAATGTGATTATTAAACATTCGAACTAAGGTTTATGTTTACACCTCTATTGATAGTAAGGGGAAATTGGACACTTCAAAATGGCTGCCAATGGCGTTTATGTTATACACTTGGTATTTGCACAGGATGTAATTGATGTGCTTTTAAAAATGGTGGAGTGCACGAACTCAGCGAGCGTGAGCAAGCCGTAAAGGTGAAACGCGTCGTTTTTTCCACTTGCCGAATAAACTTTCACTGCAAGTATCTTGGATGTCAGAGTATTTTCCTAAAGACTGTTGGAAGGTTGCTGTGAATATATATATATATATATATATATATATATATATATATATATATATATATACATACATATATATATATATTCACTGAAAAAACCATAGGTTATAGACCATATATAGTTAGGAATTAGCATTTAAAAAACCTTATTTTACTCACACAAAACCATTGAAATTCCATATATAGTTAGTTGCACTAACTATATATCGCGCACCCGCAATCCACTGCTGATCATGTCACATATTACATCATTCATGACATGGTCAGTGACATCACTGATGACATCACTGATGACATCTCAAATGACATCACTGATGACATCACTGATGACAACATCCAGTGACTGTATGTTTCTGTAAAGTTAAAATATGTCTTACATATTGAAGAATGAGTGGATGTATAAGTGTCTGGATGAAGGATTTAGTAGGTGCGTGACTGACTGTATGAGTGAGTGATTAAATGTGTCTCACTGAATGCATGGGTTAGTGACTAAACTGTCTTAATTTGTGCATCATTATGTCTGTTGTTCTGTAAACTGCTGCATGTGTTGATCATTAGCTATACGAGAGGCTATATGTGTTATTAATTGGTTGCCCAAGTATTTCTATGGGAGATTGAGTTTGTGTGGGGGTGGCTGGAAGGTGTGTGACTCTATGCATAGATGTGTGAGCAGTTTATTCACTAGGTGTATGAGTTCAAGAGTGCATGTGGAAACAGCTACATGGGCAGTTGACTGTGTGCATGAGTGTATTGATGAGTGAATGGATATCTCAATGCTACATGTCATAGTAAGTACATATGTAAAACACAGTACATGTGAGAGTTGGCATATATAAATAACTGTGCATGAGAGCCACTGAATGAGTGAGTGGTTGTATCGATCATTGTGAACTTGTATCAGGGATTGTATAAGAGAGTAAATATGTGTTAGTATATGTTTCAATAAGTAAGGTGTGTTTAACTGTATAGTTGAAGAAATGGAGGTGAGATTGTTTCTTTGCATGACTGACTGGGTGTGTGAGTAACTCCATGGATGAGTGGCAGTGTGTGAGTGTCTGTATACACTGAGTGTATCTAAGGTTATATTAGAGTCTGAAGAGGTTTATCGTATTAGCACAAGAATGATGTCAAATGAGATGTCATCAGTGATGTCATCAGTGATGTCATTTGAGATGTCATCAGTGATGTCATCAGTGATGTCACTGACCATGTCATGAATGATGTAATATGTGACATGATCAGCAGTGGATTGCGGGTGCGCGATATATAGTTAGTGCAACTAACTATATATGGAATTTCAATGGTTTTGTGTGAGTAAAATAAGGTTTTTTAAATGCTAATTCCTAACTATATATGGTCTATAACCTATGGTTTTTTCAGTGAATTTTCAAGGTTTTGTAAATGCTAATTCCTAACTATATATTGTCTATAACCTATGGTTTTTTCAGTGAATTTCAATGGTTTTTTAATAGCAAATATCATAAGCTGTCGAATGTCAAGTACGTGGTAAGTGAAAACATTTTCGTGTTTATGCACACTGATCTGCTTTGAATGGTGCCCCCCCCCCTCATTTCTATTAGGAGTACTCTCTCTTTGCAGATAGTGAAAGGTAGTTAACGCAGGCCTTTGCCCCCGTTGTAATCCGTCGTGCCTGTTTCTCTCTCCATTTGATTGATTGTTATCCAAGTATTTACTGTTTTAGAATTAGTTCTCTTTGGTTCATTCTCTATTTACAAACAAACACAGAGTCGCAATACTCTGTTTAGTCTTTGCAGATAACGAAAAATCGTGTAAAAAAAAAAGAAAAGGAATCGAGCAAAATCAGTAGGCCACTAATGGGATCTCTTTTTGACCTCGCTAAAATAGAAACATTAGGAACAACCCCTCATGACAAATACAAAACTAGTGAGATGAACTGAACTCCACACAATGATGGCTGCAAAACAGCTCGGCTCCGCCACCCACCCCGCCCAAAATAACGATAAAGAACGGCTGCCATGATTGGTTGCGGAATGACCACGACGGAGCTACGAAATGGTGCTGCTCTCATGCTAACCCCAGCTTCAGTCTGAAACATCCAGAAACACTGTAGACTACCAATTCGATCAGTTCCGGTAGCGCCCCAATGTAACCCGGTAGAGAAGAACTAGCCCTCCCCTCTTTGACTGATGGTTCTTGTTGCCTGTCCCTTCTGTTGTCATTTAACAGAACTATTTAGCCTGCTGAAAGGGGTTGTGTTCCGACCGCTGGTTGGTGGAGACATTTTGACTATATTCTGTACCTGCGTTGTCGCCTAATGCGTCATATGACGCGCCGCGTTAGCGCATCCGGAAGTCATCCGGGGCGCGCAGCGCGTAACGTAAGCATAACAAGTCATGTGACTTGTTAATAAAACTTTTCATTGGTTCATTTTACTTTTCTTATTGTAATGATGAAAGGCTTGGTCATATGACCTAAAAATTACGCTTTTCATTACTTCCGAACATTATTTTTTCTTAAATATATGTTATAATGTTCCAGGCTAATGTACTTTCCCGGAAATTTTACAACTGTCCTGCAAGTAAAATAAATTCTTTTTTCGAGAAAAAGAGCGTTTCTTCGTCCTATGACGGAGCCGTTGAGCAAAAGAGGGTCGACCTGCTGTCTTAGTCGCCGATACGCCTGAATATGAGATTCTTATCGATCACTTTATGTTGCAGGAATAGAAAACACAACAGCCCTTGACCATTTATCTTTACTGCGTTCCTTCGTATTATACCTTTTACCCTTCATGTAATTGGTCTGCTTTATTTCACTTGCCTTTTAATGATTCTAAAACAGTCACTATTATTAAAAACTTTACCAATGTATATACTACTACCATGTTTTCTTTTAAAAACCTTTATTGTGAAAATTTCATTATACAAATACGAGCCTATAACCACGTGGGCCTGCCACAGAGCAAACTGTAATCGTATATGATGAATAGACATTTACACTGTAGAGGAACGTAACGGGCGGGCCATTAGGTTGCAAGAACTAAGGTGTCTAACAGTTACGGAATCGGTGGACGTACATTTTATAATTAAAATACGACAGGGCCAGTTACAATAAAATTATCTAGATATACATTTGCGGGCAAGTACCATGGGTGACATTAATTCGAACTTTCAACAGTACAGTAATCAATAACACATCAGAACTTAATATCAATAGGGATGTCGAAATATTCAATCAATTCTCGTCCCCGCCCGCCATGTGCTTCAAAACTGCATACGTATCTCGTGATTTCAAGGTTCTGCAACCAGTACACAACAAGGAGTTACGAGTCCCATTTATTCCGGCGCCATTTTGGGCGAGGACGGGCAGGTCCAGGATATAGTCAAAATGTCTCTACCAACCATCGACTATGATGATGTTCATATGCTGTATTTATTAGAGTAACACTCATCTGTCCACATGAAATTAATTTGCCACAATCTAAACATGTCATTTTAATCTTTCCAAAGTTCTTCTAAATATTTGGGACCGTTTCCCTTGCCTCTGAAGCTCTCAGTGCCACTTCTTTGATGAATGTACTAGCAGGTCAGGGGTTCTCCTCCAAATCTCTCTTTTATGCAGCACTATAATTAATTGGTGCCACCTCTCCATATGACGATGCATGGTATAGTTACCACAACTATATTTTTTTTCGGTTCCTCTGGAGAGTTCATCGTGGCAGATGAAGCGTGTAACGTACCGGGCATTTACCTTTTTTTGCATGTACAGGAAAGGAAAAAAAAATCGAGCGTCCGAGTTCTAAGGTGTCCCAGGGCCATTTTAGTGGACCAGGCCCAAATCCAAAGAACAGGCCGCCATTTTGAGAGTCCTCTTGCAGCCGCCTGTCGCTGTAGCATCAAGAGCAGCCGAAACTCAGCTGAATGGCAACTGAAACGGTAAAGGGGCGCCCCACTACAGCAGACGAGCCTCCACCTAGGAAGGCCCATTCACGCCGGCTCCCCCCCCCTTCGGGCACCCCACGCCGTTATTCGGAGCAGTATTGTAGGATGGCCACACCAGTGCGGCAACTTGCTAGACATCACCTCGGTGGTAACCGAATCTCAACGCCTTGTGGTGTCTTCTATTCAAAAAACATTTTTATGCTGCCTTCGACCTATTCACCGCAAGTGCGCACACAACTCAACTGCATAGCTTGCTAGACACCACCTCGGTGCCATCCGGATCTTGGAATGTCAGCACCTTTTGGTGTCTTCTCTTCAGAAAATATTGTTGCGCTGCCTTTGGCCCCATTCGCACATCAGTCCGCTACTGACGCCATCTCACAGGCTAATGGGGCGCCCCACGCCGACTTTCAGCATTGTAGAATGACCACACCAGTACAGCAACTTGCTAGACATCACCTCGGTGCCATCCGGATCTCGGCGCCCCACTGCAGATGAAGTGCCTCTCAACTATGAAACCACCACGGTGACATCCGGATCTTGGCGCGTTGTGCTGCCTTCGGCCTATTCGCACATCGGTCCGCTACTGACGCCATCTCACAGGCTAATGGGGCGACCCACGCCGAGTTTCAGCATTGTAGGATGACCACACCAGTACAGCAACTTGCTAGACATCACCTCGGTGCCATCCGAATCTTGGCATCTCAACGCCTAGTGGTATCTTCCATACAAAAAATATTGTTACGCTGCCTTTGGCCCCATTCGCACATCAGTCCGCAACTTAGACATCACCTCGGTGCCATCCGGATCTTGGCATCTCAGCGCCTTGTGGTGTCAGTCAGAAAATATTGTTGCGCTGCCTTTGGACCCATTCGCACATCGGTCCGCTACTGACGCCATCTCACAGGCCAACGGGGCGCCCCACGCCGACTTTCAACATTGTAGGATGGCCACAGAAGTGCGACAACTTACTAGACACCACCTCGGTGCCATCCGGATCTTGGCGCGTTGTGCTGCCTTCGGCCTATTCGCACATCGGTCCGCTACTGACGCAAACTCACAGGCCAACGGGGCGCCCCACGCCGACTTTCAGCATTGTAGGATGGCCACACCAGTGCACCTTACTAGACACCACCTCGGTGCCATCCGGATCTTGGCGCGTTGTGCTGCCTTCGGCCTATTCGCACATCGGTCCGCTACTAACGCAAACTCACAGGCCAACGGGGCGCCCCACGCCGACTTTCAGCATTGTAGGATGGCCACACCAGTGCTGCAACTTGCTGGACACCACCTCGGTGCCATCCGGATCTTGGCGCGTTGTGTTGCCTTCGGCCTATTCGCACATCGGTCCGCTACTGACGCCGCCTCACGTGCCAACGTATTTTCTCCGCATTTTATACCCTATGCCGCATAACAGGTCATGTGACTTGTTTATAAAACTTTTCATTGGTTCATTTTACTTTTGGTTTCCTAATGATGGAAGGCTTGATCATATGACCTAAAAACAACACTTTTCATTGGATAAAAACTTTTTTTTTTCCCAAACGATGAAAGCCCCACCTTGTTTCTGGATGTTTCAGACTAAACTGGCATCAGCATGAGAGCACCACCATCTCGTTGCTCCGTCGTGGTCATTCCGCGAGCAATCATGGCAGCCGCTCCCCACCAGAAGCCTGCAGGAGTCGGGGCCCCCAAAACTTTTGATGAATTCTCAAGGCGGAGGGGACGCTTTCGAGAATGGGGTCCAAGACCTAGCAGACAAGCGTCCGATTTCCAAGGTGTCCCAGGGCCATTTCAGTGGACCAGGCCCAAAAAGGAAAGAGCCTGCCGCCATTTTGAGAGTCCTGTGACAGCCGCCTATCGCTGCACCGCAAGAGTGGGCGCAACTCAGCTGAATTGCGGCTTTTGACACAGTGGACCAAAAACGGACGGAATGGCAACTGAAACGGTAAAGGGGCGCCCCACTACAACAGATGACACTCCACCTGGAGAGGCCCGTTCACGCCGCCTCCCCCGGGGCGCCCCACGCCGTTATTCGGAGCAGCATTGTAGGATACCAAAACCAGTGCGGCAACTTACTGGACATCACCTTAGTGCCATCGTTCTGCTGCCTTGGAACTATTCGCACAACAGTTTGCTACTGATGACCCACCCCCCGCGACGCCCCACGCCGTTATTTGCTGGGTGGCAACTTACTAGACATCACTTTCGTGTCATCTAGATTTCGGCGCGTTCTGCTGCCTTGGAACTATTCGCACAACAGTTTGCTACTGATGACCCACCCCCCGCGACGCCCCACGCCGGAAATCTGGACGTTGTGCTGCGTTGGGACTATTCGCACAGCCGACCGCTACTTCGTTGTTTTTCCCTAAAAATGTTGATATGTTATTACTATTTTTGTTTTCTTGTATATATTTATAAATTATTAAAGTTTTATAATCTTACTACTTTGTCGGAGTGCTATATATTTTTAATGTGACACATAATTGTAAAAACTTTGATGTACAAAGAGTCATCCCTGGAATCTTCCGCTTCACGCTCGGTCCCCTCCCCAATCACAATACAGGATGGTGTTGCAGGGTTTCTGTACTCACACAGAACTGTGCACAGAGGAGTGGAACCTCGGCAAATTAGGATGTCCCAAAACTTACCTTAGCAACCAACTCACCCCTTACCGAGCTAGCTACAGTGTCTCATTGGACATATCAAACTCCCAATGTTTAGACAAACCAGAACATGAACTTACAGTACCTCAGGGTACGTGGGACTCATGAACACTCTTTCGTTATATTATCATTACAAACCAGAACATGGAGTAAAGAAGACACATGTGCATTTGAAATGTTTATTTACTAATGCCGTCTTCTCAGGCGCAGTATCTTAGATAATACAAGTATACTTATTATCAGTAGCAAAATTATCAGCATAGTTACTAAGACATAAAAAGCGAATGGTGACAGCATGTTAACATGCTGTAATGAATAAGAGTTAACAACACTTATATCTCACCCTCCCTAACACATATATTATATTATTAGCTAAGAAGGTCTCTTTGGGTTGTTTTAGGGCGGGCCCATACCTTAGTGTCCTAGCATGAAGGAATCACATCAGCATACACCAGCTCTCTCTGCATGTGCACCGCATCAAGTGTGTTAACAATTCTCGTGCAAAGCAATATCAATCCCGCCTCAAGCCCAAGTTGGCAAAGGCTGCACTTGTGTTATGACTATGAAGGCGTGGAGATCAGACCTCATAACAATTCCATATCGTGTTGCTCCTGAAACTTCAGCACTCTCCGTGCAGACATGTTTTATTAAACAAAGCAGATATCAGAGCAATAACATATTATTCTCACATTCACCACGGCAAACTACTAGGTTGAAAGCTAAGTCAACAAATAAGGGTCGTGTGCAGAAGTTGCAAGAAAGGAAAAATGGCGTTTAAATCTCAAACGTACCTATGCTAACTTAACACGATATAGGGATATATAGGAGCTATACAACACCCCCCCATGATCCGAGAACGGACTAAATAAGATAACAGAAGTGCCATCACATGAGAGCAGAATCCAATTATAAACGAGCATGAATAAAAATTCAATTTATAAAAACTAATGCTAAAAAATAGCTCACAAGTATACTGTGGCTCAAGCCAATAGGCAAGCAAAAATAAAATGTCTTGACCAAAAGTCAATAAATTCAAGGAAATGCTATCAATCAGCATGCCAATTTGAGGCAGTGTCTATGATAAGACTGTATATGAAAAGTAAGCTGCAACAGCCTCCAGGAGGAAGTCACTGTCCTCATCCGAAAACAGTTCAGCCATCCAATTTAAAAGATGAAAGGAACATACGTGATCTTCCAGCACCGGATCCTCTATAACCATCAGAGGACAGCTCGGTGGGTTTTCAAGAAAACTTCGTTCCAAGAAACTTTGCGCTGCCGACAACACATCCCAGGGACCCATTAGTCCATGTGCCACCGCCAAGGCCATAATCCTTTCGTCAGAACAAACCAACTCGTGAGCAATGATAGGACTCATCAGTTGATCAAAATCGACGTCAGCAGATATTGGTCCGCAGAGACACAAATCAATGGCCCAAAGGAAATCACAGGTCAGGCAGCGAAATACAGGCTGGACACAGGTGAAATAGGAGAACCGAAAAGATAATCCAAAAGCCGTGCTTAGAGTCGCCAACGGCAGTGTGCCATAATAATCAAGCATGCGGTTGCGAAACCGCGTCAGTAGCAGCTGAGCGTGGTCTTGCACAGGAAGGGCATCCATATTTAAAAAGGCAGAAAACCACCAATGCGCCAGCCGCTAATGCAAGTAAAAACGGGAACCCTCCAAATAAGGATGAAAAAATAGAATGGAAGAAGGCAGGGATGACTCCAAAAATCTTCTCAAAGGAAGTCACGAGACCACCGCTAACAACTTTAAAAAAATGTGCTAGGCCCGTTGTGGAGGATGCGTTAAAGATAGAACGGACCATGGCTCCGAAATGCAAAGGCAAATCAGTGTTTAAAAGAGCCTGAACCTCCGTACGGGTGTTAGCAATGTGAAGCACGAAAGTTTCACGGGCCGAGCTCAAGGCCACCTCTTTCTGGGACAATAGAGCTCTTATTCTAGCCATGCCGCTGAATTCTGCTCCCAAGGTCGGTATCTGTGGCCAAATGGAAGACTCCCTATGTTCACGTGTGGGAGGATAAAGAACATTTCTGCAGCAAATAACTCGCTCACTAACTGTTACTATGAAAGCTATACCTTTAATTAAACCACAACAGTTTTCATTATTGAGCATTAAATAACTACCATTCTCTAACAATTTAAACGTTGGGATGATAGCAGGAACTGGCGTGCCCTGTAAAACGCAAGCCATATTGGGTCGGTCCTTGTTACATGAACCGTGTAACTGTATGTGTCTGCACATTAAAGAATGATCTGGCGTCTCAGTACACTCATCCCCTGTTAGATAAACTTCTTGTTCATCCTTGAAACATCTGTATGTGTATGGGAGTGACCAGACCTCATGAAGAAAACCGCTACCTAAGGGTTCAAAACGACCTATTGGCACATATTTCATACAATTAGAAAACTTATATAAAGCAAAAGGCAGTGTTATTAAACCGTGGATAAGCCACGTAGCAGCAGTGGCTTCTGCCACAGAAAAAGGTAAAGATTCCAACCTTTCAATATGTAACATAGAAAAGGAAGCATCACGCATTGAAAGCAAGCGTTGTTTGTCTGTCAAATTAAATGGTGCAAATAAAGAGGAAACGTTCATGTATCCCCAGGGAACTTTACCCATTTTCAGAGTCTGAAGTGTCCATGCAAACTGCATGATTGAACGTAATTGATTTTGACCATGGTATAATACAGACACTTCATCATGCACAATATCAACAACAGACGACACAATATTATCTAATGTGTAAATTCTAGAGGAAAGCACGTTAATGCTATTGTCAACAACTGCAAGCACTTTCTCAAGATTCGCCTGATCGATAGCCCTAAGGCGTGAAGCAGCCTCAATCTGTGAGAGTTTCCAAATTTCATTGTAAACACCATATAACCACCTTTTCGACCTGCCACTAGCTGGGCCTTTAATGAAATCATTCAAATCCACGTCTGCATTCAGTCTGGAAAGGTGATATTTAACCGCAGGTAATGTTGAATGTTTCAGCCAAGCTTGACACAACTTGCCCACAGAGTAAGAGGTGACAGTATGACTCAAATCAAACCGGGGATCAGATCTAACAGTCTTAAAACCGTCAGTTATATTTAAAAATCTCTTTTGGCAAGAATCAGCACTACGGTGCCAAAGCAGCCAACCCTTGGGATTCATACTGGAAATGTTAAAGGAGGAATTCAGAAGCAGAGCCTGTATATCTTTAATGGACAATTTAGTAAAATTACTCCAATTCTCATATTCCTCCAACTCCGGGAAAGACGGGGTGTTTAACCTTTTAGATGTAGCCAATCCAAAGCATGTGGTCTGGGAAATGGTTTCATTTAAAAACAACATATGATTCGGGATGAGACATGCACGGTGCAAAGCCTCAGTGCCCCGTACCTGCCAGGCCCTTGAACCCCAAACTGATTTAAGGTCTATTGTTCCCTTCCATAACTCATAGCCCCCAGTAACTAATTGATCCAGGAAGGCCTTCGAGTACAACAATTTTGTATCGGTAAGTCTAACCTTGGACAGTGGCTGTTTGTGAAATTTAAAATAAAAGGACTCGGGATTGGACTGGTTAAAGTCAGTGAAATAAGTATACTTTTTAAGAAACGTTTCTGAACTTCCTTGTGTAGGAGCTGGGCAATGTTCCCACTGAGTAAAATTAACAGCCTCCCTTCGGGAAGATGTTTTGTGTAAGAAGTGATTGCCATAATGTTGGTAACAGAACAATTCACCATAATTAGCAGATTCTAAATATAAATCCTCAGCATCAAAAGCAGCATAGTATTTCAAATCAGAAAACAAACTTTCCACAGCATTAACATCCCAATCATCAGAACGAATGTTTTGTTTCACCACATCCCCCATATTAACTCTTAGTACATTAGGAACATTAACGACTTCCGTTGGGCCATGAATCTGAAAACGAACTGCATCCCACGCGATTCCATCCAGAACGGGCCATGCTGTGATGTTAACCAAAGTCAAGTCTCTTTTTAATCTGTGTGTAGAATGTGAAGAGGAAAGTGGGGCCAATGTTCCATTTAAATGAGTAATGCAAGTTCTCTCCTCGACATAGTGTCCATTCATAATCCGAAAAAAATAAAACACAAAACCAATTGACATAAAAAGGTAAACCGAAAAAAGGACCAGCCAAATGTATATCCAAGGAGGAATCAAAAAATGTTTTTTAAACAGGCTAGCATATACCGCAATTTGAGAGGGTTTTTTCGAGGCAAGGGAGGCAGAGTCAAATGAAAATCTGGACTCCGTGGCTAAGCGAGCTTGCAGGTCAGGCATGGACAAATCAGTGGGGTATGTATAGTCTGTCTCATCCATATCAGTTCCGGGCAAATTATTTAATAATGGACTGGAAACAGCAGGTAATTCGATGGCCACCTCAGGTTCATTATTAGAAGCAGTGGGCAGAATTGAATTTCTCACAATGGAAGGACAGGAAACAGCTGGTGTCATGCTAAGAAGAATCGGCCACTCTGTGTATCTTGACATTGTCAATAGAAATAAACCTGTTTTCCTTACGACCTGGAAGTGGTGGTAAAATGACTGTTCTTGTGCCCTTCACTCCAAGGACGGGAACCGGAGCTCGATAGGAGGGACCAAACTCTTTCTTGTTGTCGATCTTCTCACGAACCAGTTCTCCAACTTGGGGTAGCCAGCCAACTACCGGGATCTGCAACGCATCATCCGAAGTGGAGGGCAAATGTTCCTTTGCAAGACTGTCTCTGGTCTTTTGTAGATTCTGTAAAACATTGCAATGTTCATCTGCGTCAAAGGAAGTGGCGCGAACCACAGAGTCTAGACCGTCAAGGTCAGGGACGTACATCTTGAAGCCAAAGAGCATTTCGTATGGGGTCCGCCCACCCAGAGACCTTCTAGGGAGATTATTAAGAGCACGCTGCACGCCATAGAGGTGAGCCAGCCAGTTTCTGCCAGTGCCTATAACTCGGGCTGTCAAAGATTGCTTTAAATCACGGTTCATTCGTTCAACTACACTATTACCCTCAGGTCTGTAGGGTGACGAAAACTTGACTTGGACCCCCATCGAAGTCATGGCATCCTTATACGCCTTAGAGGCGAAAGCCGGACCCTGATCCGAATGGAAGGTACCACAGGCAAAAATCCCTATAAAGATACGCAAATCTCTAATGACAGTCCGTGAATCAGCGCTGCGATGTGGCCATACCCACACAAAGCGTGTGCATGAGTCAACTGCTACTAAGATGTATTTATACGCAGTATCAGATGAAAATGGACCGCAGTGATCTAAATAAACACAGCCTAGCGGTTTATTAGAAATGTACAACTGAGTCTGAGGCGGACGCGTAGCAGTTGAAGGTTTAATCTGCTGGCATATGTCACAAAGAAGGACATAATCACGCGTCTGTTTGTACAGTCCCCGCCACCAGAAACGTAATTGTAATTGAGTTACAGTGGCCGAGACGCCCGCATGCGCAGACGCCACACCTTCATGAGCCGCTGTAATCAAGTCTGTTCTGCGGTCCGAGTTGGGAATCAGCCGTTCCCCAACATCAGGAATTGTCACAAAAGGAACCTTTTCGGGACTTAAGTGGTATTTATACTTCGAAGGGAATCCCGCAGGATGTTTACTTCCCTTCTCAGAGGCAGCAATCGCTGCCAAGATGTCGCTATCAATCTTGGATTTAGACCTAGTAACTGCTGCAACTAAGTATGTAGATACTGCTGATTTCGCTGCTTCATCAGCAAGCGAGTTGCCAACAGCGTGAACTCCTACGCGCTGATGACCGAGAGTATGAATTACATAAACGAGTGGCAACATAGCCTTAAGCTCTGCCACTCGAACCCAGATCATTTTATGTTTTATTGTGCTACCCTTGGAATCATGAAAGTCATTTTGAATCCAAAAGAACAAGTTTTCATTGTAAGACTGGACACAGTAGTAAGAATCACTTACAATTAGAGTAGTAACACTTGGATCCGCGTACTCCAAAGCTAGTAATAGAGCACGAAGCTCTGCCAATTGTGCGGTGCAATCGCCCAGGGGCAACGTGTGTACCTCCCTGGAAATGAACTCATCATTTAACATAGCACCGACCACAATGGCGCATGCGGAAACGTAGGCATGTTTAGAGCCATGCGCAACCTGCGCCGACCCATCAGTGTAAATGATGCAATGGAAGTCCTCCAAAGGTCGCATCGCCAGAGGAGCAGGATGAACGAATTCATACTGCAAGTACTCCTGCGACCGTAAGGAAGCGTCAAAAATAAACATGACATCCGAGGATGACAATGACGCAGCCCACTGAATCCACCGAGGGTGCAAAGCTTTTGAATTTGGTACACTCGCTTTCGTGACTGCCTCCAAATGAGGACAGGGTGTTACCACGAGCATGCGTTTCCCCTGTGACAGAGCACGTTCTTTCAGAATTGCCATCTGTACAGCTGTTAAAACTTTTTCCACTGTGGGAAACCGCATCTCAGCCGAAGTGTACAAGTGAGACTTGTAAGCGATAGGTACTGTGTCACCTTCATTAAAAGTGAGGTATGTGAAACCCACCGTCCCAGGAATTATTCTTATTACCAGGTTGGTGTGGTTATCACGAGTCAGTAAATATTTAGAAGCGAGCAGATCAGCCTGCAAGGATTGCAAAATGGCTGAATGCTCAGGCAGCCAGCATGATTTTGAGAAAGTTGGTTGGATCAAAGCATACAAAGGCTTGATACGCTGGGCATATTCCGGAATGTAAGTTCTGCCGAAATTCAAAAAGCCCAGTAAAGACTGTAATTTTTTCAGTGTTGTTGGAGCGCGTAATTGTGCGCACTTCTCTAAGAAGTGAGGAGCCAAACCTCTACCTTCATTGTTGAGCTCATAGCCCAAAAACAACACTGTGTGTTCAGCAATGTGCGATTTTGCAAAGTTGAATTTGTAACCCATGTCTGCGAAGTTGCAAACAAGAGAATTTACACGACACAGATGCTCCCAAATATCGTCGTCTGTGAGATATATGTCATCCACATACGAAAAAGCATCAGGGTCGAGTGCCTCCAGAATAGAGACAATTCGAGCGGTAAATATACCAGGACTATTCTTGTAGCCCATTGGAAGACGCCGGAATTGCTTTTGGACTCCAGCGCTTGTAAAACTGGTCCATTGGGAGCTAAAGCTGTCCAATCTGTGGGCATAAAAACCATTGGATATGTCAAGCGTTGTCTTGAAACGCTTACGCACGAGACTATCCACTAGGGCAGAGCCGTGGGTATTCTGTACTGCACAGTTACGGCAATGCGAGTTTAAATGCCGGTAATCCAAAACCAAACGATATGATCCGTCAGGTTTGTTCACAGTAAAAAGGGGATTATTCATCGGTGACACACACGTTTCAATAACTCCCTGATATTCCAATTGTTCAAGGATTTCTGCGACGGAAGATTTTGCTTCGCGCCGAATGGGATATTGAGGTTGAGGCTGCGGCTGAGACCGCAACGGAATTTCGTGGCAAGGCGACAATTTATCCCAACCACATTGGTTACGGTACAGAGCCGGCGCGAGAGCCCGAGCCCACTCTTCTGCAAAATGCTGCGCATGCTCTTTCGAGACAGTGTTCGCGAAACTGGGAAGGATCACCTCCTCCCCTCGCGGCGCCGCGAGCACAAAAGGTGGGGGCCAGTCAGCCTCCGAAAGTAAAATATCATATGTAGAAGACAGATTCTCCCAAAATACACCTTTAACGGTACGCTGTATGTCACCTTCAATTAACAGGACAATTTCATATAGTCTTTCAGGGGGAGCAAGTCTCGTATCCGCTGTTTCTATCACAACGTAGACATCAGTCGCTGTCACCCTCAGTAGTGGACGCAGCGCCTCTCTGACTATGGTTATCTCCGCCGCGCTGTCCAGCAAGGTCAGAGCCCACGTCAGATTCCGAAGCCGCGTTCTCACTATCTGTGGCATATCTGTGCGCTGTTAAGGCGGCGACTTTCTTTTTCGCAAACTGCGGACGCCTAGGCGTAGAATCCTCCTGTTTCACTGCGCCGTCCGTCTGGCGGGACTGACCACGTCCTTGTTGGCCACCACGTCCACGTCCACCCCCTCCTCCTCCACCGGTCTTCGGGGCCGATGTGTCCTGAAAGGAACGAGGAGAGCGTTGATCAGAACCCTGAAAACGATCAGGTGATTTAATCATCGCGCGGTCGCGCAAATCATAAACTCTTTCGGGTGGCGCAGGTGCTTGTATTGCAGGAAAAGTACCCTGAGTCTGCGTTGTCTGCTTCCCCTGTGTCTGTTTTTTAGGCCAATTTTGTTTTTTGGACTTGGGCTGGACATCTGTCACTGCAGACTGTCCCTGTGGTTGTTTTTTCTCCTTAACTGGAAAATATTTTAGACCTCTACTTGTGCGGCCAATCGTTTTATAAGCGGCCACTACAATCTTTGCTAACTGGCGGGGTTTGTCGGCATCGGGCAGAGCAGCCAAAGCATTCGACACCTGAAAGTTAACTGCATCTCCTTTAACATTGGAGAGAATGAGATCACTTACAATCTCAAAAGAACCACACAGGCGCATACCCAATTCAACCGCTGCCTCTGGACCGTGATCATTCTGAACACGTCTAACGATTTCAGGCAGGGCAGTCATAGACAGGGTGCCGAAGCATCTCGTATAAACTGCCGCAAATGTTTTTCCCCAGCTGTCACAGTCAGCAAGTTCAGGAGTAATATCCTTCGGTAGAGTAATCGTCAACATTCTATGTTTATCAGCCGGAGTAGAATTCGGAAAAACCGCCTCCAGTTGATCAAACTTCTCCGCTAACCAGAATGGGAAGTCATCGTTGTCAACAGGACGCGCACCAAAAACCGAATTTACCATTACTGGATTGAGACGCATTCCGCCTCGTTCCATGGGAGCGGCCGCACCCCCCTGGGGACCACCAGGAAGATGTCGACCGATGTATTGCACTAAAGCACGAATCACGGAAATGGAAACTACATGTAGCCTGCGAATTTCTGCCAGGGTACAAGCCCCGTGATTCGGGTGCGGGGTAAAGCCACCCAACGCAGGCCAATTAGTACCTGGAATTGAGAGTGGACCTAACCTCGCAGGGGACAAAGAGTGGGGGAGGGCGCCATCAAACCAAACTCGATGCTGCCAATGATCAATAGGTATTTCCAATGCCCTGTATGGCGTATATTCAGCCGGGACATCTGAGGCGGTGTAGGAGTGGAACAAACCAGAATTAGCGTCCACAGCCGGAAACGTAACCCAAGAGTAAAACAACTCGTAAGGAAACGCCGGATCTGCACATACCACGAAAATCACAGCCATCCCATCTACTGGGACCTGGTACGTCTGAAGATGGTTGCGTACTGCTACGCGACTATGCTGCGCAATAGCCACCGCTGCCGCCATTACAGAATTGGAAACAAGAAAACACAAAGAATACTTTGTAGCACAACTGGGTAGTAATTCAAAGAAACCGTTTAAGTAAGAATCAAGCTTGAATAAAGACCTATTTGAAAAAATAGGTAGGTTTCACCAACACCCCGTTTTCCGGAAACGGACGTGAAGGGGTTAAGGCATGAACGATAAACTACTCGAGTGTCATGATATAAGACCACCGAAACCGTTGGGCGCCATGTTGCAGGGTTTCTGTACTCACACAGAACTGTGCACAGAGGAGTGGAACCTCGGCAAATTAGGATGTCCCAAAACTTACCTTAGCAACCAACTCACCCCTTACCGAGCTAGCTACAGTGTCTCATTGGACATATCAAACTCCCAATGTTTAGACAAACCAGAACATGAACTTACAGTACCTCAGGGTACGTGGGACTCATGAACACTCTTTCGTTATATTATCATTACAAACCAGAACATGGAGTAAAGAAGACACATGTGCATTTGAAATGTTTATTTACTAATGCCGTCTTCTCAGGCGCAGTATCTTAGATAATACAAGTATACTTATTATCAGTAGCAAAATTATCAGCATAGTTACTAAGACATAAAAAGCGAATGGTGACAGCATGTTAACATGCTGTAATGAATAAGAGTTAACAACACTTATATCTCACCCTCCCTAACACATATATTATATTATTAGCTAAGAAGGTCTCTTTGGGTTGTTTTAGGGCGGGCCCATACCTTAGTGTCCTAGCATGAAGGAATCACATCAGCATACACCAGCTCTCTCTGCATGTGCACCGCATCAAGTGTGTTAACAATTCTCGTGCAAAGCAATATCAATCCCGCCTCAAGCCCAAGTTGGCAAAGGCTGCACTTGTGTTATGACTATGAAGGCGTGGAGATCAGACCTCATAACAATTCCATATCGTGTTGCTCCTGAAACTTCAGCACTCTCCGTGCAGACATGTTTTATTAAACAAAGCAGATATCAGAGCAATAACATATTATTCTCACATTCACCACGGCAAACTACTAGGTTGAAAGCTAAGTCAACAAATAAGGGTCGTGTGCAGAAGTTGCAAGAAAGGAAAAATGGCGTTTAAATCTCAAACGTACCTATGCTAACTTAACACGATATAGGGATATATAGGAGCTATACAACAATGGTTTTCAGATAATAGCAACGCTTCTGCTGTGACGGATCTCATCGAGTGTGGGCCTTGATCTACTATAACTCCTTTGAAGAGGGGTGATTCTTTACAGCTGTGGCCATAAACTACATCTGCAGGGCTAGCTGATAGCCTAGGACCGGCCTGGACAATCGGACACAGAGGAAAAGGAGTGTCAGAGGGTGCGGTAGTGAATAGGGCGAAAGGGAGGTGTCGGGCGGGCACAGGGTGTGATTCTCAGGGAAGAGCAGCGCAGATGGGGGGAGGTTTATTACCCATGCATAAGACAGAGAGCGGGGGTGACCACTGCCTGGGTGAGATGCTTGCGAGGGTGGGGAGCCATGCTAAGGATCGACAGCGTGCACAGAGTGGGTCTGGTCAAGGCATCTAAAATGGCTGCCGTGCACGACAAAAGTGTGGCATTTGAAAAAAGACAAGATGGCGCAGACAATGTTTTTCAACACTTCCTGATTTCCTTCGAATCGAACGTTAACAGACGTTGGGGCATATTACCAAAGTTAAGCGATATTTATCCCTAACGATGCATTGCAAAGATTTTTTTACCGTCAGAAATTATCGCAGATAAACCTTGCTATTATCAAGGTTTATCGCAAATACGATAAAAAACGACCGCAATGCATTAATATCGCTGAAAACTCAGCGATATTCATGCATTACCGAGCTAATGCTCTTAGCCATGTTATCCACCTACCATTGGATAACATGGCTAAGAACTGCTCAGGGCAGCTGTTACTTTTTGGAGATATTCGCGCTTATCTCGAATATTTCCAAAAGTTGATAATAGGAGATAGCGATGTTAGCGACTGTTTCCAGTCGCTAACATCTTGGCATGCCCACTTTGCATGTCATTAGTGATAAATATCACTCACATGCAAAGTGGGGCCCAAGATGGTCGCTATCTCCTACTAGCCGTCGCTAACTGGTGTTAGCAACAGCTAGGTAATACAGATATAATTTTATCTCCGCGAAGCGGAGCGCTGTTACAGATATATATCTTGTTTTTTAACGTTAATTTCTCAAAATGCACTGAAGCACATATATTGAGACCTAGCAAAGGCACATCGGGCTACCAGTCCCTAATATTTTACCAAGTTTCGTGCAAATCCATTCAGCCGTTCGATTATTATTATTATTTTTTTTTTTTGCCCCGCGGGGCCCTTTTAAAACCTCCACATCAAACCTAGGGGGTCAGCGAGGATCTACTATGCCCCCTTATGGTCATTTGCCCCTTCGCTTTGGCCTCCTCTTGTCTCTCGATCCTACCGAGAGACAAGATGGCGGCCGCTACGTACTGTTTGGAATGTTTACAGACACCGGAGAGCCAATCAGCTTCGCTTCGCAAAGCTCCGTAACGCGAAAAGTACGCGAAGCGGTGCGCTGTTACAGATATATATCTTTTTTTGAACGTTAATTTCTCAAAATCCAATGAAGCACATATATTGAGACCTAGCAAAGGCACATCGGGCTACCAGTCCCTACAATTTTGCCAAGTTTCGTGCAAATCCATTCAGCCGTTCGATTATTATTATTATTTTTTTTTTTTGCCCCGCGGGGCCCTTTTAAAACCTCCACATCAAACCTAGGGGGTCAGCGAGGATCTACTATTCCCCCTTATGGTCATTTGCCCCTTCGCTTTGGCCTCCCCTTGTCTCTCGATCCTACCGAGAGACAAGATGGCGGCCGCTACGGACTGTTTGGAATGTTGACAGACGCCGGAGAACCAATCAGCTTCGCTTCACAAAGCTCCGTTGCGCGAAAAGTACGCGTCCTGGAGCGCTGCCCGGTCCGCTGTTACAGATATATATCTTTTCTTAAACGTTAATTTCTCAAAATCCACTGTAGCACATATATAGAGACCTACAAAAGGCACATCGGGCTACCAGCCCCTACAATTTTGCCAAGTTTCGTGCAAATCCATTCAGCCGTTCGGGCTAAAAGTGAGGCCAACCGCCCTATGGAAAACTCAATGTTAAAAACATGTTTTGGGACCCCCCTTTTTTCTCGACCCCCCCTGGACGAACCCCCCCCCCAATTTTCAGGGGCTGCTCAGAAACAAAATGTGCCATTTTCCTGAAAATTTCAGCCAATTCCGTCCACAAACGCCAAAGTTATTAGACATAGAATTTTCAAAAAACCCATAGAGAAAAAATCCTAACTATATATACCTACTGGCGACCGCCAGTAGGTAATATATATATATATATATGTATATATATATATATATACGGTATCTTTATCTCTGCCATGCATTCTTCTAATATAAGATACCGTATATATATATATATATATATATATATATATATATATATATATATATATATATATATGTACGGTATCTTATATTATATATATATATATATATATATTCATCACATCTACCCAGCAGAATGAGGCCGCACAACACACAAGTAAGGAGGCTCCTTTATTTCTGTCAACAGGCAGCTTACGATCCCGTTTTGATTATTTCTTTGCCTGACGTGTTTCAGAGGGTGTCTCCCTCCTTCCTCAGAGGCTCTTGAACAGTCCGTAGCTTGCTTGCGTCCCCACGCTGGTTCATGTGGTTCTAATCATGCATATTTACACCCTCCAGTGGGACCAGATTGTTCAAGTCTTTTGAAATATATTTTTTAACCCTCCATTGGGCCCCCGGATCGTACTTTGCCTGTTCAACCCTTCCCCTTGCGCGGAGGCACATGAGGACGTCATTGAACAGGCAAAGTACGATCCGGGGGCCCAATGGAGGGTTAAAAAACATATTTCAAAAGACTTGAACAATCTGGTCCCACTGGAGGGTGTAAATATGCATGATTAGAACCACATGAACCAGCGTGCATTGCAAAAGAACTTTACAAGAAAAAGGCACACCTGAGAGCAATTTGTTTTGTTTCATAGACACGCCTGGTATCCTGTGGGGACGCAAGCAAGCTACGGACTTGTGTGTTGTGCGGCCTCATTCTGCTGGGTAGATGTGATGAATATATATATATATATATATATTCCAGGAATAATCCGGTAAGGCACAGAGATTTCAGTCTGCTGGCAAAAACGGACTTGAACCCAAGATTCAGTGCAGAAGTAATTTATTTAGCAGGTAGTGCTCCCAAAGTCATCACGACGCGTTTCGCGCTTCACAGAGCGCTTGATCACATATATATCAGTATTTGAGTGTGCAGTGACTCTATAGAAGGTCCCGGCAGGTAAAGTTCATCAACCACTGTTCCAGCAGATAGATTATATATTAAAATGCACTATTAAGCAGTCATGTTTTTAAGCTGTGCTGTGCTTAGAGCAACCTTCAGCCTTAGTCACATGCAGGTACAGGGGAAGGGAATTCCAGCCAGACGCAGGCTGCTCAGAGAAGGAAGAGCTTCCCCATTTCTTAGTAAAGTTTCATAGAGTGCAGTGGTTTAGAGTGGCGGATAGTGCATTGCCATAGAGCACAGTGGCATAGAGAGCAGTGTCGTACAGTACAGTGGTGAGGAGTAGAGTGCAGTGGCCTAGAGTGCAGCGGTGTTGAGTGAATTGGCGTAGAGTGCAGTGGTTTACAGTAGACTGACGTAGAATGCTGTTGTATAGGGTGTAAAGGCACAGAGTGGAGTAGAGTGGCGTAGAGTGCAGTGACATAGAGTGCAGTGGCACAGAGTAGATTGTTTCAGAGTAAAGTGACGTAGAAAAGAGTAGTGCAGGGTAGATTGCAGTGGCGTAAAGTGATGTAGAGTCCCCCGGCATAGAGTGCAGTGGTGCAGAGTAGATTAGAGTGTCATACAGTGGATTAGTGTAGAGTGCAGAGGGGCATACAGTTGAGTGTTACAGAATAAAGTGCATTGGCACAGAGTGTGTTGGCATAGAGTACAGCGGCATAGAGTGGAGTGTTGCTGAGTGGCATTATGCAGAATAGATTGGAGTGAGCTAGACTGGAGTTGTGTAGAGTGCAGTGAAAAAGAGTGCAGTGGTGGAGAGTAGAGTTCATAGAGTAAAGTGGTGCAGAGTAGAGTAGAGAGGCGCAGAGTGAATTGGCGTAGAGTGCAGTGGCATAGAGTGGTGTGGTACAGAGTGGAATAGAGTGCAGTGGCATCGAGTGGTGTAAAGTGGAGGGGTGCAGAGTAGAGTGCAGTGGCGTGGAGTGGTGCAGAGCAGAGTGGAGTAATGTAGAGTAGAATATGCATAGTGTGGTACAATGTCATTACAGACAACACATTTTCAATTGAAATGACCATTACATTTGCAGAAACATACGGTTTTACTAATAAAACTATACAGCTCACAAACAATAATTTGTGAAAATGGCATTACCTAGTGCATTGATTTGTTTTGATCATATTAAAGTATTTGATTCCAACACACTTCAGAATGAACAAAAAATGTGCTTTATTTGTGCATTCCTAATTCTGATATATTCTGAAATATTTCACAATTCATTTAAATGTTGCTGTGTGCTAGAAAAAAACTCTTTAACACACCCAGTGTCCAACAAAATGGTCACATAAATCCTCTCACTTTGAAGTAAGAAAGAAAATGTAAACACAAAGCTCCTTCAGAAGACAGAGCCTTACATTTAATTTTAAATTGTTTAAATTGCATTTATATAGCACTTACTATCCCTGACAAGGCACTGAAGCACTTTACAGCGAGTAGCAGCTACCCAGGAGCCCATAGTTAGTTGACAGTTCCACTAGTTATTGCGGCTAGTTTTGCATACGCATTCCATGTATTCATGCCAGTTTCTCTGTGTTGCATTATGGACCTAGATCTAATAATTAGAGGGGCTATGTGAGATGCAATTGCTTGCTGGAATTAATAAGATAGTTATGGTTTCCAAAAAGAGGTTAAAATGGATAGGCATGATATTTAGAACAACTTGTAACAGCAGAGGCAGGCAGAAGGAAGAAAGGAAACAGTGGTTCACTTAAAACTAAAATAGGGGATGAAAGTAAGTAAAGTTTGATCAAATGTACAATTTCATGCAGGATTTGGAATAATACAGGTGGAGAATTTTTGCCAAGCAGTGCAACAAGTAAGCACATTTCATTACCTGTAATCACAATGAGAATGCCCCAAAGAGACCCCTTTTATATACCTACTACAGCAGTATATTTAATACTGTTAGGAATTGTTACAGAGTATGCAAATCATATGCACCATAAACTATACACATAATTTGAAACATATATTATGTAAAGACCCACTAACTTAAAAATATAACAAGACAATAGATACGCACATTGCAGCAATCATTAGTATATTCATTCCACGTGTGTGACTCATTCAATACCTGATTTAGAAGATATTGCTCATTTCATGTCTGAAGACCACCCCCACAGAACAGACCACATGTCCAGCAGAGTGGATGTGTCTGAGGTCACCTTCACCTTCTGGCATCTACCCTGCCTTGTCTTTGAATGCACAGCAAATGTAACAAGAAAAGAACAAGATTTACAGGCCTGTCTACAGAAAGGAATACCAGTGGAAGAATACAAGGGGAGTTGGTAAGAAAAGGCTTTGCTCCTTGGGAGGGACAAAACCACCCTGGACAGCCTAAACGAAATATAGCCAGCAAATAGAGGGTCAGGAAATGTGAGTTACAAACCACAAAGCCAATGGTAAGCAAGGGGCGGAATGCATTCCCAAGGAAGCTTTCTGAATGCCCCCAAGATGTCTTAAACAGCTGTCTGGCACGCTTCGACCTAAAAAAGGACTGAAACAATGTGAGCAACTTGTTATACAGGCCAATATGATTGGCTACTGCTCACTCAGTCGGAAGGGACGCTTATTATTGTTTTAGGTGTGGCCAATAATATTGACTAAAACCTCCCTATAGCTAGCTACATCAGCTTTCCAGACTAGAAAGTTATGGAAACTTTGTGAACTGCCTTGAAGAAGAGAGGTGAGAGTGAATTCCAGTGGAATTGATTAGTGTGAAAATATGTAAATGCACTCAGGTTTTTTTGTTGTATCAGTACTGACTAAACAATAATATGACTATATAGTTTACTAGTGGAAATATGGCCATAGAGTTTTGCAGAGGTGGGTAGGAATGGGCAGGCTGAATGGGCCTACAAGTTTCAATTAAGCAGCTTAATTTTTCTTGGGGATCCCTTGAAAAACTTTGAGCTACAGCAAGACCAACAAGCATAGCATTTGCACCTGCTACTCAATAGAATAAAAGAGAAATGTGTATTTTCAAGCAAGCCAAGAAAATCAGCAAAAAATTTGGAAAAAGCCCCATTGGTATTAAGGTGACCTCAAGGTGGATTGCTTAACAATAGGGCGTGGCCCTCCAGCTATAGATGTTTTGGAGGCTGAGCATTGGCAATGCTAGTGGTCACTAGACTAGAATTGGTCAGCCACCTATGCAGGGGGCTTAGTCAATGATGCTTATATAGTTACAATGTTCTGAAACCCATCGTAGGTGAATGGTGGGCGTTTTAGGGGACAGGATGACTCCTTTAACTGGCACGCGAGCTGGTTGACTTCGCAGGTGGTGTACTTTTGGTCACTTCGGAAGTAGACCCCATCAGGAGAGTAGAGGGAAGGGTCTTTATCAAAATAGTTGAATGGTCTCAGGAAAAAACCGGCTGCGTTTCCTGCCGTCGCGGTGTTGGGAACATCCTCAGAGTGTGGAATGTGAAGGAAGCCGGCAGTGATCCAGGCGACCAGGTCCTGGAGAAATGAGAGACCAAAATTAGTGATTTGTTTATTAACTGTGTAAAACAGTATTCACTTTTTTTTCCATCCACTTTGCACCTCCCCTCCATCAGTG
This sequence comes from Lissotriton helveticus, assembly GCF_964261635.1. Taxonomy (NCBI): domain Eukaryota; kingdom Metazoa; phylum Chordata; class Amphibia; order Caudata; family Salamandridae; genus Lissotriton; species Lissotriton helveticus. Next base: position 1,878,360,933 of record NC_136065.1, read on the forward strand.
ATTTACGTGTACACGCAGGTGAAGACCCACCTGTAGCAGCCATCGACCCTAATTTATGACCCTAAACAGCAACCAACATTCCTCACCATGTGTGGTACATCAGAAACCTTTTATTGCTTGTTGTAATCTTGTATATAAAGAAACCTCAAAATCGATGCATATTGAGACAATGCTCAGACCTAGTGCCTGTAACTGCTCTTCCGGTTGAACTTTTTAATTAAACAAACTGTTCCTGTTCTGCCAAACGCCTATGGTCTTCTGTTTTTTAAGGAATTTCAATTTCAAGCAACACAACATTCAAACTGGACTGTTTATAAATGTTCTGAGGACATATGCCAGTGATCATAGCACTGATCTAATTAAGTAGTACTCTCGAAAAACAGGTTGAGAACGGGGAGGATGTCAATAACAAAACACAATTGAGTGTTCCCAGGTATCTTGATCAGTGCTCAAATCTATGAACGTCATAATCCCAACAACAGTTTTAGCCATATAATATATTTGTTAATCCTTAACTTCCTCTATGTTAAGCGCTCTGATACCCACGGGTCTTGTTCGCGCTATACAAAACTTTATAATAAATAAATAAATAAATAAATAGTGGCTGCTTGTGGGGAACAGGAGCCCATAAATTACACTGGAAAGAAATGCAAGAAAACTGGAACACACCAGATCCCAGAAATTATCTCAGTTTGATAATCCTTATCTTCCCACAAGGTAACAGTGGAACAACCTGATCTGAACAACTTGAGGACATTGAAGGGGATATTTAAATAATAGTTTGTGCAGTAGATGGGATAGAGTTTGTTGCCAGAGGTTCACTGGTAACTGGCAGTGCCAACTAGTGGCATCACTGGAGTGGATGTGCTTGCCCCTGCACAAACTCAACCACCCAAATGTCATCAGATGGTTGTCATGCACAACAATGGAGATGAAAGGAGTGTCTGAAGAGGAAAGCATGACAGGGAAAATATAAGGCTCAGCACAAACTTGTAAGGTCAAAATAACTCCCTCCCACAAATGTGAATAATTAAAAGGACATCTGAAAGGATTGCTGGGACTATGAAATATGATCTGCAGAAATGATTGTCTGCTGCTCCTTAACCACTTGGCATTATTCTGGGCAGGATCCCGTAAAATAAGTCTAGCTTCTTGAGGCCACTACAGATATATACATCTCAACCCTAAGCGTAAATCACCCACAACTGTAAAACACTGTCTTACAGCATTATTAACCCCAAAAGTGTTTTTCTATTATTGAACCTCATGAAACTTGAGCTCATATGGCATGGCAAGCCACAGGCCCATGTCTGGGCGTACAAACCCACTACAGATTTTCTAGTAAGACAACAAATGTGATGTAGCGAAATGCTTGAACAAATGCCTCTTGGCCAACAAATGTATCTCCTCTGTTCTCTTACTGAGGAAAGCGTGACACCATCATGGCATTTTAGAAACTGAGGTGGTCAATGGTTAAAATGGCGCTGGGCAAACGTTTTTTTCCCTCCTGTTATATGTTGTGGCTTTGCATTATCTCCCTGAATGTAATGCATTGCTGGTTTTGACTCACTTAATTCCATGGATATCATTTATCACATTGCTTAAACGTTGGGTTTGTGGTGAGCTTGCCTTGAAACACTGTACTTGTCCCGTGGTTCTCACTACGCGTCTGACCAGTGTTCATTTCTCTGCTTGGTTTTCTACAGCAAACGTCGCATGTAGTTTCCAGCTCAAATTTTTTTTTCCTTTGAGTGTAGGGTCATAGCCTGATTTTAAATCTTGTACTGTATTGTGGGTGCTTAACTCATTGTAGTTATCAATGGCGTGATTAGTGTCAACTTGACACCCTGCCTTTGCAGTAAATGTAAATGTATGTGTCTTGTAAAGCGCACTGCTGCCCTGAGGCGTCGTGGCGCTGTAGACCGCTGGGGAACCCGTCCTGACTAACCCTGTGAGATGGTCCCTACTGGGTATCTCCAAGGTGAAACCAGGCATCCATGGCGAATGTGGGGGGCCGTTGTAGAGATGAGGCAACCTAATGCCCAGAGTCGCCGAGTGTGATCCCTGGTTAGAGTAGGCACCGAGGCGAGAATTATCGAGTCCGCTGACCCTGGTCCACGACCCTGCCGCGTCGGGAATTGAACCCTGGTCCCGGGCCGTTCTCTGCTTCCGGGTCTGCCGCCTCTAACCAGTGAGCCACACCACTCCACTAAATTAGTTATCGAATACTGTCACATTTGTTTGATTCTACATTTAGGAATAGCGCATTCAGTTCGGTTGAAATAACGATCTCCAGCACATGTGCTGGTGCTATCTACTTTCGCACCCCAATGTGTACTGTATAATTTTGCTTCCCTAATGAGTTCGCAATTATATGAAGATCAAAAAATCAAGCTTTGGTAAAGCCAATAGGTCTCTTCTTTGCGCCCTATGCATTTGTTGATGCCTTTTGGAAATGCTGTGAAGCATGGCCAAAACAAAGAAAAAAAGCAGTAAAAATGCAATAGGTCTGGCCTTTCATTAAGTTAAAGCCATTTGTTTTGCTATACAATACCCTTAGCAAAGCAAATGACTTTAACTTAATCAAAGGCGACACCTATTACATTTTCAATGCTTGTTGGTCTTTGCAGAAGATTTTTGGTAGACTGGCTTGACTGGCAGCAATTGTCTGTCTTCAGTGTCTGCTAATCTTACCTGCCAGACATACCTTAAACAGACCTAAACAGATATGCTCCTTTCAAATCGGCAGTGATACCTACTCGTGATAGTCTCAGATTGACCTGTCACTAAATTATCGACATATGGTTAAGGTTTTGGTGATGCATTGCAGCCCTTCAGTTCCCCAAACTCTGTTGTCATTTAGCAATTGTCACTAAGATTTGCACATCCAACAGATGCATCATAGATGCATGTATCATTTCTTGTGTACAACAAACGAAACCCTGGCACTCACAATATTTCAGATTATATTGATGACACAATTCTGTCGAACCCAGCAAAAAGAAACAGGAGAAGTCCTCTTGACACAGGAAACACGGGAAGTACATTTATCAAAACATTTATTAGTTTATTTGACAGATATCAAAGTAACAAAATTAATACAAGAAGTTGCAAGGACTCAGACACTTCAGTCTGGATAATACAGTCAAAAATCTCTACAATGATGGAGATAGTGATCCAGTCCTTGTTGCAAAGAATATGAAACAGCCAACAAGCGTTTTGTCCCCACCATGACTTTCTCAAGGCTTAAATATATACAAATTATTCGAAGAAGTTAAACGGCAGATGTAATGGGAATAAATCTGTAATATCAGTATACAGAGTCTGTAATTGTGCCTAGGCCATTTTACATTTCCGTTTCCGTAGCTAAAATATTTGTCGTCTGCCTGGTTACAATGACCTGTAACCAGACATGACCAGTTGCCAGGGCGAAAGCCATTGTGGGAAGGGTCTAATCTGTTGTTGGAGGTCAGGTAGTCCGTGAGGAGGGAGTTGGCGTAAGCCTCCGTGATCTCTGCGGCCCAAGGTAACAGGGAGATCGGACGAAGGTTTTCAGACTTTTTTGGGTCTAAGGATGGTTTTTTAAGCAGCGGTATCACCCTGGCCTGTTTCCAAGCTATAGGCACGACAGCTGTATTGAGAGACCCATTGATCACCTGTCCGAAGGGAGGTAAGATAGTAGATAACATTTTTCGAAATTGGTCAGGCTTCAGTGGATCGGCCTAGGAGCCTGACTTGATTTTGGAGCATAGAGCTAGTAATTGATCCATTGATCCGGAGGGATCGGTGGAAAAGGCTCCAATATGTTGTTAGTGTGGTTGCAAGATACCTCAAGAGAGCCGGCTTGGTCCCTAGGGAAGGACTGATAAATATATTCTACCTCCCTTACAAAGAAGGTGGCAAGCTCTTCACACTGCTAATCAGAGGTGATCAGTGGACCTGCAGCACCTTTCTGAGTTCTTGGATGGCCCTATGATAACTTCTTATGGCTACCCGGTAGCAATCTTTAGTGGCCGGGGTAAAATCCCTTCTCCCTTCTCCAGATTCTCTCCAGCCTTTTACAGATTTTGCGCAGTTCAGCTAGTTTAGTATTGAACCATGGATTGGATTTTGATTTGCGATTCATGGACAATTTAGCTGGAATCAGGTTATCCAACGGCTGGTTAATCCAATTGGTAAAGGTCGAATTAGCCTCATTAGGGTCAGCCGGCTTAACTGGAGTGGTGGCGGAGAGGTGGGCTAGAAATTGGTACCAGTTGAGTTTATGCCAAGGGCGTTTGAGGGAGAGTGTTTTGTCTAAATTACACGCTTGCATGATGCCCTGAATGGACATGGGGACCAGATAGTGATCGGACCATCCCATCGGGACAGGGGGTCGGACAGTAAGGGGAGGTATATTTGTAAAGACTGGGTCCAACAGGTGGCCAGCCGAATGCATTGGTCCTAAGACCCGTTGATCGAGCTGACAAGCCGTGAGATCGGCCACAAAATTAGCCACATCGGAGTCAGGATTATTATCCAAGTGCAAGTTAAGATCTCCTGTGACTGTAAAATTCGAGGCATTAACCGCCAGGGCGCTGACTGTCTCGATAAAAGTTTCCCTAAAGACTTTTGATGGACCCGGGGGTCGATAAACTAGTAAGCCTGTCATAATGAGTTAGGATTAAGGGTGATTTTAAAACAAGCACATTCGCAGCCAGTGACGGGCTAGTTTATGAAGCTGCAGAGGTAGCTGGTTTTAAAAATAACCGCGATACCCCCGACTCTCATTTCCCTATTGAGGGTGTAGATGTCATAGCCCTCCGGGAGTGCTAGCCCTGGCTCAGCAACCATGTCCTCCGAGAGCCAGGTCTCCGTGAGGAACAGGATATCAGGGGACTCAGCTTCCAGAATATCATGGACGTCGGCAAAGTGTTTGGCTAGAGAGTGGCAGTTTAGGTGGAAAATGGTAGTGTTTTTACTGGGGGGGGCGGCTGCAAGGTGTTGCTGAGATGACAGACATGTAGCCACAGTATTTGCAGCCGAAAGGACCCACTAAACCACCCAGACCAGATTGCTTACACCTGCCAACCCGCATCCTGATTGCTAGCAACTCATTCCATGCATGCCCATTTTGTCGAGATTGGCAGCATGTCTGGCATCTGGTGACGAACTGGCGCAGATGGGCTTACCTTTGGCGCGCCATCGGCGCGCCCACTGCGTGCATCCGCTACAGCATGGGCAGATATAGGGCCGAGTCTGCACACTAGAATGCCGACCGTCGACTTCCGACCCGGAAGTGAGGGCGGAATCAAGTGCAGCTGGTGTAGTCAGGTCCCGCCCTCCGCTCAAACGGCACGTCAGCCGCGGCGGACCAAGGCAAGGACAGCAGAACGAAAGGTGATTAACAACAAGCTAAATACAGTACGAGTACGTAGTTCACAAGCGGTTGTCAAAAGTGGGCAGCATTAAAAGTTTACCAGCATCAAGTGTTGATGGCAGTGGTAATTGGCGCAAGCGAAACTAAAAGCAGGTTATAAAACAGAGGCAATTTCTAGTTGAAACAGTTTTTAAACAGCGCAGGCAACTCACACAGAGGCCCCTCTGGTGTCACTGCTGATACGTGCTTACAATCGCAGCAGCTCACAACCCCGCTGTCATTAATGCTAAAGGCCCCGGGCACTTGCGGCCAACCAGTCGAGAAGCCCAGTGTCATTAAAGGTGAGGATCCCATACAATGGAAGGAGGTCAGAACTCCACTGCCAATAAGTGAGCTGTTCTCTTTTTCCTGTTCCTTGCTTGAGTGTCAGAAATTTCAGTGGGGGGCTCGGCTAATTGTGCACGGAGGGGCCATCATGGTGCTTTAACCTAGCGAGGATACACATAGCTTCCTAAGTGGATCCATCTGACAAAAAATACAATTTAGCCACAACTTTAAAGGCTAAAAAATACACCCCTTCCTCAAATGCAATGCTTGGTTTGTGATAGATCTTTGCCTCCTTGAAGGACGGATGTTTCCAGGTCGGAAACATTAGCACAATTTCACAGCTGAAACTTCCCGTCCAAGAAAAACATTACATATTGTACCCATAGTTACAACATCAGAGTTAACCTATGTCAAAAATTAAAATAGGAAAAGTTCATTTCAAAACAGTTAAGGTGTATTAACATAGGTAGAAACGTCATAGTAACATATATATGTGATAAAAAATGTAGAGGTAGAACTTGAATTTTTACCACGCTATTTACAAATTCTACCTACCCGTACATTAACCTTTACCTTAATCCCTGTTACTTCCTCCTTAAACTTAACTCTGTTTTTTTTCTCTCACATCATGTTGTTTCTATTTTATTGGGAGATACCGCCCATGCCACCTCCTGTGCCCCTGTTTTTCTGCAACATCTAACCTAAACCATAAACCTTATCTAAACTAAAACCCCATTCCTTACCTGAACTCTAACCAATACCCCAATCCTAACATTAACCCTGCCTCCAAAACTAACCATAATGCATTACCTTAAACCATATTTTGTTCTTACCATATGTCAACTCAACAGCTAAATTTAACCTAACCCTGACTCAATCCCTAACTCTTCCCCAATCCTAACCATAACCGTGACCCACACAAGTTCCCCTACATTATTCCTCACACCATAGTTTATCCATAATATTTAACCTAATTCTTTAGCCTACCCCCTACAGGTTTTTCAGTACTTTTTCAACATTAATTGCATTTTATATTTTTTAAAGTCATTTTTTGAACTTTTCTACGTTTTGTGTTTTCTGTTTGCTCTGATCTTTTTTTCTAGTACAACCGAAAAGAGATCCAAGTGAGAGCACTCTCCCTTGAACCTTGATTTTCTAAACCTAACGAATGAATGATGGAGAGAAACATTTGTAGAGTTTTCGATTTTTCATGAAGAAAATCGTCATGTGTTTTGGAATGGACTACCTAAAATCCATTCAAATTATTCAATTTTAAAGTCGTTTTGAACACATCTGCCTAAACAATTTAAAACAAGAAAAATATCAAATTCCTATACAGTAGAAGAACCCAACATCACTTAATTTTTATCATCAGCTAAATACCTGCAGTAAAGTCTATGGAATCTAGTGCAGATTAAATACATTTTGACTAGTTGGGTGCTTCCTGTGGGGGTTTCCTGGTGAATGGCTCTAAGTGCAGTCTTCCTTCCTATAAAATGCTAAACCAACAGCAGCCCTGGGAAGTTCCCCAGGACCATGCTTCGTTTGCATCTCCAGTCCATGTTTTTTCTTTGAATTCTGAGACGTGTAGCCTTGTTTATTCCATTATAATACAGGATTACAAGTCCCAGAATTCAAAGGAAACAACTAGGACTAGAGTACCACATCACACACTGACCAGCGAAACCTGGCAGCTATGGACCAGGACTGCTGCTTTATGGAGACGAGCTGGCCTTGATGGCTCAGTGAACTTCTGAATCCTCTTCAGAAACGTGTGTTTGACCTCAAGGTCACTAGTCTGATTTCCGGCAAAACAAAAATATTGTCAGTGTAGTATATGTTTGTTGTTGTATCACTCACCTAATTGCACCTACACTGCGCCGTCACCTGGAGTGCCTGCATTGGTTTGACTACTTTGATTACCCCTTGACTCTTTTGTTATGAAACTTGTATACTTAAATACAGAGCATCGGCCATCATTTGTGTTGATTTCTCTTTCATGCATGATCATTTCGACAATTTCCCATCATGCATCAGTAAATAATGTAATGACTCGATGGGGGCCACTGTTCTATATGTGGATATAAGGAATATGGTTATGAGTCTCTTTCACTCATACTCCACTGACCTCGTTTGTGATGTTCTCCTCATTTATAAAGTCGGTGAATTTCACAGTCGGTGTCCAGGGGTCGTTTTGGTTGAATATGGAGGTGCTCTGGGGCTCTTCATCCTTCCGCTTGGTGACCGCCAGCTTGTACCTAGGAGTTAGAAGAGAAGATATGACCATTGCTGAGCTGGGATATAGAAAGGACATTGGTTAGAGGTTCCCTGCCGCTGATCCTGGTTAGTCTTTGTAGATTTAACAGAAGGGTTTGAGTATGCAGAAGCCGGTGGGTAATGTTTTGGATATACCGCCCACTGTCCCAGTATTCAATAGCACTGGTTGTATCAACTTCAGAAACATGAAATGCATGGCATGTTCATTGGGATTGAAGAAGCAAGAGCATTAACCCACTGAGGGATTTAGCAAGGTGTGCATATGTGACCAGTGGCAGTGGGTACACTGCCCCCTGCCTCCCCCAAGAATGAAACAGACATATTTCAGGCTTGCGTCACTGTAGGCAAATATGTAAACTTTGAAGGGCACATTGCAAATTCCAAAATTCATACAACTACAAAACCCTCAAACCATCCAAGAGTGCTTGGAAATACAACATGAGGCCATAATATTACGCCATCCCCTGAAAATTATACTCAGTGCCAGCAATGAAAGCAAAGTTTTGCTCCTAAACCCCCTCACTCGAAACCGAAAATAACCTGTAATAGATGCACAAAATTGATTAACCAGATGCAAAATCTAAATTTAAAAATAACCACAGACAACCCCTAACTTAAACTGACACCTCAGACTCCCATGGTACTCCTTCCAAACCCTGAGCATTTAATCCCTAGCCAGCATCATCAATACCCAAAAAGCTACTACATATAACAAGGTCATCGCCTCCTCCATCATCAAATTAATCTCTGATCAATTCCTGCACATTGGCAACATCGTCAATTCTCTCTCCTATTGTGGACCTTCTCCTCCTCAGTATCCCTAAAGACCAGAAAGACCCTAACTGTGGCAACCGAATATACTTCGAACACGACGAGCAATAAAAGTACCCGCCTTCTTTTCATTTGTGAACTCACAGAGTGGACCAGTAACATCAACCCCCAACAACATATCAATCCCCACCTGGTGCTTCAGCCTTACCCGTCTCCCAAAGCATTGAAATAACAACCATCTAAGTAGTCAACCACCCTCTATATATCATTAACAAGAAGTCTGTATCCGCCTATTTCCCCTGGACCCATTAGCTGCTTTTAAACTATTGACCATAAGCCTCTCTGTGGAACCCTCATCAGAACAAGGGTATCACAGATATCAGCGTGGCCTAGCTCACTAGGTTCATCTCAGGCAGATTGTCCAGATGGCATCCTCAAGGTCATAGTAAAGTTCCTCAATTCCATAGTGCAGTGATTCCCAAACTGTGCGCCGCGGCACCCCAGTGCGCCGTTATGAGGAGCCAGGGGCGCCGCGGCACAATGTGGGAAAGTGCACGCAGCGCTACATACTGGGGAGAAATGCCGTCAGCACTCGCTGTTGGAGGCCAGCTCACATTTCTTTGAAGTGATGAAGAGGCTTAAACAGCTCCTCCCAGACCTGCAGTCTGTCAATTAGCCCCATTGTCATTCTGTCTGTGGCGATTCTCTCACACAGACTGACAATGGGCCATACTGCAGTTACAGAAGCCTAGCGCACGCACGGCAGGATTGCATTATCTTGGGGAGACATGCAGACTTGTTATTTCGATTTTTCATTATTAAAACTGTTCTTGCTATCCCACTTAATAGTAACATTCTGTCCGGTGTTCAGAAGAATGAATGATAAATAAACAAACTAATTTCAACGTATGTGCCACTGAAACAGGAGCCATGCTTTGGGGTTCAGGGTGCGCAATTTACTTTGAAATACAGGGCTAATGGTACCGACTTCCGAGTTATTTACATGCCTGCAATTATAAGACCATCATAAAAAAGTCAGTTTAACTCTGGCGAATAATGTATCTGCTTGAGAGATATCTAAACTTTGACTAATCCCAGTTTTGACTCATCATAAAGTAGAGCAGAGGGACAATGTGCCTCTTGCAAATCACAGAGTGTAACATGCTGCTTAAACAATTGTTTTTATGTAGATGGTTCAATGGGTTGCTTTGGAAAATAATAAAAAAGTATTAGTAAGGACAACCCCCAACCACAATGTTATGTTTTGAACCCCGAGTTTGTATTTCTCCAGGCTAAAACGCTCTTAACATATAATTAGGAATTGAGCACTTACTTATGTGGCTGCAGTTTTTTCCTCACAATTATTGATTTGCCACATAACCCATTATCTCTTGCATAATCTGCAGATTTTAGCAGAAAAAATTAGTTTCTAGCACAAAGGATCAAACGTTTCTGAAAAAGTGGCGAAATGTATTCACGCGCCATGTGAATGGTAGTGTATGTGTGTGTGCTTTGCTATGATGACTTGAATGTGCTCTGCTGCATTTGCTACTTGGATGCGTGTGTACTCAGCATCTGCAGAAATGATTCGTGCTTTGCTGCAATTGCAGCTACAGCTTGTCTCTGGTCTACTGTATTTGCATCATTGGTGCATGCAGGCATGTGTGAGCTCTGTTATATGTGCTGTATTGGCATGTTTGTGCTCCGTTTAAATTTGCTACATTCATTAATATCCTCCTCTTTGTGGTTCAATATGCTTGATCCCCGGCCGAAATGATGATTCTATTTTACCCTGTTTCCAAATTAAGAAAGTAAAACATTAATTAGACAAAATTTGAAAAATGAAATAGTCAACAGGAAGTACTCCAGAGGTCGGGCTTCCCGCCCACCGGTAAAAAAATGGTGGGGAGCCATGGCCAACTGCCAATTTGGTCAAGGGAGCCACAAGTCAAAAAAGTTTGGGAAACACTGCCATAGTGTCTATCTGTATATGGATTACTTGGTTTTGTGCTCACCCAACAGGACATCCCTCCTCTTCAATACACAGATGAAGCACAGTCGTACACCAAGCCCTTATCAGCGAACAACTTTGCGTGTTCTAACACCTTTAAAACATAAATGTGACCAAGAATAATTTTATACTTATAAACTGCAACACTTTTTGCCTGAACTCGCGCCTATTGTTCCAAAAGCAGCTTAAAACGTGGCTTTATATGGATTACGCTTCTGTTAGGGAGCGTGCCTTTGGGTATGTGTGTTAGGGGTTGCCACCGGTGTATCTGTTACTCTTCTGCTCTTAGTGCTTTGATGTCTTTTGGTCTAATGCGCTCTAGAAATTTCATAAATACACATTTTAAACCGCAGATGTAAATGTGCTATTTTTGCACATGAATCGTAATGGTGTCCCTCCCTGAATCCCTCATTGTGCTGAAAACCTGCTAATAAATTCAGAGATTTCCAAGTTTATAAGAAACACCAGACAGGGTGTTTCACCTGAGAGTTCTATGCCATTAACTGCTTATTGTCCCTAAACCAATCCACTGTCCAGGACCTTTCTTGATCACAGATATGGTAGCTCCCTAATGTACGGTTTCTTCATCGCATAATTTATGCTGATGGTTGCATATGAGTCACACTTAAAATGGAGTTCAAATATCACGTACTGTTGTCTTCTGCAATGGAGAATTGAGATTTGTTCTGGTACCAGTCCTATGTACGACTAAAATGGATGGCAGACTTGATAGCAAATATGGGAATGGAATATAACTCCATATTCTTAGTACAGCTAATTTCCAACACTGGGATTTAATTTAACAAATCAGTGCATTCTGGGACTGGTAGTCAACGTTTCAATGGCGAACATCCCGGAAAGCAATGATTAAAGGGAAGCTAGAGATTGAAAATATAATGGTGCCATCTGGTCACCCTGCAGCAAATCTGATCTGAGTGGGTTTTAACGCCTTTTCAACACTTCATCCACACGTGTGTGTTGAGATTGAGGGCAGGCTCTAGGCCTTTGCACTAGTTTTCCCAGCGCTCCGTCACCGTTCTCATCAGAGTGAAGTGCCTGGCACGTATTTCCTGTTTTCTCACAAGAGTTGCTGAAAACCGGCCGTGCAGGGGGAGGGAAAGGCCGGTCTGGCAAAACAGATGAAGAGATATATTCTCACTAAACTCAAAGCCTCCTCTAAGTAAAAAATAAATAAATTAACCACATACTTAAGCGGAGACGATATGAGAATGCTTGTTTTTACAGTTTAATGGTGCACACAAAAGTAAACAACTGAGAGCACGTTGCTGATTGCTTTTAAACAAGCACATTCGTCCTGTGTGGATTTTTTTTGTCTCCTTTCCAGTGAACAGTTAGGGGCAGATTTATGAAGGTCTTGCGCCGCCGGTGCGTCATTTTTCACATGGGAAAAAGTGACGCACCGGCGGCGCAAGGCCTTCATAAATCTGACCCTTAGTTTTTTGAAGAGTTAAATTCACAGAGCTAGAAGAGCTTCCGCAAATGAAAGACTAAAGGGGCATTCTCAGCAAGATATTCTGAACTATCCTGCCTACTTTTGAGTACATTTCTGTTTTCGAATTAATAATGGATTCCAGGAGTATTCGTGGGAGACCTGGGCACGGTCATAGTGCTTTTCAGGAGTACCCCGATGCATTATTAATTATGCATTCGCAAATGCAAGAGGTGTACATTTACACAATCAGATATACTTTGTAAAAGTGCATTTAAAACGTCTTTCTATTTTGTAATCCTCTTCAATAGAAAATAGTATTACTCTTGGAGTGTGTTTGAACTTCAGAAAAAAAATCTAACTGAAATACAGCCTTCTGGTCTTTACGTTTGTGCTAATTTCATTTGTCCTGTACTTATTGTATTTAAAAACAAGCATTTACAATGCAATAGGTCTCGCATTATTAAAGTTTGAGCTATTGGCATTGTAAATGACAATGCCTTTTCTTCATTTGCATCGTTGCGTAAAGAAGCACTTTGCACTTATAGTCCATGCTTATGAGAAGCAAGGCTGTAAGTCTCTTTTACTGGCAGCTTTGCTCATTGTAAGCAAGGAATATACGTTCAAAGTGCGTGTTTATGCACCGATTGCAGGTTTTAAAAACAATGAATAAAAGACATTGTCATTTACAATGCCAATTGCTCCAACTTTAATAATGCGAGACCTATTGCATTGTAAATGCTTGTTAAGGTGTATGTTGTCCGCCAAACTCAAAATAAGCCTCTTGGTCTGTACCTTATAGGTCGCTTCACCCCTCTCTCTCCCCGCTCCCAGGGTGGAGCATCAGCGAAGAGCTCTTGGATGACTTTATTGACACACCCGAGTGGACCAGAGACAGCAATGTCAGGAAGCAAGAGCATTGAGGTGCAGGTAGAACATAGATAGATAGAATGAGGGCGATAGATAGAGTGAGGTGAGGGCGATAGAGTGAGGGCGATTGATAGAGTGAGGGCGATTGATAGAGTGAGGGCGATAGATAGAGTGAGGGCGATAGATAGAGTGAGGGTGATAGAGTGAGGGCGATAGAGTGAGTGAGGGCGATAGAGTGAGTGAGGGCGATAGATAGAGTGAGGGCGATAGAGTGAGTGAGGGCAATAAAGTGAGGGCGATAGAGTGAGGGCGGTAGGAGTGTGTGTGGGGGGGTTGTGTGGGGGGGGTTGTGTGTGTGGGTTGTGTGTTTGGGGGTTGTGTGTGTGGTTATGTGTGTGGGGGGTTGTGTGTGGGGTTGTGTGTGTATGGTTGTGAGTGTGGGGAGTTGTGTGTGTATGGTTGTGTGTGTGTGGTTTTGTGTGTGTGTGTGGGGGGTGTGTGTGTGGTTGTGTGTGGGGGTGTGCTTGAGTTTGTGTCCTTGCATGCATATGTGGCAACGAGGATAGCCACCATGTGGTGTTGATCTCAAATAACTTGTCTGTGAAAGCCTCGCCAGCAGCGGCTACCCTGCCTGCTGTTAATGCATGGAAATAAAAAAAACACCAGTAGCTGATGTATTTGCTCAATTTAAATTTCGGCATAGTGGAGCAGACTTCATTACCTTTCCCAGTTATCATTTTTTAAAATGTATATAAATGTATTTTTTCACTGTTAATTTTGGTGTTTTCATCGTTTCAAAATGTCCTTCCTAAAGCATATGCGAGTAAATTCAGTTATGTACTTTTTATTATCTGTATAGACACAGCCCACACTTTTCAGGAGTTCATTTAATGTTACTAGTTTGTACAGCATCTTTTATTGCTGTACAGATTAAATTGTGTGTTGGTTGTGGCGTGAAAGCTTTTCCTTTGTAACCCGTCTGGTTCTTTTGGGGATTAAACAGTGCTAGAATAAACTGTACGGGTTTAATCTGGAGGGGGGCGCAGGTCGCCAGCCCGGGCAGGTGTCACAGAGCCTCGATGTGCCCCGGCTTACACTCGGTGGAGCTAAAAATAGCCCTGCGTGGAGATTGCTTTCGAGATGCTTGTTTCCCCGTTAAGTGGCGATGCTTTTCTGATACTGTTTGAAATATGTGCTCCTGCTGTACCGAGCGGTCACGACAGCAACCTCATCTATTTCCTCAAAATTCTGTGAAAACTCTTTCTATGACCTTGATGAGGGTCTCACTGGTACATTCAAACTGCTCTGCGACCTAGAAGACCTCAGCCATTGCAGCGAGTGTTTTTGTTGTGATTTCGAGGTGTATTTTAGGACGTGATCCGGGATACTCATTTTTTTTGGGAGAGCCGTAAGGAGCCATTTCATGGGGGCATGAGGCTTCAGACAATCCACGCATCCACTTGAGTGTGTAATTGGCGCCCGGGTTGTGGAATGAGCGCCTCCATTTCACGAGCGCTTGCTTCTCCTTGCTTCTGAATGAAGTCATCGGCTCCGCGGTGTAGCGGGGGCTCTATTAGCGGCGTTGTTGGCCTGCTACATTCATGCTGCTCTGTGCGGAGACGTGCGCGTGGGCGGAAGGAACAAAAGCTCTCAGGCAGGGGGTGTGCACTTACCTGCCAGGAGTGACAGGTCTGCTTCCAGCTGCTCGCTGGAGCGGAGCCGGTGGGATCGACCATTAACGTCACGTGCCACGGGCTTTTGTTCAAAAGGTTTTCAGCCTTTCTCGGTGCCCATATCCTTGAGGTTGTATGGTATCGTAACTCCCTCGTGCACTGCTCTGTTGGAAAGAAATGCACCAGTGTATTAGGCAGATCGAGACTGCAGGGAAACAAACAAGTCAAAACGAAACCTAAGAGCCGCGTGCGTGAGCTTCTACCGTAGACAGCTCACGTCGCGCGGCTCTTAGGTTTCGTTTTCCAAAGCGCATGGCAGAGTCGCGCTCGCACACATGCGCGCTCACGAGGTCAAATCCGAGAGGGAAAATGCGCGTGTCAGACTTCTGTCCACATATATAGTATACTAAAGTATACATGAGGTCCCTTCGCTACGCTCGACCTAAAAACGGCATTGGGCAGGGACAGGGTCAACGCCTGCCTCTTTTATTCCACAAGCCAGTCTCCATGGTGAAGGGTTGAGCAAGAGCCGGACATTATGTTCGAGCCAGGCACGAGCCAAGCTTGGCTGGACAACCTATATATTGCAAACAGTCCAAGTAAAATGGAAATTACACAAAACACAACCCTTAAAATACAAGTGTTTAATGTACCATAACTCACACTATGAGAATACTAACAACAGAGAGCAGTTGCTTCGACTTGTGAAGTCTTTGCGCTGTTTCCTGATTGTTAGTATGATGACTTTGCTGATGCTCACATGCCTGTCTGATTGTGATTAGAATTGCCTTTAGAGAACATCCATGTTGATGTTACTTTCTCGAGAGACTGTCCCAAACTTCCAGTAAAGTTGTATTTTTATTCTATCAAGTTTGAGAATCCTGGCCTGTTCTGCTTTCAACTTTGTCACTGATTTATTTCAAGCCTCCCCTGAGTACATCAGAACCCCTTAAAAACGAATCAGTTTTCATCACTTGATTTAGACATACAGTAATTGCCACCCATTCTCCTAAAAATTCTTTGATCTAGATCCTCAAACCCTCTACAAAATTGCTAAAGTTCCTTTGAAGGTCGGTTCCATTTATCTTTACAATACATTGTTCCCCCTAATTTCACAGGCATTCTGGACAGGGCCGTCAGAAGAGCAGGGGCAAGGGCGAACGGGGGCGGGCATCAGCAGGTGGGGGCAAAGGGGGTATTACTCCTCAGCTGGTTCTTTTTCAGGGCCCCACAGTTATGCTGTATTTATAAATCTTGTAATAAATCTGCCCTGCTAAGTAATAACGAGGAAGCTAACATGGTAATGCCACCAGATGGTACCAGTTGGTGTCAGATGGTACCAGGTGGGTATCATATTGTACCAGGTGGTGTTGTTTGGTACCGGGTGGTGTCAGATGGTACCGGGTGGTGTCACATGGTACCAGGTGGTGTCAGATTGTACCTGGTGGTGTCACATGGTACCAGGTGGTGTCAGATTGTACCTGGTGGTGTCACATGGTACCAGGTGGTGTCGGAGTGTACCAGGTGGTGTCAGATGGTACCGGGTGGTGTCAGATGGTACCATGTGCTGGAACTGCAGTGTTTCCTCTTCACCTGGAGGATATGTTTTTTTAGTGGTTTAACAGGTGTTTGTTTATGCTGTTTGTGTCCTGCAAAACCTTCTTCATGCCTGCCTCTGAGGTGCACAACCTGCGGACCTTTCTAACCAGATGTGATGAGCGCTAAAGCCCAGCTCTGCTTTAACATGTACATTTCTATTAATCTCTCAATATTATACTTGGGATAGATGTTTAAGAACACACAAAAAAATACTGAGCGCATTTAAATCGCGATGTCCCTACAGGTGCCACCTTTATGTTGCTGTCATTGGGCGGTGTGCCCACAAACCTCTAACTGTTGGCGGTAGGATCTGCCTGGAAAGCTCATGCTAGGAAGCGTTACAGCTCAGGACAATCTGTACTATCCACAAGTTCTTGCACAGCCTGTAAACTTATCCCCAGCTAGTTTAGGATTAGACTTCTTTTGATTCTGTCCAGTGGTGCTGCCACAAATGTCACAACGTTGAACGCAAAAGGCTTCGGAAAATCCCAGCCGCACACAAAGAACAAGTGTCACCAGTGAGCCACGCCCATTTATTAGGAGAATGATAAGGGTGTAGTATGTATAAGGTGTTGCCTTTAGGAGCACACTGTCAGGAGTATGTTACTAAGCATGGTGTGGTAGCACACTGTCATTGAGAGATAATGCATTTCCCATTGAAATGACCACTAAAAGTGCACAGCAGCGCAGCCTTACTGATGCAACTATAAAGTGCCCTAACAGCAATGTATGGAAATTGGATTTCATTGAATATTCGACATTTGCACATCACCGAGTAAAGTGTTTTGATTGGGTTCGGTCCTATTAAAATCTTTGTCTCCATCACACTTCAGTATTCGAAAAAGGTGCTTCATTTGTGCTTCCCTGTTTATTTATTTTGCCAAAGGTGCACAGTTCATTTATAGGTATTTCAATTTTGTTGTGTGTTAGGAGAAAATAACACCCTACAGCCTTCCCTTTCACTCCAGCAAGCTTGTCACACAGTTCACTTTACAAAATCCTCACACTTTGCAGTAAGAGAAAGAAAAGCAAACACAAGTCTCCATGTCAAAAGAATAAGCAGCAATTTGCCAGATGACGTAGTTTGACATTTGACCCCTGTCTTTGAATGCACAGCAAACGTGACAAGATAAAAAAAAAAAATGTAAAGTCATCTATAATGCTCATTCACCTTCGAACTTTCAGCATGATTATTTTTTTTGATGGGGGATGAGGGGGGTGGGGGAGGGGGGGAGAGGATTGGGTTGCAGTGCCTCCGCACCGCTACTTCCAGCAGCAAAACCTGTCCGTCTACAACTGACCTATGTCCTGATCCCCAAAACAGGTGCTTGAACAAGGACAGCACAATCTGTAGAGGGCTGCAGGAGGTACAAAGCTGCAGCTGAGAGTGGCAAATGCAGACCTTCTCAGGGCAGTGGTATGGCCCAAAAAATACAAAAAAATCCTATGACATCTAGAACGAGTGCACTGGTCCTGTCTGGGAACCCAGCGGATCTAAAAGGCACAAAGGGAAGGAACCTGATACTGACATTTCACCTCTCCTTTCGCATAAAAGTAGCCTATGGTGACTGCAAATCAGCGAGGGAGCTGTGGTGGTGTGATATTTTTGTAGGCTGATATTGATGACGTCGACATAGCATCACACAGCCCATAGATTACTGCAGACACCTACCTTGCCCAGTTCATTGAATTCTCTACTGGACTCGTCTCCGGCAGATACTCCCCGGCGAAGCTGACAATCTGGATCCGGTATGACCTCGGGTGACCCCACTTGTTGGTCTGGTTGCTGGCGAAGTGGACGTATCGGGGCATTTTGTCATTCAGGCGATAGGCAGCCTGGTTTTCCGTTTCCACCACTTGGCGGACAAGCTTTGGCCTTTGAATCTGCACTTCTGGTTGCCAAGGAATGTTGAAAGGATCGTACTTCATGTCTTGTGTCAAAAAAGAGTTAGAGGTTCCTGGGAAACAAGAACAAAAGATGCAATTTGAGGCTTCACTCTTACTAGCCAAGGTTAGAGAAGAGAAGATGTTCTGTCTTGTGATACAAAGTTACAAATCCTGATTCACAATCTGACTTCATGTTTGCATTCCGGAATCTTATAAAAGTCCATCATGTAGATACTTTTAGCCTGCCTTGAGGTCAACGTCAATATTTCATTAAATCGGACCTAATAACTAACCGTGACTAATGCTTACGTGCTGACTCATACTATAAACACGTTCGTGCAAAATGATGTCGACATACATGAACAAATCCATAAACATATACTGATATTCACTTTGATATATACTCACTCCAGTGCTCAATTTGTAAAAGAATAAGTGCCGGGTCCCAAAGTTTTACAAAGAAGCCGGCGGCCAGCGCTATTGAATGCCCGAGTGCCGAATACCAAGGCTGCCTTGTGTTGCTTCCATCTAACGCAGCTTTAATCCACCACCAGACACTTCCCATCTCCTTCTCTAACTCTTGCTTGTTGTTTCTTTTTGATCCCTGCATTCGCAATTTGTCATTATTTTCTAGGCGTTCTCTTCCTCCCTCTTTCCCCCTTTTGTGTTTTTCTGGACGAATCTCTGTGTTCGAAAAATAAGTGCTGGTCCCAAAAAATGAGATCCACTGGCTCCCACCTGCAACCACTGGCTCAAATTAAGCACTGACTTACTCATTCATGCATACATCGCTCAGTGAACTAGGAGCCTTAATTTAAGAAGGAACCCGCTTCCTCTTCGTATCGCCAAATCATCTAGTGCTTGGCAATGTGGAGTTCATGATGAAGGCGCCACCCTCAGGCACCTCCACTCGGTGAACCATAGGCCAATAGAAACAGCGTAGAAGAAGCCTGCCAGTTTAGCATAGCCCTTCTAATGCCATTTACGAAGGATTCTTTTTTGATGGAGAACAGTAAATGTAACCCTCCTGGTTCAGAAAAATCTCTGAAATATACCTTCGAGCTGGGAGCAAACTCTCTTAGACATTACAAAAAGTGATGGGTGGAAGACTTTTGGACAGACATTTGGTCACAGCCCTCCTCCTTGGGAAGTCTCAGCACAGAATGATGGGTGAAATGCTTCAATTATTCTCAGCCGCCAGTAATTTCTATAGGACTGCATTTATATCCATTGTTTTTTCAGCTTAACTGTGCTATCACAAACAGGCACCTACCGTAAGCAAGTGAGTCTTGACTCGCTGTGCCTTAGAACTCAAAACGCTGTGATATCTGGTAGGAGAGGTATACCTAGCCATGGGTCTAAGTTCAATGTGTGATAGGACTCAAGATACACCTCACCGATGAGGCCCAGTTACCTTTGGTACCCTGAAACACTACAGCGGATTTTGCTTTGTTGAGTACTAATAGTTTGGATGGGGTTGTTTAGGGGCCAGAAAGCTTTACAATCTTTGAAGTGGAAGGTCAGCAACTGGGGCTCAGCTCACTAAGTTGTCCAATGTAGAATCCAGAGGAAGACACCAATTACACAGCGAAAAGACACATCATAGCAAGGTTGCTGCATTGTTCCTACCTCTCACTGATACTTTCTCAGTAAACGTTGTAGTAAAACCCAGAGGTCTGAAGTCCCTCAAGAAAACCATGAGAGCAGCTCCTTAGGATAACATTGAATAAAAGGCCCAATACTATAAACATGCTAGCGTGCAAATAATATAACAAGAAATGGTACATTGTCTCCGCCTGATGGTGCAGGTGCCAGCACATCCATTGGTTTGCATCCACTGGACTGCCGATAGCAAGCATTGGTTCATGGCTAGGAGCCTAGATCTGGACTTCAAGAGATATTCCTGCAGCAGGAGAGTTTGTAGGATTTGATGATGTTTGGGAGAGGGCTCTGATAAGTGTGGAAGAGACGGGGAGAGATAACCGAGTCTTGGGATTACCATAGTCAGTATGGAAGAGAAGAACGGATGGCGGAAGGCAGATTGTTTGATATCTCTTTCCAAGTTTTGATGAGAGTCAGCCCACCCTTCGTCCCTATTATTACAAGATTATCTATAGTAAGGTAAGGTAGAGTACAATACGAAAAGCCACCGAGAAGTCAACCAAGATGAAATCAGGTACAGTTTTGAATTTTTATTAAGCAAAATAAAACAGTAACATTGAAATAAAGACAAAAAAATAAATCGCTCCAATGTATAAACAGCCCTACAACAACTTTAGCTCTGAAATCACTAAAATTGATCGATATGGATTATAAGATATGTGTTGCTATTGAGCGATACAGCAATTACAGTGGAGGCAAAAACTGGGCATAATTCAAAGAGGAGTAACAAACGGGAAACAAAACTAACACAAATAGCAGTATTATAGCAATGAAAATGTAACAAAACATGCTTAAAAAGTCCTACAAACAAACAGCCACCTGGATGAAGTGCATTAACACCTTCGCTGCGGCGGCTATTCCGCTGCAGCGCTAAGGGGGCGGGGGGGGCCGCGCGGCGCGCCCATGCTGATGACGGAGTGGTTCCGTCATCAGCACGGAAAAGGTTAAAGTGAACTAGAGCTGGACACTGATATAAAGTAGAAAAAGGCTCGCTCTGAGACTCCATTTTAAATCCACGTTTTAGCTTAACATCTATTTCTAATGGTGACTTGTTTTACACTTACACGATAATGCATGGAGAATATATTTGACATGCATTTTACATTCTACATGCACTTCCTAGTAAGCAGTATTATGGTGTTGCTCATACATTCTGTCCAAAGCTAGGCACATAGAACGCAATGCCCTTGTATTTGGTTGCCCAGTTGGAGACAGGTTTAAGGCTCCAGACAAACCATCACATCATCTCAGCAGCTTTGACACAGTGTAATTAGAACAGTGCTTTTATTGTATAAACAGCCTCCACAATCCATTAGGCAGAGTAACATTTCTGCTGGAATTGTACTGCAAAGTGGTGCACTATGACTGAGTTGCAGCCTTGCTGGCTCTAACATTTATCCTGTAAGGGACAATAGCTTGCTCTACATCAGACCTGCTTCCTGACACAACATACTCCGGTTTGGTGGGGTTAGACTATCCGAATAGATCTGGCAGAGGGTATTTCTACTACGCTCTCAATAGTGTAGGTAGTATTAGATGGGAGTATAATCATATAGTAATGTTATAATGGCTAAACTGTTTATCTTTTTCACCATTCGTGTAATTCTGGTTACAATGCTTTGTTTCTTCTGCCTAATAATTGAATCTCACTCTTTGTATACAAGAATACGTTTGTTTCAATAAATGTTGGAAAAGCCATATTCATATCTCTCTTGTGTTTACCCTGGGCATGCAAAAGTAACAACGAAAGGGTAGATCTGATTCCACGATTTCCTTCAGTAATAAAGGAAATCGTGTAATAAAGAGTGGTCATGTTTGAGGTTGCTGACTCCATCTGGTACCCTGGTGAGGTTAGGGGTTCAGATAGGACACTGTGAGTTAGCTAGGAATTGGACTAACATTTTCTGATGATATATTTAAACTGAGTTCTCATATTCTGAAGTTTATGTCGTCCAGATACAGCCATTGTTAATTTGTAGGAACCGTATAACATGGTGCCCAACACGTTATAGGAATCGTGTAATACAAATCTCAAGAAATGACCCCAGATGCTGGATGGATTGCTAATTTGCACAATTTCTCTTGTATTTGATTGTGGTCTTGACTTTTGATGTTTAGTATACTTTTATGGTTTTTGCTGTGAACCGAATAAAGTACTTTTGACTGACTGACCCCAGATGCTGCTTTAAAAATCCAGTTTATCAGAGAAGAAGAATTATGGTTTTTCTATTAATAGGCAAGGGAGTCACCTTTATCAATCAACTGTTATCTGAAATGCTGCTATAGGATTTCCATTTTTTGAGTAATAAAGATTGTGACACCATTAAATGCAAGGAAAAGGTAATGTTTCTGAACTGCATTTAAAGAGGGATCCACAACAAGGTTGGTCCTAAGACCGAGGAGTCTCTCTCCAACACAGTTTTCCAAGAATTGGCAGCCACTTTGAACTGTAAGATGTCAAACAAGTTGATTCTTCTTTCAATATATATTTTGCCATCTTGAGATGTTACCAATATTCCTGTATAATATTTTTGTCTCTAAGTGCAACAAACCAAGATTTAGGCTAACCTTTGGAATTGTCCTCCAGTGACACAAACCAATTGACATCTTTCCAGTCCCAGTTTGTTTTCCCAAACACTTACAGGTTTCTGGCAACTGTCCATGTTATCACCAGAAATATGTTTATAAACTAGGAAGACGATACACCAGACAACTTTGAAGAGCACAAACGAGTGACCACAGATTGCCTGGCTTATTATTATGGCTTTTAATTAAATGAATTAATGGGGTTACTGCTGGTCTTAGCCATCCCTCAAAATATTCAGTTTTAAATATAGTGGTGCCAGAATATTGTGAGTAGAATATCCACTAAAATTCACAATATTGTTAGCTAGGATCGTGTTTTCATAGGAAGAGCATTTTTGTTTTCCTAATAACTTTGGTGTCATTTGAGGAATCTTCACAAACGTTCCAATACAATGTTCTTTCACCTCCACTCCAAACTGAAAAGATTCATCAAGCGGGGCTGAGAAAAAGGAGGGGGTCCCAAAATGCATTTTCCCATAGGAAAATTATCAATCAATCATTCAAATTTCTTAATTCGGTTTTTAAAATGTAGAAAACCCATAAAAGTTCAATGATAAAAAACAGTTGTGTAAAAACAATAAGCCATTTACATTAGTATCATAATAAATATGTTTAAAAAGAAGAAACATGATTAATATTTACCAATTGCTAAAGGGACCATTTCATATCACAAGCGTGCAAATATACAAGAAATCCAGGTTTGTGGTTAAGTCAGACGTAGTGATTAAATAAATAAGATACACAGAGGATATCCTGCTTTATGTGACATGGAGTTACTTCAATACATCAATTCTAGGTTTGGTCTATGTTTTATACAGAGTTTCAAAAATCTAGCCACACTCTTTGCAAAGCACTCTGTTTCCAGATATTGAATTGCCAGAAAAGCTGGACGACATTGTCGCAACCCCCAGGTTCTTTAATAGTGGTATAACCCACTTCGTCCTTGCTTCCTGGTAAAATTTACAAAACATGACTACATGAAATTTAGACTGGGGAAAAACATTGTTACAGGGACAAGGAAACAGTGAATTTGACCAGTCATTGACCTTGGGGAATGTAAGCAGTCAATGGAATGTATTCATTCTGAAACGGATGAGGACAAACCTATCAAATTCATTCAATTTAAAGGTCAAATAGGGTTGGATGGTCAAAGTAGTTTGAACCATTAAAATGTGTTGGGCTGAACTTTTGGCAAACACGGTAGCCAATCTTAGTTCCTCCATATGCGCCAAGCATAATTTCTTTAAAAAATTTCTAGGAAACTTAGTAATCAGTAACGGATTATAATAGTACTGAATTAAACCTAGGTCTGACAGAAATTTTTTGATGTATATAAGCCAAGCTATTTTATGTACATTATCGAGAGCAAGGCAGTTGCTTATAAGGTCCCTATTAAGAGCTGGTTTTGGCGACAACCATATTCAATGCCACAAAAGAAGCGGATGCAGTTTAATTAGGTCTGTGACATACGGCATACCCAGTGCCGTGTGGCAGCTAAAGGTAGACGTGCAGCGCAAAACCGCTAGTAGGAACCGTAGGAAACTATTTTCCACCTTTTGGAGGGCCTCCACTCTTCCGTGTCCCCAGACTCCAGCCCCATAAGTCGCCACACTAAGACATTTTGCCTGATAGATCTGTAACATTTCTACAGGTGATCTTTTACCAAGCCTGTGTGCGAAATTAACTAGGGCACTAGTTGACCTGATAAACAACAATTTCCTTGCCTCTATGGCCTGCTTCCAAGAGCACTTGTTGTCTATTAGAATACCAAGATAGGGGTAAGCAGCAGTAGTTTCCATTTTGACTTGTTCTATGTAGATGCTACGTATTTTTTTCTTTCTGGTCCCTGCAGTCATGACGAAAGTTTTTTTGATATTAATCTTTAGATCTAAATCGGCCATGTAGGTATAATATCTATCAGCCGCATGTTGAAGTTCTAAGGGGGTTCGGGCTATAATTACGGCATCGTTTGCATAGAGTAGGGCGGGGATTGATCTTTTTCCCATGCAGGGATGGTCCTGGGACCCCTCCAACATTGCCCGTTCCAGCCCGTTGGTATAGAGCGAGAACAGGAAGGGGGCCAGGACACAGCCCTGCCTTACCCCTCTTTCCACTCCGAACGGCCCCGTAAGTTCGCCCCCATAGGAAAATTAGACACAAACCCAGCCAAAACCTCTGAACGTTTTTACACCAAATTTGGCAGAACAATAGATCTAGGTCCAGAAAATGAGCATTTTGTGATTGATGTAAATCCATTCAGTAGTTTCTGAGCAATGTAGATTAAAAACACCTATGGATACTTTATGTGGTGGATCTGCAAATCTTCAAGCCACACCGTGTACTTTAATTGACTGGCCGCAACTTGAAGTTCAAGTTGCGGCCGCCATCTTAGGACTTGGGGACTCAGTAACCATAGCCTCAAAAGAAATAAGACAATAAAAGTGCAAGGGGGCAGGGAGGAGGTACTCTGACACATTGGATGGGTTGCGGGGGTCATAAAGAGTCACCCTCCGTGATTGAAACAATATATGTAATGTTTTTGGGGCATTCACTGGATCCGCAGGTCCACCATGGCATTCAGTGCGACCACAAAGGTTTGCTACACTTGAATCTACACACACGCACACACAGTGGCGTCACTAGGGGGGTGCGGGGGGTGCGGACCGCACCGGGTGACACCCTCACATGGGGGTGACACCATCTGGTTGCGCCCCCCCCCCCAGCAGGCCTCTGTACATGGCACCCCCTGCACCGCACCCGAAGGCCTCGGAGAGACTCGATCCGCTTTAAAAACAAAAGCGAACAGAGATATTTTCTCACCTATTCGAATTAAAATGTTCTCATTAGTTAAAGTTTGAAAAGTGTAGTAATGAGGGGCCCCCACCATTTATATGGAAAAAGACACGGTGCTAAAGAGGGGGGGGGGGGGGCGGGGAGGGGGGTTATTAACCGCTTGGAAATTAGCTTTTACTTTAGCTGTTTCATATCGTAAAATTCTCACGTCTACAAACTCGCTGGTGCCTTGTACACAGATTTCTTTTTGCATCTTGAAAAGCTTTAAAAGAGAAACCACATGAAAGCGGCAGAGAGTGTAAAAGGGGGGGTCCTGCCCCCCCCCTTCCCCGGGGTTTAATGTGCGAGAGAGAGAGGGAGCTAGAGGGAGTAAGAAGACACAGAGAGAGAGAGTTAGAGTGAGAAAGACAGAGAGAGAGGGAGCTAGAGTGAGAAAGACAGAGAGAGAGGGAGCTAGAGGGAGTAAGACGGAGAGAGGGAGACAGAGGTAGCTAGAGGAAGTAAGACAGAGAGAGAGAGGGGGAGCTAGACAGAGAGAGGGAGCTAGAGGGAGTACGATAGAGAGAGAGGGAGCTAGAGGGAGCAAGACAGAGAGAGAGGGAGCAAGACCGAGAGAGAGGGAGCTAGAGGGAATAAGAGAGAGGGAGCTAGAGGGAGTAAGACCGAGAGAGAGGGAGACAGAGGGAGCTAGAGGGAGCAAGAGAGAGGGAGCTAGAGGGAGCTAGACAGAGAGAGGGAGCTAGAGGGAGCTAGACAGAGAGAGGGAGCTAGAGGGAGTAAGACAGAGAGAGAGGGAGCTAGAGAGAGTAAGACAGCAAGATAGGGAGCTAGACAGAGAGAGGGAGCTAGAGGGAGTAAGATAGAGAGAGAGGGAGCTACAGGGAGCTAGAGCGAGCAAGACAGAGAGAGAGGGAGCTAGAGGGAGCTAGAGGGAGTAAGACAGAGAGAGAGGGAGCTAGAGGGAGTAAGAGAGAGAGAGGGAGCTAGAGGGAGCAAGACAGAGAGAGGGAGCTAGAGGGACCAAGCCGGAGAGAGAGGGAGCTAGAGGGAGTAAGACAGATAGAGAGGGAGCTAGAGGGAGCAAGACATAGAGGGAGCTAGAGGGAGTAAGAGAGAGGGAGCTAGAGGGAGTAAGAGAGAGAGAGAGGGAGCTAGAGGGAGTAAGAGAGAGAGAGGGAGCTAGAGGGAGCAAGACAGAGAGAGGGAGCTAGAGGGACCAAGCCGGAGAGAGAGGGAGCTAGAGGGAGCTAGAGGGAGCAAGACAGAGAGAGAGGGAGCTAGACAGAGAGAGGGAGTAAGACAGAGAGAGAGTGAGCTAGAGGGCTCTTGACAGAGAGAGGGAGCTACAGGGAGCTAGAGCGAGCAAGACAGAGAGAGAGGGAGCTAGAGGGAGTAAGAGAGAGAGAGGGAGCTAGAGGGAG
This sequence comes from Lissotriton helveticus, assembly GCF_964261635.1. NCBI lineage: Eukaryota > Metazoa > Chordata > Amphibia > Caudata > Salamandridae > Lissotriton > Lissotriton helveticus. Next base: position 1,878,387,619 of record NC_136065.1, read on the forward strand.
CAAGGCAGAGAGAGGGAGCTAGAGGAACCAAGCCGGAGAGAGAGGGAGCTAGAGGGAGCTAGAGGGAGTAAGACAGATAGAGAGGGAGCTAGACATAGAGGGAGCTAGAGGGAGTTAGGGAGAGGGAGCTAGAGGGAGTAAGACAGAGAGAGAGGGAGCTATAGGGAGTAAGACAGAGAGAGAGGGAGCTATAGGGAGTAAGACAGAGAGAGAGGGAGCTAGAGGGCGTAAGACAGAGGGAGTAAGACAGGGAGAGAGGGAGCTAGACAGAGAGAGGGAGCTAGAGGGATTAAGATAGAGAGAGAGGGAGCAAGACAGAGGGAGAGGGAGCTAGAGGGAGTAAGAGAGAGAGAGGGAGCTAGAGGGAGCTAGACAGAGAGATGGAGCTAGAGGGAGTAAGACAGAGACAGAGGGAGCTAGAGGGAGCAAGACAGAGAGAGCGGGAGCTAGACAGAGAGAGGAAGTAAGACAGAGAGAGAGTGAGCTAGAGGGCTCTTGACAGAGAGAGGGAGCTAGATGGAGTAAGAGAGAGAGGGAGCTAGTGGGAGCAAGACAGGGTGAGAGGGAGCTAGAGGGAGTAAGACAGAGAGAGAGAGAAAGAGGGAGCAAGACATAGAGAGAGGGGGCTAGAGGGAGTAAGAGAGAGAGAGGGAGCTAGAGGGAGTAAGAGAGAGAGGGGGCTAAAGGGAGTAAGACAGAGAGAGAGAGGAAGCTAGAGGGAGTAAGACAGAGAGAGGGAGCTAGAGGGAGCAAGACAGAGAGAGAGGGAGCTAGAGGGAGTAAGAGAGAGAGAGGGGGAGCTAGAGGGAGTAAGAGAGAGAGCGGGAGCTAGAGGGAGTAAGAGAGAGAGTGGGAGCTAGAGAGAGTACGACAGAGAGAGGGAGCTAGAGGGAGTAAGACAGAGAGAGAGGGAGCAAGAGGGAGTAAGACAGAGAGAGAGGGAGCTAGAAGGAGTAAGAGAGGGAGAGAGGGGGCAAGAGGGAGCAAGACAGAGAGAGGGAGCTAGAGGGAGTAAGACAGAGAGAGAGGGAGCTAGAGGGAGTAAGACAGAGAGAGAGGGAGCTAGAGGGAGTAAGACAGAGAGAGAGGGAGCAAGACAGAGGGAGAGGGAGCTAGAGGGAGTAAGATAGAGAGAGGGAGCTAGACAGAGAGATGGAGCTAGAGGGAGTAAGACAGAGAGAGAGGGAGCTAGAGGGAGTAAGACAGAGAGAGGGAGCTAGAGGGAGCTAGAGGGAGCAAGACAGAGAGAGAGGGAGATAGACAGAGAAAGGGAGTAAGACAGAGAGAGAGTGAGCTAGAGGGCTCTTGACAGAGAGAGGGAGCTAGAGGGAGTAAGAGAGAGAGGGAGCTAGAGGGAGCAAGACAGGGTGAGATGGAGCTAGAGGGAGTAAGGCAGAGAGAGAGCTAGAGGGAGCAAGACAGAGAGAGATGGGGCTAGAGCGAGTAAGAGAGAGAGAGGGAGCTAGAGGGAGTAAGAGAGAGGGAGCTAGAGGGAGCAAGACAGAGAGAGAGGGAGCTAGAGGGAGTAAGAGAGAGAGAGGGAGCTAGAGGGAGTAAGAGAGAGAGCGGGAGCTAGAGGGAGTAAGAGAGAGAGTGGGAGCTAGAGAGGGTAAGACAGAGAGAGGGAGTTAGAGGGAGTAAGACAGAGAGAGAGGGAGCAAGAGGGAGTAAGACAGAGAGAGAGGGAGTAAGACAGAGAGAGAGGGAGCTAGAGGGAGTAAGGCAGAGAGAGGGAGCTAGACAGAGAGAGGGAGCTAGATGGAGTAAGACAGTACCTAGCACCGTACATTTCCGACAGAGGTGGTCCATGCGGTAAGTCGTGAGGGGGTGACACCATGAGTTACCCGCACCGGGTGACATCAACCCCAGTGACGCCACTGCGCACACACACAATATATATGCATGTCAATAGTAAATCTATACTTACCTATATATAGTTACATTCAAGATTCATCATGAGAGTAGCTATAGTATCTTTTCTTAGTTATATTCCTATTAAAATGGGGAGGAATGGACTGGAGACATGCTTAGGTCCAAGATGTTCAAGTGAATCTTGTTCATGTTACACTGGTGAAGTTTCAGGACAGAAGTGCTTTGGATGAGGGGTTGGGAAAGAGTAGGGATTGTAGGGACACCAGGTGAGGGGCCTCGACAAAGGGTCAGGAATGTAGGCTTTCACCCTCCAAATGGCTTTGTAGAGACTCAGTAGGGGTCAGAAGGTTGTGGGAGGGGAGGCAGTTTAACAGTACCAGTAACAGGGTGGGGTGAAGGATGGAAGCAGGAATGGAGAGTAGTAAGTAGCGAGAAAGTAGGGAGGTGAGGAGAAGGATCTGAGGAATAGGTGGTTAGATGGGTGCAGTCATTAGAGAGAAAAGAGTGCGGAGAAGGGGTGCTCTTTGGCCCAGTCTCTCAGTGTGCTGGGAATCTAACCTGAGTGGCTGTTGTTATGTAGGAGGAGGGAAGGTTTAAGAGGGAGGTGGGTGGAATCAGTGAAAGGGGATAGCGAAGGAAAAGGCTGCCTTGCTGTAGTTGATTTTCTAACCCCTACCACCTCCTAGAATAAGCTCGACTTTGCTATCTCAAAAGAGTAGCAATTGGTTATGCAATTGTACTGCAGCAGTATCTGTGGCTCTATGACATTGATGGAAAACAACATTGTACACACACATAAGATACTGCCTGCAACTACTAATTGCCCTAGGAGCCAAGGAAAAGGCCTCACGGAATGAAGAAATGAAAACTCAGAGCCTGATTTAGACTTTGGCAGAGAGGATGCTCCGTAGCAATGGTGACTGAGTACCCTCCCCACCAAAGCAAAGTTCTGCACAAATCATTCAGGGTCAGGAGGAACTTGAATATGATAGACAACGGAGAATACTCTGACTTCCAATGCCCACATAGACGTCTGACAGACAGATGGAGTAAGGTTTGGCCATGTATTCCCCACCCTATTTTGAATGGGTGAACACATGGCAAGTTTTTATTGTCCGGGCAGTGAACACTACAGAATGACCCCCCATGCCATGGGATAAATCTCTCATGGTGAGGGGGGGATTGTTTCTCTTTAATTTTCAAAATTAAAATTCTGCTAACAAAACTTCTTTTTGAAATAAATTAGAAATTTTTACGTCCAACTCCAGCACATTGACGTAGCCATGGGTTAAACTTTCAAGGCATTTACAGGAACTTCTGTCACAGCAGTGCCTGTAAATGCAAGCAATGTCTGCTGGGCTGACGGACATCTCAAAACATTTCTGGCAGGCACACCCTTGGGGCGACGGGTCCTTTACTCCATCACTCTGACAGATTAAATTTAGTCCGCCAAACTCAAAATCAGGTCCTTGGATTGTAGAGGTGTTTGTCTAGGCTAGACATTGGAAGAAGATCAGGCTTTGAAAATTGTTTACTTTTGCCATATCAAACTCTGTGATGAAGACACTGAGAGACTATTTACCATCATTGATGAGTTCTGATGACTTAGGACAGAGTACAATGTCAGCAATACAGACAGTCTGCCTGTTCTACTTATAGTTGGGCAGATCATCATGCTTCTGCTGGGGGTGAACCATCTGGCTTTGCCAGCAGAAAGCTTACATTGATGGCCCAACATACTAGGGGATCACAATGTAAGTTCATCAGACCATCCACCCTATTTACAGCAGATAATCCAATGTATATTTTTCTGTTCGAGACCACCAGTGAAAGCCCAGCATTCCCAAACAGAAAAAAGATTATGAATGCCCACACCCTGGTAGAAAATTCCCAGGGTGTCAGGGTCATCAGTCTTTTGTTTCACTAAAACAAAGACCCACTTTGAGAGCTTGGTTTTGTAAAAGAAACTGTTTGCTGGATAGCTGCAAGAGACTTGGTGGTCAGTCATCAAACTTTAAGGTGCCTTCAGAGAAGCCTCTTTTGAAGGCACAGAGATCACAGCCAGGCCACGGGAGATCTCTAAATTTTATGGGCGGCAGTATGTAAGGGTGGTGGAGGTAATGATCTCTGCCACCATGGTGGGCGTCAGGCCACCTGCCAACCTTTGAAGAGTCCCTAAGGCTGTGCTTTACTCCGGTTGTGGGGGGAAAGAGAGTGTATAAGTACAGTTGCTTTGAATCCTGTCCTATTCTAGAATATTTGTTCCCAGAAGGAAATAAATGGCATACTGATTTATACGTCTTAAAGTATAGGGTTTTACTTCGTGAAGTTTTGCTTTGCATTGTCTGTGGAACTGATTGATGGCAAGGGCCTTTTTGCAGTGGCATAGCAAGGGCATTGATGACCGCCCCAGGCGACATGGGTTTTGTGAGTGGCGGCCTCCCCCATCCCCCACTCATACCTGCAGCTGTCGAAGGATTCCGTCAGTACCCCGCCCCACTCTTACATGCCACCGCGGGCGGTAAACACCAGGGCCACCACGGGCAGCCAAAGGTCTAGCTACGCCACTGCCTTTTTGTAAGGATAATTATCATAGTCAAGGCTAGATGTCTTCCAACCAGACTTCAGCCTTGAAGCATGCTGTGGCCAGAATAAATCCTGAGGTTAAGGGGCTGTGCAATGAGGCAGAATTGTTGTTCATGGTGATTCATCATAAAAAGGGTTTGAATTTAGCAGGTTACAGCTTCATGGGATTGCGAACTGAGAATATAGCTATTGTCATGAGTCTTTATTCCACAACTATGCTTGAAACACTTGAAGGAAAGTGAGCAGAAAGTATGAGTGAAATGTTGTGAGAGTAGTGGTCTAGGTGAACATGTGCTTAATATGTTTTAGATCTATGTTGCTGTATTCCTCTGCAATTAGATTTGTTGATCACTTGGAAGGCACCCAATTTCTTCTTCCCTACATGACTCAACCTAGAGGCAGAATGGGATTCTACCAGAACCTCTGTTAATGAGTAAAGGAAAAGTTTTGAGTCTGCCTTTGCAACTTCGCCAACACAGAATAATACATTATTTTCTACATGTAGATATTCCTTTATTTCGCATTAGGTTTGAGGAATCATAGGATAAAGAAAAGAACATGTTGTACATAATATAAGATCGGTTATGGGCGGTGCCAGTATGACTTAGATCCAGACCGAGAGACTAGTGATGGCGGCACTTGCGACATAATAGAGACAATGTTATAAAAAGGAAGTTATTGCAGTGTCACCAATATGAACCTGGCACATATGCGAAACAACCAATACATCTTCTAAAGGGATAACTAAAAAGATAGATGACAAACTAGTTTTTTGAAGCGACCTTTGCAGATACAGCAATTATTGACACAAGATAGCTTGTTGTTTGAAGGGAAACCAGAGAGAAGGTAACACTGAATGAGAGGACGGTTTAGCCAAAGGACAATACAGTGACCACAGCTGCTGAAAAAACAATTGACAAAAGACAGCTACTTGCCAGAAGGGAACCCAAAGAAAAAATGCATATCGAAAAGTATCCTTTATGGGAATTGCCAATAATTCTTTTGCAGCCTCAATTCAAGGGATTACTACAGTGCCCTATACCACAGCAACCTTCAATGTCTGAAATCCAAAAAGAAGGCTTGTGTTTTACAGAAACCAGTACAGTGGCCCAATGAATTAGCATTTGCACGTAATAAACTGCTGTCAAAATGTGCAGTCATTATGATGCAAACTATCAGCAAGTGTGATCAGATGTGGGTTTCATTTCCTACCTGTAACCATATACTTTCACATTATATGCTTTGCTGGGTATGTATTGCTTTAAGTGTTTGCTTTGTTTGTGATTTACATATGGTTTATGTGATCTGAATATACGTGTATATAAAATGTGTAGGCTATCAATGTAAAGGCTAGTAAAATGTAAATTAAAAAATCCTGTACGGGGGCGTGGCTTGAGCGCCGGCCAAGATGGCGGCGTAATCCCGGAACTCCGCATCGAGCCTCGGCGCTTTGTTCTTCTCTGCAACACGGAAGGGACCCTCTGCATGCTGTGAGCCGGAACTGCGGTCCGGAGTGTGAGGCGCGTCGCTCGCCCTCTTCATCTCCCGGTTCCGCCTTCATTTCAGCTGCTTTTCGCGGAGGTGCCGATGCTGAAATCGCGGCCGCCATTTTGTTCGACGGTCGCGCTTCCACACAGCGGCCGGCGGGAACGCTCCTGAGAAACTCACATTATGCTGCATTGCTATCTAACAACCTCAACTACAGCTTTCTTCAGAGGTGAGCCCTCATTTTAAAGTTTGCTGTACCTCATAACACTTCTTCTACTCACGCTTGGAGTGACTCGCCCGCCATTTTGTGGATTTCCACATTTTCTCACAAGGTCTCTCTCCACTTTCACTCGGCGGTCGGCGGAGGGGTTATTTATGAACCCTGTCCATTGCATATCTACAATAGAGAGGAGCCTTTGTTTGCAGCCTGCTGTGACTCCAGATACTGCCTTCATTTGTCCTTGCTGACATTTAATATTTCTGGATTTATCCGTCACTTTGTGGAATCTCTCTCCTCTACACAAGGCATATCTGTGTATTGCAGCTTGTTGTTTCTGCCATTCTCGTAATCCCTCATCACTGTTCTACTACCTGCATGACGCTCCTTTTATTTCATGCAAAGGCACCCGCATGACCTTCTCTTTTGATGTGACTCAATCAGCTTTGTTCTCCCGGATGTGACGAACCCATTTAAGATGCCCACACGACAGTGCGGCCTCTGTTTTTCTCTTGGACATTCAGGGCTTTTTTGCTGAACCTTTCTTTTTATGCTATTAAATTGACTGCAATTTGTTTTTTTTGCTGTGCCTGATCACCTACGTACTTTCACTAGGCTCATTGACTTCTTTCAATTGTTTTGTCGAGCTCTCATGGGGAAAATTCGCAACTTGAAGCTCGTCTCTACTTCTAAAGTTCCGGTCGGTTCAGACTCTGATTCCCCTATTCAAGACATGGAGGAAGGTCGCTCATCAAAATCAGACTCACCGCACGGAGCCATTCCAAAGGCTTCCAACGTGGGTAAAACGCCATCCTCTTTGGCCTCTTCTAAGCGTCTCAAGAAAGATCCACCTTCTCCTGGGAATTGTTCTTCCCCTTCCTCTATGGATCTCATATTAGAGGAACTACGTGCTTTCAAGCCTTTTATGGAAGCCACCACCAAAAATATGCAGGCAATGCAGGAGAAGTGGTCGTCTCTGGATACACGAGTTCTCACTTTGGAACAATCCACAGATTCCTTGCAGTCCTCTTGTTCTCGTATTCCGTCCATGGAGGCGGAGATCCTACTACTTAAGCGACAGACAGAAGATTTGGAGAACAGGAATCGCAGAAACAACCTGCGCCTCTACGGCCTTCCGGAACTTTCAGAAGGGTCTAATCCTACCGCCTTCTTCCAGTCCTTCCTTCCCAAGATCTTAGATGCACCAGCTCTATCGTCCATCAATATTCAATGTGCTCACCGTCTTGGTCCTAGAGTTGCCACCAAACCTAGAGGTGTTATCATGCTTTTCCTCCAATATACTGACCTTCTTCAGGTCCTCTCAGCCGGCAAACTCAAGAAACAGATCATTTGGGAAGGTCATCGTCTCTACATATCGCAGGATGTCTCCAGGGCCACCGCGGAACGCAGGAAGCAGTTCTTAGACATGAGACCGCAACTCAGAGCCCTTAATGCTAGATACGGCCTTTTGCATCCTTGTCTCTTCAAGGTTACTTATAAAGACAAAACAACCACTTACGAGGATCATGCGGTCTTACAGGCTTTTCTTCGCCGGCATGGTCCTGATGTCATGGATATGTCCAATCCCGGTTGATTGGCCTGTTTAATATCTTTATCATTGCATTTTACTGTGGTTCTGATCTTTTCATCGTTCGCATTGTTGCTGTTTTGAGACACTCAATGTTTTTCTTATATGTTCTATCTTATTTGTACACCTTTTTCTCCACCCCATCTCTCTTCTTGTTCATTTTTAAAAAAAACTCAAATATTTATCCTAATGTTTCTCTTCTCTCAACAGGTGTTCCCCTTCACCCCATCACCTCGTTTTTTACCCTACTATTCCCCCGTGCTGCTTTTTTGGATGTCATAGTAATTGAGGTTTTGGTGTTCGCTCTGGTGTTGTTGTCGTCGTCTCCTGCCACCACCATCCCCCTTTTCTGTTTGATTTTCTCATTTTCGTAAGTATGTCTTTCAGTCGTTCGTTTCGGACATGTACTGTCTCTTTATTCTCTATTGTTGCTGTACTCTTTCCTACCTCTCATTTCATGAACTTTTCTCGTCTCTTTTTTTTTCTCCTCATTTTCTTCTTTCCTGCTCTTTCTCTTCTTTTCTGGAATTATCATTGTTCTCATCCTTGACTTCTTTTTCTTTCACTTTTTTCTTCTACTTTTATCACTTTTTCTCCATTGTATTTTTTATGCATTATTAAGCATGTTACTTCTAGCTGTTTTTCTAAAATGTTAATTCCGTGTAACGACATGGAACGTTAAGGGGTTAAATAATCCCATTAAAAGACAGAGGGTTCTCTCACATTTAGCAAGACTTAAAACTGATGTTGCCCTCCTTCAAGAGACTCATCTTGCTGAGCCGAAGGCTTTGAAACTTAGACGATGTTGGGTAGGTCATGTTCTTTGTTCTCCTACGACATCTAGGAGGAATGGTGTTATACTTTTGTTACATAAAAAGCTGACTGTGTCCTCGATTACTCATGAATGTGATGTTGATGGTCGTTGGCTTATTGTTAATTTACTCATCGATAACATCCCACTTACCCTTTTTAATGTGTACGCTCCTACTGCCATCGATAGATCCTTCTGGCCTGCTATCTCTTCCAAGTTATCTTCCCTCACTGGAGATTACATACTTCTTGCTGGAGACTGTAATCAGATTGTAGATCCCTTCCTTGACCGACACTCGAAAGTCAATTTTGTACCCTCTAAAATGCACGCGCAATTTCTGAACTCCTTTCAAAATAATTCCCTAGTAGATATTTGGAGACTGTGCAATCCTGACGTTCGAGAGTATAGCTTCTTCTCCCCTCCTCATCAATCCCAATCCCGTATTGACCATATCTTTCTCAGTAAACCCTTATCCCAACACACTATTCGCTCTGAGATTGGCTCCATTTTACCTTCCGACCATGACCCAGTTTTTGTAGACCTAGACCTACTCCCATTCTCTCCACATTGTGGCAGATGGCGATTTAATAATGCTTTACTTTTAGACCCCACTTTTTGTACTGAATTTACTGCCTTTGCCAAGGATTTTTTTCTTTTAAACCAAACCCCTGATTCCCCCTTTGTTATGGTTTGGGATTCATTTAAATCAGCCTCTAGAGGTTTTATTATTAATTTTGTGTCTCGGCGGAAAAGATTACAAATGGCCAAGTCGGAGAAAATATTGGCTGACATCAAGGCTTTAGAACACGCTTATTTCGCCTCTAAATCTGACTCATCCCTTAAGGCTCTTATTGAAGCGAAAATCTCTTTTAATAAATTCACAACAGATGCCGCTTCTAATATCCTCCTCAAATGTAATTCGAGATATTATGGAGGTAAAAATAAAATGGGGAAGCTCTTGGCCAACTATTTAAAGATTCGTAAAGAACGCACAAAAATCCAATCTATTAAAACCTCTTCCGGCGAATCCACATTTAAAGATAAAGAAATTCTTACGGAATTCGCTAAATTCTATGATACGCTTTATACTCCAGAACAGGTTCCTACTGCACCCGATGATCTTCTTGCTTATTTTCAATCCCTCCCATCTCCTCCGATTTCACATGTTGATTTTCACACTTTGGAACAAGACATTTCTCTTTCTGAAATATCTCATGCTGTTTCTAAACTTCGTCATGGTAAATCTCCGGGCCCTGATGGCTTTACAATTGAATTTTACAGCCACTTTGCCTCTCTCCTTCTTCCCAAACTCCTACTTTTATTTCAGTCTTTCTCTGACGCCGGTTCCTCTAGCGGCTCCTTTCAACAAGCCTTAATTTGCTTAATTCCAAAGGAAGATAATGATCACTCCTTATGCAAGAATTATAGACCAATATCTTTGGTCAACACTGATTACAAAATTCTAGCGAAAATATTAGCTTTACGTATGGATCCCCTTTTACCGGATATCATTGGCCCAGAACAATCTGGTTTTGTCAAGGGGCGTCTCTCCTCAGATAATTCCCGGGTTTTTCTTAACATCCTTAGCAAATCTTCTTCTCTCACCCTTCCTTTCGCAGCTATCTCCTTAGATGCAGAGAAGGCTTTCGATAGGATTGGATGGGATTTCATGTTTCAGGCTTTACGTTGGATCGGTGTTCCTCCTAAATTTATTTCTATTATCTCTTTACTTTACTCTAATCCTCAAGCTTCTATTTTTGTTAATGGGATGTCTTTGGATTATTTTTCTCTTCATAGAGGGGTTCGACAAGGTTGCCCATTATCTCCCTTACTTTTTATTTTAGCCTTAGAACCCTTCCTTACTAAAATTCGTTTAGATGACACTATTTCTGGTTTTCATTTTGGTTCCCAGCAGGTCAAACTTTCGGTTTATGCCGATGATATTCTTTTCTATTGCTCCGACCCTACCACTTCCATTCCCTCTTTTCTTCAGCAATTTTCTTCTTTCTCTGCAGTTTCCGGATATCGTTTGAACGCCGACAAATGTGAAATTCTACCTTTGAATCCTCTTTGTCAGAAACATCTTTTTTCTTGTACAGGGTTTTCATGGCAACCATCCAAAATCAAATACCTAGGGGTCTGGTTTGCTCCCTTGTTATCTGACACTCTCAAACTAAACTTTGATTATGTTTATAATAAAATGGATACGGCTATTACTCGTTGGCATCCACTCTTTCTGTCCTGGTGGGGTCGACTCAACTCTATAAAGATGATGCTTTCCCCCTTGCTTCTCTATACTATTTCCATGCTTCCCTTACACATCCCCCTTTCTTTCTTAAAGAAGATTGATTCTTTATTACTGAAATTCCTATGGAACGGTAAACGTCCTCGAATAGCTCTTGCTTCTTTGCGTAAAGACAAAGCTCATTCTGGAGTGCGCTTTCCTGATTTCAAACAATATCATCGTGCTTTTTCCCTGAAACAATCGACTCGCTGGTTTTCATCTACTGTGCCCCATCATCCCCCTGTTTGGCTAACTATGGAATCTTCTTTCATTTCTCCTTTTACCTTCCGTGAATTCTTGTCCTTTACGTCTTCTTTAACTCGTCTCCGCTCACCTATTCTTTCACATTCTCGTAATCTCCTTTCTCCCTACTTAACTTCATCTTATCCATCCATTCACGAATAACCGATTTGGAATAATTCCCTTCTCAAAATTCGTAACCGTACCATATATTGGAAAGCTTGGCATTCTCAAGGAATATCTTGGATCTCTCAATTATTGTCTCAAGGTACACCTCTCTCCTTTCAGGATCTTCAATCTCTTTTCTCTTTGCCCGCTTCTGCCCGAATACAATACGATACCCTTTACCCAGTCCTGCTTTCATATCTTCAAACTCTTCCATCTTCCAAAGAGACTCCTGTAGATTGCAGACCCACTTCCCTTCTGTTGGAAACTTCTCCTTCTGCATCCGCTTTATATAACTCTTTTCGTCTTACTTCTGATAGATTGAAATCCCGTATTGAACTTGCATGGGAGCTGGATTTTTCTCAGACCTGGCCTGTACTTATTTGGGACAAAATTTGGACTAAACTCCATAAGACCTCCAGAGCTGCTAACACTACCCAGACTCTATTTTTCATTTATCACAGAACTTTATTTACCCCACTTGCCTTATCCCATTTTTCAACAGACACTCCCTCTTCCTGTTGGTCCTGTCCCTGCCCCTCTGCTGATCTCAAACATATGTTGTTTGAATGCACCCCTATCTCCCAGTTCTGGCAGTTGCTCTGGAAACAAATTCAAAAGATTTTCCAGTTTCAGGTCCCCTTTTCCCCCTCACTAATTTTTCTTGGCTCCCTCTCGTCGGAACTTCCTCATTCCCCCAGTCACTACCCCTTACTTGACCTTTTCCTTGCTGTAGCTTTTCATGTTGTCACTTCTAACTGGAAACAAGCTGCAAATGTTTCCTATCAATCTTGGTGGAATGCAATTTGTTTTAACCATCGTTTAGACACCAATTATGTATCCCCCATCTCCCTAGCTATTAAACGTGACCTGCTTTGGCTTCCTTTGGTAAGACACCTTTCTCCCTCCACTCCTGTTCATCCCTCTCCTGATCCTGATACAGTTGAAGTTCGCAAACCCCGTGAGTTTCTTATTACCTGTTTATTTCTACATATATTTGATTGCTACAACTACTGTATTTCTATATATTGTATTTTGTTTATTGTATTTCTATTTATATGATATGTTCATAATTTTTCATGCTTGTAGTGCTTACTCTTATGAATTTTTAATTTTAATGTTTATTTCCTCTATCCGCTTATTGTAACTCTTCTCCTTTCATCCCCATTCCCCCATTCTCTTCAATAAATCAAACTTTAAAAAAAAAAAAATCCTGTACAACTGTACTGTGGGCTCGTTTTAGGCCAACGGTTGCAAGTCAGCCTGGAAACATTCTTGAGTACAAATGCACTACATTTTGAAAAAAAGTTTAGGAAGAGTGGCATGCCCATTCTAAGATAAACACCTTTCAGCATTTTAAGGTGTGCCCTTTGAGATTACTGTCCACAAAGCATCCAGGTCCGTGGCATTCAAAAGAACTACTTTGTGTGTAGATGTAGTCCTTGTGAAAGGGCAGAAAGATGTAACTAACAATGAAGTTTGCCAATGGCTAAAGTGGACTGACCCACTACCCCATGCTGTAAGTGGTACTGCGGTACAAAAGGGGGTGGTGATGGACGGAGCATCCAAACCAATCAAACACTCACACCCAGTCAAAAGATCTGGGTCTAATCCATCACCGTTCTTTAGCCCACTCTGCCACCCCAGTTCAGACATGGCTATATGCAAATCAGTCTGACCCTGAGCCTCATGGGATCAGTCCAGCCCGAACTGCCGAGCCATGCCTTCCCTGGACCGGAAACAAGCTTCCGAGGACCGGCTGCAGGCATTACAGCCGTCTTCAGCCCGGCTTGCTTGAATCCAGTGGCAAAGTGAGCAAGGGACTCACGTCTGAGCATACCCTTCCACACTTATGGCGGCCAAAACGGTACAAAAGGGGGTGGCGATGGACGGAGCATCCGAACCAATCAAACACTCACACCCAGTCAAAAGATCTGGGTCTAATCCATCACCGTTCTTTAGCCCACTCTGCCACCCCAGTTCAGACATGGCTATATGCAAATCAGTCTGACCCTGTGATTCATGGGATCAGTCCAGCCCGAACTGCCAAGCCATGCCTTCCCTGGACCGGAAACAAGCTTATCTACCGCTTTGGCCGCCATAGGTGTGGCAGGGTATGCTCAGACGTGAGTCCCTTGCTCACTTTGCCACTGGTTTTAAGCAAGCCGGGCTGAAGACGGCTGTACTGCCAGAAACCGGTCCTCGTAAGCTTGTTTCCAGTCCAGGGAAGGCATGGCTTGGCAGTTCGGGCTGGGCTGTTCCCATGAGGCACAGGGTCAGACTCATTTGCATATGGCCATGTCTGAACTGGGGTGGCAGAGTGGGCTAAATAACGGTGATGGATTAAACCCAGATGTTTTGACTGGGTGTGAGTGTTTGATTGGTTCGGATGCTTCGTCCATCACCACCCCCTTTTGTACTGCTTTGGCCGCCATAGGTGTGGCAGGGTATGCTCAGACGTGAGTCCCTTGCTCACTTTGCCACTGGATTCAAGCAAGCCGGACTGAAGACGGCTGTAATGCCAGAAACCGGTCCTCGGAAGCTTGTTTCCGGTCCAGGGAAGGCATGGCTTGGCAGTGCGGGCTGGACTGTTCCCATGAGGCACAGGGTCAGACTGATTTGCATATGGCCATGTCTGAACTGGGGTGGCAGAGTGGGCTAAATAACGGTGATGGATTAAACCCAGATCTTTTGACTGGGTGTGAGTGTTTGATTGGTTCGGATGCTCCGTCCATCACCACCCCCTTTTGTACTGCTTTGGCCGCCATAGGTGTGGCAGGGTATGCTCAGATGTGAGTCCCTTGCTCACTTTGCCACTGGATTCAAGCAAGCTGGGCTGAAGACGGCTGTAATGCCAGAAACCGGTCCTCGGAAGCTTGTTTCCGGTCCAGGGAAGGCATGGCTTGGCAGTTCGGGCTGGACTGTTCCCATGAGGCACAGGGTCAGACTGATTTGCATATGGCCATGTCTGAACTGGGGTGGCAGAGTGGGCTAAATAACGGTGATTGATTAAACCCAGATCTTTTGACTGGGTGAGAGTGTTTGATTGGTTCGAATGCTCCGTCCATCACCACCCCCTTTTGTACCGCTTTGGCCGCCATAGGTGTGGCAGGGTATGCTCAGACGTGAGTCCCTTGCTCACTTTGCCACTGGATTCAAGCAAGCCGGGCTGAAGACGGCTGTAATGCCAGAAACCGGTCCTCGGAAGCTTGATTCCGGTCCAGGGAAGGCATGGCTTGGCAGTTCGGGCTGGACTGTTCCCATGAGGCACAGGGTCAGACTGATTTGCATATGGCCATGTCTGAACTGGGGTGGCAGAGTGGGCTAAATAACGGTGATGGATTAAACCCAGATCTTTTGACTGGGTGTGAGTGTTTGATTGGTTTGGATGCTCCGTCCATCACCACCCACTTTTGTACCGCTTTGGCCGCCATAGGTGTGGCAGGGTATGCTCAGACGTGAGTCCCTTGCTCACTTTGCCACTGGATTCAAGCAAGCCGGACTGAAGACGGCTGTAATGCCAGAAACCGGTCCTCGGAAGCTTGTTTCCGGTCCAGGGAAGGCATGGCTTGGCAGTGCGGGCTGGACTGTTCCCATGAGGCACAGGGTCAGACTGATTTGCATATGGCCATGTCTGAACTGGGGTGGCAGAGTGGGCTACATAACGGTGATGGATTAAACCCAGATCTTTTGACTGGGTGTGAGTGTTTGATTGGTTCGGATGCTCCGTCCATCACCACCCCCTTTTGTACTGCTTTGGCCGCCATAGGTGTGGCAGGGTATGCTCAGATGTGAGTCCCTTGCTCACTTTGCCACTGGATTCAAGCAAGCTGGGCTGAAGACGGCTGTAATGCCAGAAACCGGTCCTCGGAAGCTTGTTTCCGGTCCAGGGAAGGCATGGCTTGGCAGTTCGGGCTGGACTGTTCCCATGAGGCACAGGGTCAGACTGATTTGCATATGGCCATGTCTGAACTGGGGTGGCAGAGTGGGCTAAATAACGGTGATGGATTAAACCCAGATCTTTTGACTGGGTGTGAGTGTTTGATTGGTTCGGATGCTCCGTCCATCACCACCCCCTTTTGTACCGCTTTGGCTGCCATAGGTGTGGCAGGGTATGCTCAGACGTGAGTTCCTTGCTCACTTTGCCACTGGATTCAAGCAAGCCGGGCTGAAGACGGCTGTAATGCCAGAAACCGGTCCTCGGAAGCTTGTTTCTGGTCCAGGGAAGGCATGGCTTGGCAGTTCCGGCTGGACTGTTCCCATGAGGCACAGGGTCAGACTGAGTTGCATATGGCCATGTCTGAACTGGGGAGGCAATGTGGGCTAAATAACGGTGATGGATTAAACCCAGATCTTTTGACTGGGTGTGAGTGTTTGATTGGTTCGGATGCTCCGTCCATCACCACCCCCTTCTGTACCGCTTTGGCCGCCATAGGTGTGGCAGGGTATGCTCAGACGTGAGTCCCTTGCTCACTTTGCCACTGGATTCAAGCAAGCCGGGCTGAAGACGGCTGTAATGCCAGAAACCGGTCCTCGGAAGCTTGTTTCCGGTCCAGGGAAGGCATGGCTTGGCAGTTCGGGCTGGACTGTTCCCATGAGGCACAGGGTCAGACTCATTTGCATATGGCCATGTCTGAACTGGGGTGGCAGAGTGGGCTAAATAACGGTGATGGATTAAACCCAGATCTTTTGACTGGTTGTGAGTGTTTGATTGGTTCGGATGCTCCGTCCATCACCACCCCCTTTTGTACCGCTTTGGCCGCCAGAGGTGTGGCAGGGTATGCTCAGACGTGAGTCCCTTGCTCACTTTGCCACTAGATTCAAGCAAGCCGGGCTGAAGACGGCTGTAATGCCAGAAACCGGTCCTCGGAAGCTTGTTTCCGGTCCAGGGAAGGCATGGCTTGGCAGTTCGGGCTGGACTGTTCCCATGAGGCACAGGGTCAGACTGATTTGTATATGGCCATGTCTGAACTGGGGTGGCAGAGTGGGCTAAATAACGGTGATGGATTAAACCCAGATCTTTTGACTGGGTGTGAGTGTTTGATTGGTTTGGATGCTCCGTCCATCACCACTCCCTTTTGTACCGCTTTGGCCGCCATAGGTGTGGCAGGGTATGCTCAGACGTGAGTCCCTTGCTCACTTTGCCACTGGATTCAAGCAAGCCGGGCTGAAGACGGCTGTAATGCCAGAAACCGGTCCTCGGAAGCTTGTTTCCGGTTCAGGGAAAGCATTGCTTGGCAGTTCGGGCTGAACTGTTCCCATGAGGCACAGGGTCAGACTGATTTGCATATGGCCATGTCTGAACTGGGGTGGCAGAGTGGGCTAAATAACGGTGATGGATTAAACCCAGATCTTTTGACTGGGTGTGAGTGTTTGATTGGTTCGGATGCTCCGTCCATCACCACCCCCTTTTGTACTGTAAGTGGTACTGGGCAGAAGAAAAATGCGAGTGACACACTGAGAGGCCAATCGCTGAAGAGGGTTAATACAAAGCCCCTACACGTGTATAACACGTATCATTTTAGTAAATGAAAATGTCTAGGCTAACGTCAAACCGAAAAGAACACAAAACATTGTCTAAAAGCCATAGCAGTTCCTGGCACTCCGGGCCTATTTTGTGTGTGGATGTGCTCCCTGTAAAAGAGAAGAATGCCGTAACTCACAGTGAAGTTGCAGGTGGCTGAAGTGGGCTGGCCCATTGACCCATGCTGTGTGCTGTAGTGGGTGGAAGAAAATGGGAATGACTCATTACCAGACCAATGGATGAAGAGAGTCAGCTGAAAGTCCCTATAAGAAATGTATGACACGTATATTTTTAGTAAAATCAGAAGGCCTTAGCTAATGCCAGACCTAACAAGCATTGGCATAGCTAATAGGTCTAACTGAGACCTAAAAATTAACACACTTTCTTGTTTAAGGGCCAGCTCTTGAACTATCAGAATCATAAAACATGTTATTGCATGTAGCTAGAGATGTTTTGGTATGCCAGGCTAGATGCAGAAGCTTAGGGATTTTAGGAGGGTGTCTGAGTTGAAGGACTGGCTCGCCTGCAGCAGGGAGCATAGCATTTTTTGTCAAGGGACATCTAGCCAACTAGTCACTTTAAGAGAGTGAAGCTGCGTGGGTACCAGTTCTCTCTTATGAGGTAACACTAACGAATATCGTGAGGGTGGCAATGTTCTGATTAGTCTTCAAGTACAGACTAGGGGTTAGATCCCAGAAAAAAGAGGAACAGAGACTGTCAATCAGAAAAGAGATCAGCCAGGTTGCATGTTGGAACCTATTAATAAATAACATAATTGTGCATTTTAGGCATAAGGTGCAAGATGATAATATGTCCCTGTGTGCAAGTCTCATTACGCAAGGTGCTGTGGGATTAGGACTGCACTACTAGCAATTAGATATTTTGATACATAATAAGTAATGTGTTGTAATTAGGACTGGACTGACCATTCTGGGCACAGGGACACCCCCTGATAGGCTGAGGACCAGGAGACTGCATCACGGGGTGGAAGGAAAGATGGCTCTTCAGCTATGCTGCCTGGCTAACAGCCCCTAGAGAGCACACACAATTTTCTTGTGGACCCAAATATAATTTTCGCACAAAATTCCTTCAGTGATGGTCAGACTCACTGACTACACTCACTTGGCACAATATATGACTGATATAAACTAATTTATCATGTCAACCTTTGGCTACCCATCCCCCACTGCCTGTATTATACACGGAGGGCTGTTGCCAAGGGCTATACTGGTTGTTAAAGGCCTGACACTGAGTTATAGACCTACAGTGACTGAGAATTCAATAAATGTCGGTGTAACCAAAGGTAGAAGGGCTATAATGCTAATAGAACATTCCAGCCACTGAGAGTGGATTGTTCTAAATTTATAAGGGAGAAATGGAAAGACAAGCATTGAAATGTTGGAGTAGAAGGTCTTTACCGGCCATTATTTGCCCAGAGCCACTCCACTGTCTACAATAGAACTCCCAAAACCCCAATGATCTAATTATTGTTAGGGTTGCCTAAACCACTGAATCCA
Source organism: Lissotriton helveticus (assembly GCF_964261635.1). NCBI lineage: Eukaryota > Metazoa > Chordata > Amphibia > Caudata > Salamandridae > Lissotriton > Lissotriton helveticus. Next base: position 1,878,405,911 of record NC_136065.1, read on the forward strand.
TTAAACTGATGTAAAAGTCAGCCTACCCCTTTTACATTGTGCGATAAGAGTAAAGAAGATTGGTTGTAGCAATTTGAAACTCCGCTTAGTCCTGTAGTGGAGACTCAGCGATGTCAGCAGCAGTACACCGATCACTGTGTGACCCTGAGCACATTAAAGGATTCGCCATCAGCAAACATTAGAAGCGCTTCTAGATACAGGTGACTAATTTTGAAGCAAATTTATGAAGTCAATTTAAATAACCGCACGCAGGCCCGGACTGGCAATGCCGGGCACCGGGCAATCCCCCGGTCGGCTGGATGGGGTGGGGGGCCGGTTTTGTGCCAGGGGGCCGGTTTTGTGCCAGGGGGCCGGTTTGGAATTGGACCTTGGCCCTGGTGACGGTCCGTGACCGTCACCGAGTTCAGGAGCAGCTAAATCTGCTGCATAATTAATGCATAATTCTGCTGGAAGAGTATTCCCAAGAATAATGTATTAAATAAATCGTAAATGCACCTGCTGCTGCCGGCCGGCAAGCCGAGATTTAGTTCACCCCTTAGCGTGGGATCTGGAATGGATTTTACGATCATGCGCATTGGGGCCGGGCTCGTGCAAAGTGGGCTTGCGACGTCAAGGAGGCAGGCCGCAGGCATCGATCTCGTGATCTCAGAGGCAGTCACGAGTCAACGACGTCATGATGCAGAGAAAAAGAACAAGGCGCAAAATTTAATTATTTGTACCTCCCTGGCCCCTGTTTGCAGGTGAGTCTACCGTCCGGTCCAGTAGTTTAACTTTAGTTTCTGCACCTGCAGTGCATGTTGTGTCAGGCCTGCAGCAGGGCCGGACTGGGAACTGAAAGCAGCCCTGGCAAATTTTGCCAGACCAGCCCCCATCCGGAGCGCAGCGAGCGAGCGTAGCGAGCGAGCCGGACCTCTACTAGGGGTGTTTGGGGGGGTTTTCCCCCCAAGAAATTTTTGGAAAACAACAAACCAAAATGGTGAATTTCACAGCACATTTTTCATTACATATTCAAATTGTATCAACTTTCAAAGCACAGTAAATAGAAAATTAAATGTGCATGTTTGTGTATACAGAAACACACACACACACACACAGTGGTTTTACCTAACCTACATTTACTTAAAATGTGTGGTAAAGGCATCTGCACGGAAAAGGCATGCATGGGAATGTCATACATTAATTGCACAACACCTTCATAAAGGAGATAGTTTTACGACATATTTATTGTACTTAGCTTCCATGGGACTTAAGGATACCTACGGCAAGGTATACTTGGTATTGATGGGATCCATGCAAAATTGTAAATAGTGTTTCAATATGACTTGTCACCAACTGCCTCTGTTTCTGAATATATACTGGCCTATGAGACAGGAATGTATGTCCACGTTTCTACTTCAGGGACATCTACATATCATTAGAGAGGAAAGGCCTTGACAAGTAACAAGAACTTTGGCTGTGCCCCCTAAAAGAGTAGGGACAATTTTCTTTGAGGTAATGAGGTCTGCTCAGCTTGTATCCATACAAAAGGAGGATGGAGATTACGTTGTGAACTAAGAACCTGTCAGAACTCATCTGTAAAATTGCAGAGGGACAAATGTTAATGTTAATGTTAATGTTAGTATGTATTTGTAAGCGCTCGTACGCCCGGGGGCTTCATGGCGCTGTAGGAAGGAACGAACGCAAAGGTCACAGAAGAGGGGGAGCAGCTCAGCAATGCGCCTGAGTGAAAAGCCAAGTTTTCAGGGAGTGTCTAAAACTGAGGATGTTATCATTCAGTTTCAGGTGAAGGGGAAGAGAGTTCCAGAAGCCAGCTGCAAGATGGTCAAAACAGCTGCCTCCAAGACGTTTCCTCTTGTAGGGTGGGACAGTCAGAAGGGATTTGTGGATAGACCGGAGGTTGCGGGGAGGGATGTATCTTTTAAACATGTCTCTAATGAAAAGGGGGCCAGAGTCATGCAGAGATTTAAATAAAATGCACCCTGTTTTAAAGGCCACACGCTGCTCCACGGGCAGCCAGTGTAGCTGTTTCAGGCCGAGTCTAACAGACTGCCTCTTAGAGAGGTTCAGGAGAAGTCTGGCAGCCTGATTCTGAACCAGCTGAAGGCGTTTTAGCTCTCCAACTTGAATGCCAAAATAAAGACTGTTGGAAAAATCTAATCTGGACAGAACCAGGGAGATGACAATCTGAGTGAGGGCAGCTGGGGAAAAGAAGCAGGCAATTTTCTTGATTTTCTTCAGCTGGAAAAAACTAGCTGAGACAACTGCTCCTACTTGTTTTTTGAGAGAGAGGTCCTCGCTAATGTGTATTCCCAGGCTCTTGACCGAGGAGGACTTGGATGGAGGGGCTCCCATACTGGAAGGCCAAAAGCTGGGGTTCCAACTGAGAGCACTCTGTCCCGGCAAGACCAATTCGGTCTTGCCAGGGTTAAGTTTCAGATGACTGCAGTTCATCCAGTTCAAAATGTGGGACATAGTATTTTGAAATTCAACCACAGCGTCCTTGGTGTTTAAAGGAAAAATGAGCTGCAAATCATCTGCATAGTTGAAAATTGTCACTTTGGCCCTCCTAAGGGAGTACAGAAGCGGACGTAAATACAAATTAAAAAGCAGGGGTGATAACGAAGAGCCCTGAGGGACTCCACAGGTGGAAGGTATAGTGGGGGCAGTGAAAGGTCCCAGTCTGACAGCCTGAGTACGCCCAGTGATAAATGAGCGAATCCAGCTCAGCGCCGGGCCCCTGAGACCTGCCTGCTCGACACGGTCGACCAAGATGTTATAGTCGACCGTGTCGAAAGCAGCCGAGAGGTCCAGTAGCACCAGAGCCTGGTGTATTCCTTCGTCCGCATTCCGTCTCAGAGTATTCTGCACCGAAAGAATAACCGCCTCGGTAGAGTGACATGGGCGGAAGCCAGCCTGGTTCGGTGCAAGGTACTCTGATTCTTCCAAAAATTTGGAGATGCTGTTGCAGACATGAGCCTCCAGAAGTTTGGCACAGTAAGGCAGCAGGGATATGGGCCTATAATTTTGCAGGTCCTGCGGGTTGGCTCCTACTTTTTTTATCAAGGGAATGAGAAGGGCTTTTTTAAAGTTGTCGGGGACTTTACCCTGAGTGAGCGTTCCATTCAATAAAGAAAGTATACCCTCAGGAATACTGGTTCCCACTTCTTTCAGGATGTAAGGGGGGCAAATGTCATCAGGGGAGCCTGATTTAACTTTGGCGAGAAGTTTGAGTAACATAGTGCTATCAACAGGGGGGAGCAAACTCAGGGTCGCAGTATTGTGGAAAGTGTCAGCCAGTAAGAGCGGAGACTGAGTGATGGGAATGCTTTGTTTGATATTGCTAATTTTATCAGAAAAAAATGAGTTTAGAGAATTACAAAGCTCCTGAGTAGGAACTACCGGGAGAGACGTTCTATCGCTAGCACTCAAATTCTCCACGACGTTGAACAGCTCTTTGGATTTGTTGTGGGCATTAAGGATCTTTTTAGAGAAGTAATCAGTTTTATGTTCCTGAATAAGTTTTTGGTAATCCTTTCGTGTCTTACAATAGTTAATTCTATCTACTTCTAAGTAGGCTGTTCGCCACTTACGCTCCATTTGACGGACTTCAAGTTTAAGATTTTTCAAGAGTGGTGTAAACCACCTATGAGCGTCATTGGGGCGAGAGCGGGGAAAGTTGGTGCAAGGGGCATAAGCATCAGCTGCCTGAAGTAGCCACCTAGAGAATGCTGCTTCCATTTCTTCAATATCCCGATCTAAAGGAGGAAAGGAGGATGTTAAGGTGCCAATGAAAGCAGAAATATCAACATTCTTCCAGATTCTAGTTTTGCCTCCTGTCTGGGCCGGAGGCTTCCTACTATTTTCGATGGTCATGGTGAATTTGATCATGAAGTGATCTGACCAGATGCAGGGCATGATGGAATTGATAGCCAGAGGGATGTTCTGAGACCAGATTTGGTCAAGGCTATGCCCTTTTACATGAGTAGGGAGGTGAATCTGTTGAATGAGGTTCATGTCTAGGAGGGCATCTTTCAGTGCAGCTGCCTGAGTATCTAACTCAGCCAAATCCAGCCAAAAATTAAGATCGCCTAGCAGCACAATTATTTTATGCGAAATTATTAAGGGAGCAAGCTGTTCTGCTAAGGCTGCCGCAAAAGTGGGCATATTTTGAGGGGGGCGATATATGAGGATCATGAGTAGAGTGCCGCTATTATTATCCATTTTGATAATCAGATTATCTGAGCATGTGAGGTCCAGGGACGGTAAAAGGGAGACTTTATGGGAGTTACGAATGATCACAGCGACCCCCCCGCCCCTTTTATCAGCGGGTCTATCCACATGCAAAATGTAGTAATCGGAAGGAACCGCTGCCAAAATGTCGGGTAGGGAGTCTGCATTAAGCCAAGTCTCCGTGAGAAATAAAATGTCTGGCTGCTCAGTTTGAAGATAAAGAAAGATGTCCAGGTGGTGCTTAACCATGGACCTAGTGTTAAGATATGAGCATTTAAGAATGGTATGTTGAAACTGTTGCTGTACGGACTCCTGGTTAAGGAGAGGAGCTTACCCTTAATGTTGTCATCACTGATTAGCACGACCACATGAAAAGCATCCTGATCTCGTTAACTTCTCTCCATTGTTTCCCTAAGAGTGAGATCCCTAAAATATGGAGTTGTATCTGCCAAGTGTGAGTGAGCTCAAGAGACTCCATGACGGACCGCTGCTTCGCTCTGTTTGCCCTGATTTCTCTGCAATTACTGCTTCATTGGTTCCCAGACACTCATGCTCTGTTAGACGTCAGTTCCGCCTGTATATACTGAATAGAGTACCTTAGTGTAACAACAAAGTAGGTTTCAGCACTCTATAGACAAGTTAATACATTGAGGAGAGTATAGGGGGAAGTACTCCCTGGTTTCGTGCACCACCAGACATATTAGGAGACACTATTCATTTGTGGGTGCGGATTCTATTAGCCTCTGCCCTCTGATCAATTGCTTGTTAGAGTACCTTAGTGTGCCTGTTCTGACAAAATGTCATATCAAGGTTCGAGGCCATAACATCCTCTATGATGTTTGGAAAGTAGCACTACCTCAATCATACATCTATTTACCTGTAAAACTGCAGCAAGTGACTAGGGGCTCTCAATAAATTCAGACTAGTGGAGCTCACGCAAGATACCTCGAAGACAGCAGGTAGGTGTGAAACATGTAAGCAGGTACCTAAGAGTACAGAACAAATTAATGTATTGCCTATTTAAAACTCAAATCATCCAAGTATCCATCCTATTATCCAACAAAAACAAACAAAAGTTCAAGCCAGAGTAAGAAAATGTAACCTGATGACACCGTACATGACACCCAAAGCAAAATCATTAGCATTTCACTCACAGAGCTGTCCTCTTCGTAATATAGTATAATACCAATAATTCTGTGACACAATGATAAAAATAAACCTTTCCATCGTGTGAGCTCCGATGGCAGGCTCGCATAATCAGGTCCTGCTACCTACATCTTGGATATGCTGCCGTGGAGCATCGCAGAAACATGGGGTGACACACCGGGTCCTGGCTGGGGCAGGGTGTGGACCATCCCCGGCCCCAAAGGAGCAGCAAAAATAAAGAAAATCCACTGCAGGCGCCAAGCGACGTGCCTGCTTCTGAATCAAGAAAAGAGAGGCTCCGGCGAGTTAATTTATCGGTGAGAGGAGATCGCGCCACAAGGCGGCTGTATCACAACTGGAGGGAGCGGACCCCTGCGGACTGCTCCATGGCCAAGCTGGCCTCTGCTCACTGCCTCCTCATCGACCCTAGATGACAATGGTGTTCCAGTGGCAGATAGGCTGCCAGGGCCTTGAACTTGTAGCCATTGCTGCACGAGGTGGAGAGTCGCGATGCTGAGTCGAAGGTGCCTAGCTGTGCAGTTGTGACACATGCATGGTGCTTCAGGCTGCCTGTCCGTGGATGGCCCAGGACAGAGGTGCTGCTTTCCATTGTAAGGAGGATGCTGAGTGAAGGCCTTACCAGCCCAAGTGACAATACCAGATATGGAACATACTGACGTGCTTACAGTGGAATCCCTTGAGGTGGGGGGGCACCGAGATTTCACTTGGCATACCGGCGATGTGCATCACCTGGAGTTTCCGTGATTCGGGGACATAGATAGTACGGTTAAGCACCCCCCTAACCCCCAAGGTGAAACGAGGAATTGACAACCAAGCAGGTCATTGAGAACCAATTCTGCACCTTTTTTGGGGGGGGTCTTGATCACTTCCCTTTTATTCCTCACCACTTGAGTGGTGTCCCCCTGCTGACGTGGGGCTGCTTGAATCCCCCTTATCCTAGAACCTGTGCAGGGTGCCAACATTGAGAAATCAGTCATTTCTGACCCTTGACACCCCGAAAGCAGCTGTCAAGCAGAGTGCCCGACACCTCTCGGGTAAGGGCTTCAGACCCGGGAGGTGTGAGAGATGGCCCACTCAACCATTATGTTAGGGGGCTGCCGTTTAGTCATAACTGGCCCTTTCTTGCGTTCCGCCCACCACTAGCCGGCAAGCACTAGTCTCCCTCTCGCTCCACCTACATCTGTAGTATCAGCACTGACCACCCCCGCACTACTCCACCTTGGGCAGATGGCTGGTAACTACACTCTTGCGGACGATGGCGCCGCAGGATCCCTGCAACCTCTACCCCATAAATGACTATCCGGAACATGGGCTCCCTCTGTAATATGGTGATTACAGAGGGTCATAAGAGCCAGCACAACAAACTGCATAACGGGGCTGGTTATCAGCGTGGCGAGCAAGCGATTTACTAACCAATTGGACACCTAAAAAAGGAACATTCTGCAACACCTCAACCTGTAAACGTGGCCTGCAGGAGCCGGAGCCTCTGAAAGGTGGATTTGTGAATAGAACTGTATATGTTTACAGCGCTTGATGTAACTAGACGGTATCAAAGCAGTCACAGCTTTGGCAGACGAGACTTTCTCGGGAACACTCATTTTCTTGAAGTGCGGATGTAGACATTAGAACTTGCCTCGCCAGATGTTTTACGCTATGCATTCGAAAAAGAAGCGAAAGCGGCCAGAAGCGATCGCTGTCTTGTGTGTCAATCAATGTATTACTAGCCATAACATCCATCCTCTCCAAATAATTACCAACGTTTATTGTTTGGGTTGCAGTGGCGTTTCAAGGCCCAAGGACGTCGCTATACGTCGCAGAGTGCGTGGCATTTCTACTCACTGATGTATTTCAGGTACATGTTCCCCTTCACTTCTTAGCTCTGTAGCTGCGGCCTATACTCCTGGTGGAAATTCTGGAAATGGCAGCCCACAGAGACGATTTCAAGCATGGGCAAAGTGGGCATTTGCCCATGGCCCCCACTTTCTAAAGGACCCTCCCCCCGAACCCCTTTCAAGTAAAGTGATCTTTTTCCCACAGTTTCACAACGTTGTCGATTTTTTCAAAGGAACCTCTCTCTGCCTATCTCTATCTACGTCTGGCTTTCCCTACCCACTGTCATATTTATGAATTTGGGGGTGAAAGACATTACTTTCAGCTGTTGTGTGTTAAAGTTAAAGTAAAATGTAATATTCTTTGCATTATGAAGGCTTAAATTAGCAAAACATTGGTAGGAAAATTCTAATTTGTTTCGAACAGGGGGCCCCAAAATATTCTTTGAACCTGGCCCGAAAAATCCTTAAAATGACACTGGCCACAATCTCTGTTACTGTGCCTCACTGTGCTGGCCCGAGGCGGATTTGCAAGTTTGGCTTCTTCAGGGCTGCATACATCTAAGCAGGAGCGCTGTGTCGAAATACTTTGACATACATTAAAAAACAAAAATCATGCATACGATTGAAAAGAGTGTCGGACACTCCACAACCTGATTACCTTAAAGGTGTCTCCTGGACACTTTTAAGGACCTCTGTTCGTTTGTAGTGACCCCTGCTCATTTTAAAGACCCCCGCACACTTTATAATAATGCTATGCGCTTTCTTTTTAAGCAATCTGTCCACCTTTAAAGAAACGGCACACTTTTTAGAAATACGCACGCGTATGTGAACACCACATTTACCAAGCTCCTGGGCACTAATCAAAATACGATTGCACTTTATGGTCCTTGCACAGTTACAAAAGATGCTTGCATACTTTCAACAGACTACTACAATTTTTTAACGACTCCTTTATAGTTTTCAAAGCTTCTTGAACACTTAAAAAACCTCACACACTTTCTAAAAGACCCCACACATTTTTACGACACACATGCACTTTCTGATAGATCCCTGCGCACTTTTAAAATACTTCAACACCACTTTTTAAAGAATACCGACTGCACAGTTAAAAACAATGATGCTCCACGCATTTAACAGAATTCCTCCAACTTTGAAAGACTGCCGTTGTAATCCCTGATCGTGGCACGGGGTAGGCCAGGGCACTGTCTGGGCTTGGGCGCAGGGGCGTTACACAGGCCCCCTGAATCCAAGTATCCATCCTATTATCCAACAAAAACAAACAAAAGTTCAAGCCAGAGTAAGAAAATGTAACCTGATGACACCGTACATGACACCCAAAGCAAAATCATTAGCATTTCACTCACAGAGCTGTCCTCTTCGTAATAGAGTATAATACCAATAATTCTGTGACACAATGATAAAAATAAACCTTTCCATCGTGTGAGCTCCGATGGCAGGCTCGCATAATCAGGTCCTGCTATCTACATCTTGGATATGCTGCTGTGGAGCATCGCAGAAACATGGGGTGACACACCGGGTCCTGGCTGGGGCAGGGTGTGGACCATCCCCGGCCCCAAAGGAGCAGCAAAAATAAAGAAAATCCACTGCAGGCGCCAAGCGACGTGCCTGCTTCTGAATCAAGAAAAGAGAGGCTCCGGCGAGTTAATTTATCGGTGAGAGGAGATCGCGCCACAAGGCGGCTGTATCACAACTGGAGGGAGCGGACCCCTGCGGACTGCTCCATGGCCAAGCTGGCCTCTGCTCACTGCCTCCTCATCGACCCTAGATGACAATGGTGTTCCAGTGGCAGATAGGCTGCCAGGGCCTTGAACTTGTAGCCATTGCTGCACGAGGTGGAGAGTCGCGATGCTGAGTCGAAGGTGCCTAGCTGTGCAGTTGTGACACATGCATGGTGCTTCAGGCTGCCTGTCCGTGGATGGCCCAGGACAGAGGTGCTGCTTTCCATTGTAAGGAGGGTGCTGAGTGAAGGCCTTACCAGCCCAAGTGACAATACCAGATATGGAACATACTGACGTGCTTACAGTGGAATCCCTTGAGGTGGGGGGGCACCGAGATTTCACTTGGCATACCGGCGATGTGCATCACCTGGAGTTTCCGTGATTCGGGGACATAGATAGTACGGTTAAGCACCCCCCTAACCCCCAAGGTGAAACGAGGAATTGACAACCAAGCAGGTCATTGAGAACCAATTCTGCACCTTTTTTGGGGGGGGTCTTGATCACTTCCCTTTTATTCCTCACCACTTGAGTGGTGTCCCCCTGCTGACGTGGGGCTGCTTGAATCCCCCTTATCCTAGAACCTGTGCAGGGTGCCAACATTGAGAAATCAGTCATTTCTGACCCTTGACACCCCGAAAGCAGCTGTCAAGCAGAGTGCCCGACACCTCTCGGGTAAGGGCTTCAGACCCGGGAGGTGTGAGAGATGGCCCACTCAACCATTATGTTAGGGGGCTGCCGTTTAGTCATAACTGGCCCTTTCTTGCGTTCCGCCCACCACTAGCCGGCAAGCACTAGTCTCCCTCTCGCTCCACCTACATCTGTAGTATCAGCACTGACCACCCCCGCACTACTCCACCTTGGGCAGATGGCTGGTAACTACACTCTTGCGGACGATGGCGCCGCAGGATCCCTGCAACCTCTACCCCATAAATGACTATCCGGAACATGGGCTCCCTCTGTAATATGGTGATTACAGAGGGTCATAAGAGCCAGCACAACAAACTGCATAACGGGGCTGGTTATCAGCGTGGCGCGCAAGCGATTTACTAACCAATTGGACACCTAAAAAAGGAACATTCTGCAACACCTCAACCTGTAAACGTGGCCTGCAGGAGCCGGAGCCTCTGAAAGGTGGATTTGTGAATAGAACTGTATATGTTTACAGCGCTTGATGTAACTAGACGGTATCAAAGCAGTCACAGCTTTGGCAGACGAGACTTTCTCGGGAACACTCATTTTCTTGAAGTGCGGATGTAGACATTAGAACTTGCCTCGCCAGATGTTTTACGCTATGCATTCGAAAAAGAAGCGAAAGCGGCCAGAAGCGATCGCTGTCTTGTGTGTCAATCAATGTATTACTAGCCATAACATCCATCCTCTCCAAATAATTACCAACGTTTATTGTTTGGGTTGCAGTGGCGTTTCAAGGCCCAAGGACGTCGCTATACGTCGCAGAGTGCGTGGCATTTCTACTCACTGATGTATTTCAGGTACATGTTTCCCTTCACTTCTTAGCTCTGTAGCTGCGGCCTATACTCCTGGTGGAAATTCTGGAAAAGGCAGCCCACAGAGACGATTTCAAGCTTGGGCAAAGTGGGCATTTGCCCAGGGCCCCCACTTTCTAAAGGACCCTCCCCCCGAACCCCTTTCAAGTAAAGTGATCTTTTTCCCACAGTTTCACAACGTTGTCGATTTTTTCAAAGGAACCTCTCTCTGCCTATCTCTATCTACGTCTGGCTTTCCCTACCCACTGTCATATTTATGAATTTGGGGGTGAAAGACATTACTTTCAGCTGTTGTGTGTGAAAGTTAAAGTAAAATGTAATATTCTTTGCATTATGTAGGCTTAAATTAGCAAAACATTGGTAGGAAAATTCTAATTTGTTTCGAACAGGGGGCCCCAAAATATTCTTTGAACCTGGCCCGAAAAATCCTTAAAATGACACTGGCCACAATCTCTGTTACTGTGCCTCACTGTGCTGGCCCGAGGCGGATTTGCAAGTTTGGCTTCTTCAGGGCTGCATACATCTAAGCAGGAGCGCTGTGTCGAAATACTTTGACATACATTAAAAAACAAAAATCATGCATACGATTGAAAAGAGTGTCGGACACTCCACAACCTGATTACCTTAAAGGTGTCTCCTGGACACTTTTAAGGACCTCTGTTCGTTTGTAGTGACCCCTGCTCATTTTAAAGACCCCCGCACACTTTATAATAATGCTATGCGCTTTCTTTTTAAGCAATCTGTCCACCTTTAAAGAAACGGCACACTTTTTAGAAATACGCACGCGTATGTGAACACCACATTTACCAAGCTCCTGGGCACTAATCAAAATACGATTGCACTTTATGGTCCTTGCACAGTTACAAAAGATGCTTGCATACTTTCAACAGACTACTACAATTTTTTAACGACTCCTTTATAGTTTTCAAAGCTTCTTGAACACTTAAAAAACCTCACACACTTTCTAAAAGACCCCACACATTTTTACGACACACATGCACTTTCTGATAGATCCCTGCGCACTTTTAAAATACTTCAACACCACTTTTTAAAGAATACCGACTGCACAGTTAAAAACAATGATGCTCCACGCATTTAACAGAATTCCTCCAACTTTGAAAGACTCCAGTGCACTTTATGAAACAATCCCTTGACAGCATTGTGAGGAAGGAGAAATGGGGCTAATGTGTAGCTCTGGCCCACCCCCTCTTTCTGTCCACCCAAACTTCATCCATCTCTTCCCATGAATATTGCCCGGCCTGAGGGGATACAGCCCAAGGTGCCCGCTGAAAGGATTCCGGCTTCTTCAGACAAATCCTCTCGCAGGGAAAAGCTTGAATTATGTTTTTTACTCTTTTGTTTTAGAAAAGGAGCCCCGAAATTAATCTGATAACCACGTTTTAATGAGGATTTCTGTAACAGAATTTCACACCACGCTCGGAGGTGCATAGTTTGTTCAGGGAAGCAGTGCTGAACACGAGCAAAACAATTTTTATAGCTAGACAAGGTATTTCTGCCTGTTGGTGTGATTAATCCGAGTCCTCAGTGGTTGCTGCGAGAAGTTAACACCACTACATTGTATGATTTTGCTCACGGGAAACTATCACACATAGTTGTTGAAATCAAATGTCACTCAAAATTACACAGAAAATATGAAAATGTCACACATAGCAATCTGAAACCTTGGCAGCTATGCCAGACGCGCACACCCCACTAAGATTCTCATCAAACGCCCCGTGGCACGCCCCCGCCAAGTAAAGATAGTAACACCCTGAACAACATTCTTGGCCCACATCTACACGCCACCGTCGACCTCGTTTCAACTCTGCCCCACGCTCCTCTTGAAACCCTCCTCTGCCTCGCAAGCCCCGTTCAGGCATTCGACCCCACTCATCATCCCAAATCCCCCTCCTCTGATGTACCCTCCGACACTTACCCCTCTGCTGAGGTAGCCCAGGCTCCCTGCAAGCTGACCCCCGTACCGCGGGGGCTTCAGGGGGCCTGTGTAACGCCCCTGCGCCCAAGCCCAGACAGTGCCCTGGCCTGCCCCGTGCCACGATCAGGGATTACAACGGCAGTCTTTCAAAGTTGGAGGAATTCTGTTAAATGCGTGGAGCATCATTGTTTTTAACTGTGCAGTTGGTATTCTTTAAAAATTGGTGTTGAAGTATTTTAAAAGTGCGCAGGGATCTATCAGAAAGTGCATGTGTGTCGTAAAAATGTGTGGGGTCTTTTAGAAAGTGTGTGAGGTTTTTTAAGTGTTCAAGAAGCTTTGAAAACTATAAAGGAGTCGTTAAAAAATTGTAGTAGTCTGTTGAAAGTATGCAAGCATCTTTTGTAACTGTGCAAGGACCATAAAGTGCAATCGTATTTTGATTAGTGCCCAGGAGCTTGGTAAATGTGGTGTTCACATACGCGTGCATATTTCTAAAAAGTGTGCCGTTTCTTTAAAGGTGGACAGATTGCTTAAAAAGAAAGCGCATAGCATTATTATAAAGTGTGTGGGGGTCTTTAAAATGAGCAGGGGTCACTACAAACGAACAGAGGTCCTTAAAAGTGTTCAGGAGACACGTTTAAGGTAATCAGGTTGTGGAGTGTCCGACACTCTTTTCAAACGTATGCATGATTTTTGTTTTTTAATGTATGTCAAAGTATTTCGACACAGCGCTCCTCCTTAGATGTATGCAGCCCTGAAGAAGCCAAACTTGCAAATCCGCCTCGGGCCAGCACAGTGAGGCACAGTAACAGAGATTGTGGCCAGTGTCATTTTAAGGATTTTTCGGGCCAGGTTCAAAGAATATTTTGGGGCCCCCTGTTCGGAACAAATTAGAATTTTCCTACCAATGTTTTGCTAATTTAAGCCTACATAATGCAAAGAATATTACATTTTACTTTAACTTTCACACACAACAGCTGAAAGTAATGTCTTTCACCCCCAAATTCATAAATATGACAGTGGGTAGAGAAAGCCAGACGTAGATAGAGATAGGCAGAGAGAGGTTCCTTTGAAAAAATCGACAACGTTGTGAAACTGTGGGAAAATGATCACTTTACTTGAAAGGGGTTCGGGGGGAGGGTCCTTTAGAAAGTGGGGGCCCTGGGCAAATGCCCACTTTGCCCATGCTTGAAATCGTCTCTGTGGGCTGCCTTTTCCAGAATTTCCACCAGGAGTATAGGCCGCAGCTACAGAGCTAAGAAGTGAAGGGGAACATGTACCTGAAATACATCAGTGAGTAGAAATGCCACGCACTCTGCGACTTATAGCGACGTCCTTGGGCCTTGAAACGCCACTGCAACCCAAACAATAAACGTTGGTAATTATTTGGAGAGGATGGATGTTATGGCTAGTAATACATTGATTGACACACAAGACAGCGATCGCTTCTGGCCGCTTTCGCTTCTTTTTCGAATGCATAGCGTAAAACATCTGGCGAGGCAAGTTCTAATGTCTACATCCGCACTTCAAGAAAATGAGTGTTCCCGAGAAAGTCTCGTCTGCCAAAGCTGTGACTGCTTTGATACCGTCTAGTTACATCAAGCGCTGTAAACATATACAGTTCTATTCACAAATCCACCTTTCAGAGGCTCCGGCTCCTGCAGGCCACGTTTACAGGTTGAGGTGTTGCAGAATGTTCCTTTTTTAGGTGTCCAATTGGTTAGTAAATCGCTTGCGCGCCACGCTGATAACCAGCCCCGTTATGCAGTTTGTTGTGCTGGCTCTTATGACCCTCTGTAATCACCATATTACAGAGGGAGCCCATGTTCCGGATAGTCATTTATGGGGTAGAGGTTGCAGGGATCCTGCGGCGCCATCGTCCGCAAGAGTGTAGTTACCAGCCATCTGCCCAAGGTGGAGTAGTGCGGGGGTGGTCAGTGCTGATACTACAGATGTAGATGGAGCGAGAGGGAGGTGTGGTGAGGAATAAAAGGGAAGTGATCAAGACCCCCCCCCAAAAAAGGTGCAGAATTGGTTCTCAATGACCTGCTTGGTTGTCAATTCCTCGTTTCACCTTGGGGGTTAGGGGGTGCTTAACCGTACTATCTATGTCCCCGAATCACGGAAACTCCAGGTGATGCACATCGCCGGTATGCCAAGTGAAATCTCAGTGCCCCCCCACCTCAAGGGATTCCACTGTAAGCACGTCAGTATGTTCCATATCTGGTATTGTCACTTGGGCTGGTAAGGCCTTCACTCAGCACCCTCCTTACAATGGAAAGCAGCACCTCTGTCCTGGGCCATCCACGGACAGGCAGCCTGAAGCACCATGCATGTGTCACAACTGCACAGCTAGGCACCTTCGACTCAGCATCGCGACTCTCCACCTCGTGCAGCAATGGCTACAAGTTCAAGGCCCTGGCAGCCTATCTGCCACTGGAACACCATTGTCATCTAGGGTCGATGAGGAGGCAGTGAGCAGAGGCCAGCTTGGCCATGGAGCAGTCCGCAGGGGTCCGCTCCCTCCAGTTGTGATACAGTCGCCTTGTGGCACGATCTCCTCTCACCGATAAATTAACTCGCCGGAGCCTCTCTTTTCTTGATTCAGAAGCAGGCATGTCGCTTGGCGCCTGCAGTGGATTTTCTTTATTTTTGCTGCTCCTTTGGGGCCGGGGATGGTCCACACCCTGCCCCAGCCAGGACCCGGTGTGTCACCCCATGTTTCTGCGATGCTCCACGGGCAGCATATCCAAGATGTAGGTAGCAGGACCTGATTATGCGAGCCTGCCATCGGAGCTCACACGATGGAAAGGTTTATTTTTATCATTGTGTCACAGAATTATTGGTATTATACTCTATTACGAAGAGGACAGCTCTGTGAGTGAAATGCTAATGATTTTGCTTTGGGTGTCATGTACGGTGTCATCAGGTTACATTTTCTTACTCTGGCTTGAACTTTTGTTTGTTTTTGTTGGATAATAGGATGGATACTTGGATGATTTGAGTTTTAAATAGGCAATACATTAATTTGTTCTGTACTCTTAGGTACCTGCTTACATGTTTCACACCTACCTGCTGTCTTCGAGGTATCTTGTGTGAGCTCCACTAGTCTGAATTTATTGAGAGCCCCTAGTCACTTGCTGCAGTTTTACAGGTAAATAGATGTATGATTGAGGTAGTGCTACTTTCCAAACATCATAGAGGGTGTTATGGCCTCGAACCTTGATATGACATTTTGTCAGAACAGGCACACTAAGGTACTCTAACAAGCAATTGATCAGAGGGCAGAGGCTAATAGAATCCACACCCACAAATGAATAGTGTCTCCTAATATGTCTGGTGGTGCACGAAACCAGGGAGTACTTCCCCCTATACTCTCCTCAATGTATTAACTTGTCTATAGAGTGCTGAAACCTACTTTGTTGTTACACTAAGGTACTCTATTCAGTATATACAGGCGGAACTGACGTCTAACAGAGCATGAGTCTCCGGGAACCAATGAAGCAGTAATTGCAGAGAAATCAGGGCAAACAGAGCGAAGCAGCGGTCCGCCATGGAGTCTCTTGAGCTCACTCACACTTGGCAGATACAACTCCATATTTTAGGGATCTCACTCTTAGGGAAACAATGGAGAGAAGTTGACGAGATCAGGATGCTTTTCATGTGGTCGTGCTAATCAGTGATGACAACATTAAGGGTAAGCTCCTCTCCTTAACCAGGAGTCCGTACAGCAACAGTTTCAACATTTGTCCCTCTGCAATTTTACAGATGAGTTCTGACAGGTTCTTAGTTCACAACGTAATCTCCATCCTCCTTTTATATGGATACAAGCTGAGCAGGCCTCATTACCTCAAAGAAAATTGTCCCTACTCTTTTAGGGGGCACAGCCAAAGTTCTTGTTACTTGTCAAGGCCTTTCCTCTCTAATGATATGTAGATGTCCCTGAAGTAGAAACGTGGACATACATTCCTGTCTCATAGGCCAGTATATATGCAGAAACAGAGGCAGTTGGTGACAAGTCATATTGAAACACCATTTACAATTTTGCATGGATCCCATCAATACCAAGTATACCTTGCCGTAGGTATCCTTAAGTCCCATGGAAGCTAAGTACAATAAATATGTGGTAAAACTATCTCCTTTATGAAGGTGTTGTGCAATTAATGTATGACATTCCCATGCATGCCTTTTCCGTGCAGATGCCTTTACCACACATTTTAAGTAAATGTAGGTTAGGTAAAACCACTGTGTGTGTGTGTGTGTTTCTGTATACACAAACATGCACATTTAATTTTCTATTTACTGTGCTTTGAAAGTTGATACAATTTGAATATGTAATGAAAAATGTGCTGTAAAATTCAGCATTTTGGTTTGTTGTTTTCCAAAAATTTCTTGGGGGGAAAACCCCCCCAAACCTCTCTAGTAGAGGTCCGGCTCGCCGGACGGGGGCTGGTCTGGCAAAATTTGCCAGGGCTGCTTTCAGTTCCCAGTCCGGCTCTGACCGCACGACAAATGTGCCTCTTGTGTCCGCATTTCAAATATGGTGACAGGGCCACCCTTCTTTTATGGGAGTGTGCCCTGCAGCCCAGAGCCCTGGGTTGTCTAAAATTAATACTAGATGAGCATTGGAGGAGGCTGCTTGTATTTATAAACATCCGGAAATATTTGCAGTTAAGCCACACCACTCGCTTCTACAAAAGGTAATGCCAAGGAGCCAGAAGCCTGGAGCTTTTGGCAGCAATAATTGTTTATAGCTGAAAGGAGCAAGCATGCTCTCTGTGGGAAGGTTCAATAAGGGGCCTGGCTTCGGTGCCTGCCTGTGTGTGCCTGCTTTACGAGCTACAAAGGGAAAGAAAGGTGGGCCATGTGCATGACTGGCATTTATCACCACAGAAGCCAACTGTGCCAACTTTAGATCCAGGAGAACTGGCTCCCTGTTCACTTGACAACATGTGTGATTCTTGCCAGTGTACTTCACCCACCGTGAATCTCAGATCCATTTTGTGGCAAAAACTGGGAACACTTGGGAATTTGCACCATGCATCTATGTAGAGCACCATATATGTACTTATTTCAGAGTTGTGTGCAGTGCTGCATTCTCCTTTCAGTCACTTTAGGGAGCTATGTTATTATAGTATGAATGTGCAAGAGACTAGGAAAATAGAGCCCAGTATTTTGAGGTGGGGGACCCATTCGTGTATTCTGAAATCAAGATCCCCTGTTCTGCCGATTAAAAATCAGCTTGACCACTTCAGTTCTATCTATGGTGACACATAGGTGACACATGGCAGCTTGCATCCTCTGTGCACTGTTGAACGAGTTTTCACATGGTGGGGGAAAAAAGTGTTTTCTGGCTGTCTGATTGTGTAGTCTTTTAGGGGCATATTTACAATAAGTGACGCATCCCTGCATATCAGCAGGGATGCGCCATTTATTGTGCGCCATGCCTCCGCCACAATGGATGCGCCGCATTTACAATGCGGCGCACCATGAGGCAAAAACGGCACAGATGCGTCACGCATCTGTGCCGTAAAAGTGGCGCATTGCTGGAGTTGCGTCGCAAGTCCGACGCAGCTCCAGCAAGGCTCTAGGGTGCCCTATCCTTCAAATGCTGCGTCAATCCTTACGCCTGCTTCAAGCAGGCGCAGGGTTTTGACGCAGCATTGGCCTAAAAGTGACTGAGTGAAATCTTGTAGATTTCACTCAGCCACTTATAGGAGGCATTCCTGCGCAGGAACGCCCCCCCCCTGCGCAGGAACGCCTCCATATGGCGCAGGGCTTTACAACGTGACGCATCTCCCAGATGCGTCACGTTGTTAATACCCCGCACCATGGCGCATCTTTTGCGCCATCGCTGCGCCACAAAAGTGACACATCAGCGGCGCAAAAGAGGCGCATGGGGCTTGTAAATCTGCCCCAATGTCTTTGCAATTATTCTATGCATTCCCAATTTAAATCATGTTACAGTAGCACTCAGTCCTCCCAGGATATTGCGGCATGGACTACAAAATTTAGCAGCAGAAAAACAGAAATGTTTACTCACAGAATTGTCCTTTTTGCAGCATTGTTACTAACATTTATTCAATGTCCTGCTTCAAACAATAGAACCTAATGTGTCAAAGACACTATGGAATAGGCATCTTTAAAGTGATTGCGTGTGATTTTGTGCTATGCATTCATTTGTGAGAACATTTAAGGGGTAGGTCAAACCAGACAACATAGTACATGGCTCCTGCACACCATGTCACAGTGGCGGCTCCTTCGTTAAGACAGAAGAGCGTCGCCCACCCTGCTTATAATTGGACAAACCTTTCCAGGTGATATTTTGACTAGGTCCACAAACTCGCATTATCCAGCTTTTTGGGGGACACTTTCTTTTTTTATCAATATCACAAGTGATGGACACAAAAAAAATACCCTGGAAAACAAGAGTTTTTTTGGTGTAGCGAGGCTGAATAATGGTGGGGTCATAAAGTGCGAGGTCACGAGGAGCAGAGCTTGTTTACTAACTGGTAAGAAGTGGGCAATGTTTTCCGATACCAGATTGAACCATCATAAATGAGTTACTGCGAGCCAACATAGTGTTTCTAGAATTTCTCACAGCTGTATTTCTTTGTCTTTTGATACTGGTAAAATCTTACTGCTTTTTGTGAGGACTTTCAGCCATGCTGAACAGCAGCTGTGCTGCTATACAACATGGGTAAAAGACATTGACATTGACAACGTCAATAACTCTTGCATTGCCGCGACCTATTGACTTTGCTAATGCTTGTTACATTTTTTGTTCATGAGGAGGGATTAGAAAACTGCCTATATAACTAAGAACATGATGGTCAATTTATTCTGACATAAACTGTTTGGTATTGCCAGCATTATGCATGGGAAAGGTTGCAAAGTATCAGGGATTTTTTTCTTTTTAGGTCGAGCTGACGTTAGCATTCATGCAAAGCATGAATGCTGTCAGCTCGACAACTAATGTGATCCGTTTTTAGGAGAGTGGACACCAAAGTGTTACGAGCGTTTTCAGTGCCGGATTTCACCTCGGGAGCGCGCAGCATTGTCTGCAGTGGCAGTGTCAGTTTCGCTTTTTTATTACTTTCGTTTTTCCCGAGGCTGGCTGAGGCTGGCTTGGAATGAACAGGCTTGCCCCCGCGCATGCGCAGAGTAACTCACAGCCCTTGCTTTTACAGACGCAGGCAGGCAGCCCCCACCCCTCTGCATGCACGCACGCACGCACACACAGGCGAGCGCATGCACACGCAGGCACACACATACAGGCACACAGACACTCGCTCACACACACACACCCCCCTCCCCCACAGTCACACGCACGCACACATACATACAAAGCCCGCCCGCCCGCACATGCTTTCCCCGCGCCCCCCCCTTCCCCGCGCCCCCCGCCTCCCCCTTCCCCGCGCCCCCCGCCTCCCCCTTCCCCGCTCAGCAACGCACTCACCGGCTTCCTTCGTGCGGCGGCTCTCCTCAGCTGCAGGGCCCGGCAGCAGGACTCTTCTTACCTCCTTCTGCACCGGGGCGCAGGGTAGGCTCCTGCCTGCTCCGGTGCTCCAAACACGGCGGCTCCGTCCAATCGCGGCTCTTCCGTGGGAGGCGGGGTAGGCTCCCGCCCTCCTACTTCCTGTTTCCTGTTGACGCGCCGGCCTGCCTGACTTCCTGGTCGCAGGCCGGCAGAGTGACGGCAGTGATTTGCGGTATGTATTTAGTTAGTTATTTATGCATTTTTATATAGCGCGGACTTTACCCGAAGGCGCTATTTATTTATTTATTTTTTTGGGACGCTACCTTTTTATTTAGTTTTAAACATTGATGGCTGAATTTTATGGCACTGTACTTCTGAAGTCCCCTCGAGTTTGGTTACAATACTTTCTATCCAAGCCGATAGCGTAAGGCGTTTGGATATGTACTGATCCTGGACCCCATATCTGAACCGAGTCATCACATAATTCATAAACCGATCGAGCACTCGAAATCAAGACACGGCCCTTTTTTACACCCTTTTTAGTTGAAGTCATTTACTTTGTCCATTACCTCATAAACCGGCTTTAATAATGTTACCGCTCTTTAGGGGCTAACATGCAGAAACCCTGCAGCCTTTCGGGGGGATCCTATTCAGCCCAAGCTCATTACATATCTGCGAGGCATGCTTTATACTCAAGAGCCTCGGGGCCTCTTCGCATTCTGCAGGGGGGGCATCATTTTGCGCTCCGCCACAGCAGGCTGCCTCTCTGTGCCCGTTCTGCATTGGCGAAGGCTTGTACCCCAGCTCTCAGGCAATTCACGGGTGCTCGGACAACGGCTTTTTAACTAATTTAAATGATAAGGTTTGCGGCTATCACTTGTTTGTTTAATATTACGGGCATGTGGGTTGTGTGATGCTGCATAAACAGATGCGTTTGGAGTTTATTTACCGATCCGCTATGGAGGGGCTTTTCTTTAATCTGTTGGTGGCTGTTTTTTTTTTTTAATTTATATTGCGTCTTCATGTACACATGATGTTTGACTTTTTTGAGCAATTCGTTACGTTGGGCTTTTGTATAATTTGATACTAGCTGTTATTTTATTTATATTGCGTCTCCCGATGGTTGTGTGATGCTGCATAAACAGATGCGTTTGGAGTTTATTTACCGATCCGCTATGGAGGGGCTTTTCTTTAATCTGTTGGTGGCTGTTTTTTTTTTTTAATTTATATTGCGTCTTCATGTACACATGATGTTTGACTTTTTTGAGCAATTCGTTACGTTGGGCTTTTGTATAATTTGATACTAGCTGTTATTTTATTTATATTGCGTCTCCCGATGCTGTGTTTGCCTGCCCCGCCAGCTCTCCAAGGTTGCTATTTGTTTCTTTCCCATCTGCGTACATCACTTGCGGGATACAGGTAAATCTGCATTCTAGAGTTGCCTTTATTGTTTTGAGGCCGGGCGCAGGGGCTGCTCCGATGTTATCAAGGCTGCTATCCCACTGCTAAGGCGGTGCTGCACTCACTGCCTTGTTTATATTTGTTTTAGTTCCGTGATGCTCCGATCTTTGCCCCTTCCGAGTGGAGCTTCCGAGTGGAGCTTCCGAGTGGAGCTTCCGAGTGGAGCTTCCGAGTGGAGCTTCCGAGTGGAGCTTCAGAGTGGAGCTTCCGAGTGGAGCTTCAGAGTGCAGAGTGGAGCTTCAGAGTGGAGCTTCAGAGTGGAGCTTCAGAGTGCAGAGTGGAGCTTCAGAGTGGAGCTTCAGAGTGGAGCTTCAGAGTGGAGCTTCAGAGTGGAGCTTCAGAGTGCAGAGTGGAGCTTCAGAGTGGAGCTTCAGAGTGGAGCTTCAGAGTGGAGCTTCAGAGTGCAGAGTGGAGCTTCAGAGTGGAGCTTCAGAGTGGAGCTTCAGAGTGCAGAGTGGAGCTTCAGAGTGGAGCTTCAGAGTGGAGCTTCAGAGTGGAGCTTCAGAGTGGAGCTTCAGAGTGCAGAGTGGAGCTTCAGAGTGGAGCTTCAGAGTGGAGCTTCAGAGTGCAGAGTGGAGCTTCAGAGTGGAGCTTCAGAGTGGAGCTTCAGAGTGGAGCTTCAGAGTGGAGCTTCAGAGTGCAGAGTGAAGCTTCAGAGTGGAGCTTCAGAGTGGAGCTTCAGAGTGGAGCTTCAGAGTGGAGCTTCAGAGTGCAGAGTGGAGCTTCAGAGTGCAGAGTGGAGCTTCAGAGTGCAGAGTGGAGCTTCAGAGTGCAGAGTGGAGCTTCAGAGTGGAGCTTCAGAGTGGAGCTTCAGAGTGGAGCTTCAGAGTGCAGAGTGGAGCTTCAGAGTGGAGCTTCAGAGTGGAGCTTCAGAGTGGAGCTTCAGAGTGCAGAGTGGAGCTTCAGAGTGCAGAGTGGAGCTTCAGAGTGGAGCTTCAGAGTGGAGCTTCAGAGTGCAGAGTGGAGCTTCAGAGTGGAGCTTCAGAGTGGAGCTTCAGAGTGCAGAGTGGAGCTTCAGAGTGGAGCTTCAGAGTGGAGCTTCAGAGTGCAGAGTGGAGCTTCAGAGTGGAGCTTCAGAGTGGAGCTTCAGAGTGGAGCTTCAGAGTGGAGCTTCAGAGTGGAGCTTCAGAGTGGAGCTTCAGAGTGCAGAGTGGAGCTTCAGAGTGGAGCTTCAGAGTGGAGCTTCAGAGTGGAGCTTCAGAGTGCAGAGTGAAGCTTCAGAGTGGAGCTTCAGAGTGGAGCTTCAGAGTGGAGCTTCAGAGTGGAGCTTCAGAGTGGAGCTTCAGAGTGGAGCTTCAGAGTGCAGAGTGGAGCTTCAGAGTGCAGAGTGGAGCTTCAGAGTGCAGAGTGGAGCTTCAGAGTGCAGAGTGGAGCTTCAGAGTGGAGCTTCAGAGTGGAGCTTCAGAGTGGAGCTTCAGAGTGGAGCTTCAGAGTGCAGAGTGGAGCTTCAGAGTGGAGCTTCAGAATGGAGCTTCAGAGTGGAGCTTCAGAGTGCAGAGTGGAGCTTCAGAGTGCAGAGTGGAGCTTCAGAGTGGAGCTTCAGAGTGGAGCTTCAGAGTGCAGAGTGGAGCTTCAGAGCGGAGCTTCAGAGCGGAGCTTCAGAGCGGAGCTTCAGAGTGGAGCTTCAGAGTGCAGAGTGGAGCTTCAGAGTGCAGCTTCAGAGTGGAGCTTCAGAGTGGAGCTTCAGAGTGGAGCTTCAGAGTGGAGCTTCAGAGTGGAGCTTCGGAGTGGAGCTTCAGAGTGGAGCTTCAGAGTGGAGCTTGAGAGTGGAGCTTCAGAGTGGAGCTTCGGAGTGGAGCTTCGGAGTGGAGCTTCGGAGTGGAGCTTCAGAGTGGAGTGGAGCTTCAGAGTGGAGCTTCAGAGTGCAGAGTGGAGCTTCAGAGTGCAGAGTGGAGCTTCAGAGTGGAGCTTCAGAGTGCAGCTTCAGAGTGGAGCTTCAGAGTGGAGCTTCAGAGTGGAGCTTCAGAGTGGAGCTTCAGAGTGGAGCTTCAGAGTGGAGCTTCAGAGTGGAGCTTCGGAGTGGAGCTTCGGAGTGGAGCTTCAGAGTGCAGAGTGGAGCTTCAGAGTGGAGCTTCAGAGTGCAGAGTGGAGCTTCAGAGTGCAGAGTGGAGCTTCAGAGTGGAGCTTCAGAGTGCAGAGTGGAGCTTCAGAGTGGAGCTTCAGAGTGGAGCTTCAGAGTGGAGCTTCAGAGTGGAGCTTCAGAGTGGAGCTTCGGAGTGGAGCTTCGGAGTGGAGCTTCGGAGTGCAGAGTGCAGATTCAGAGTGCAGATTCGGAGTGGAGCTTCAGAGTGGAGCTTCAGAGTGGAGAGTGGAGATTCAGAGTGGAGATTCAGAGTGGAGAGTGGAGCTTCAGAGTGGAGCTTCAGAGTGGAGCTTCAGAGTGGAGCTTCAGAGTGGAGCTTCAGAGTGGAGCTTCAGAGTGGAGCTTCAGAGTGCAGAGTGGAGCTTCAGAGTGGAGCTTCAGAGTGGAGCTTCAGAGTGGAGCTTCAGAGTGCAGAGTGGAGCTTCAGAGTGGAGCTTCAGAGTGGAGCTTCAGAGTGCAGAGTGGAGCTTCAGAGTGGAGCTTCAGAGTGGAGCTTCAGAGTGGAGCTTCAGAGTGGAGCTTCAGAGTGGAGCTTCAGAGTGCAGAGTGGAGCTTCAGAGTGGAGCTTCAGAGTGGAGCTTCAGAGTGCAGAGTGGAGCTTCAGAGTGGAGCTTCAGAGTGGAGCTTCAGAGTGGAGCTTCAGAGTGGAGCTTCAGAGTGCAGAGTGAAGCTTCAGAGTGGAGCTTCAGAGTGGAGCTTCAGAGTGGAGCTTCAGAGTGGAGCTTCAGAGTGGAGCTTCAGAGTGGAGCTTCAGAGTGGAGCTTCAGAGTGCAGAGTGGAGCTTCAGAGTGCAGAGTGGAGCTTCAGAGTGCAGAGTGGAGCTTCAGAGTGCAGAGTGGAGCTTCAGAGTGGAGCTTCAGAGTGGAGCTTCAGAGTGGAGCTTCAGAGTGCAGAGTGGAGCTTCAGAGTGGAGCTTCAGAGTGGAGCTTCAGAGTGGAGCTTCAGAGTGGAGCTTCAGAGTGCAGAGTGGAGCTTCAGAGTGCAGAGTGGAGCTTCAGAGTGGAGCTTCAGAGTGGAGCTTCAGAGTGCAGAGTGGAGCTTCAGAGTGGAGCTTCAGAGTGGAGCTTCAGAGTGCAGAGTGGAGCTTCAGAGTGGAGCTTCAGAGTGCAGAGTGGAGCTTCAGAGTGGAGCTTCAGAGTGGAGCTTCAGAGTGGAGCTTCAGAGTGGAGCTTCAGAGTGGAGCTTCAGAGTGGAGCTTCAGAGTGCAGAGTGGAGCTTCAGAGTGGAGCTTCAGAGTGGAGCTTCAGAGTGGAGCTTCAGAGTGGAGCTTCAGAGTGCAGAGTGAAGCTTCAGAGTGGAGCTTCAGAGTGGAGCTTCAGAGTGGAGCTTCAGAGTGGAGCTTCAGAGTGGAGCTTCAGAGTGGAGCTTCAGAGTGGAGCTTCAGAGTGCAGAGTGGAGCTTCAGAGTGCAGAGTGGAGCTTCAGAGTGCAGAGTGGAGCTTCAGAGTGCAGAGTGGAGCTTCAGAGTGGAGCTTCAGAGTGGAGCTTCAGAGTGGAGCTTCAGAGTGGAGCTTCAGAGTGCAGAGTGGAGCTTCAGAGTGGAGCTTCAGAGTGGAGCTTCAGAGTGGAGCTTCAGAGTGCAGAGTGGAGCTTCAGAGTGCAGAGTGGAGCTTCAGAGTGGAGCTTCAGAGTGGAGCTTCAGAGTGCAGAGTGGAGCTTCAGAGCGGAGCTTCAGAGCGGAGCTTCAGAGCGGAGCTTCAGAGTGGAGCTTCAGAGTGCAGAGTGGAGCTTCAGAGTGCAGCTTCAGAGTGGAGCTTCAGAGTGGAGCTTCAGAGTGGAGCTTCAGAGTGGAGCTTCGGAGTGGAGCTTCGGAGTGGAGCTTCAGAGTGGAGCTTCAGAGTGGAGCTTCAGAGTGGAGCTTCAGAGTGGAGCTTCGGAGTGGAGCTTCGGAGTGGAGCTTCGGAGTGGAGCTTCAGAGTGGAGTGGAGCTTCAGAGTGGAGCTTCAGAGTGCAGAGTGGAGCTTCAGAGTGCAGAGTGGAGCTTCAGAGTGGAGCTTCAGAGTGCAGCTTCAGAGTGGAGCTTCAGAGTGGAGCTTCAGAGTGGAGCTTCAGAGTGGAGCTTCAGAGTGGAGCTTCAGAGTGGAGCTTCAGAGTGGAGCTTCGGAGTGGAGCTTCGGAGTGGAGCTTCAGAGTGCAGAGTGGAGCTTCAGAGTGGAGCTTCAGAGTGCAGAGTGGAGCTTCAGAGTGCAGAGTGGAGCTTCAGAGTGGAGCTTCAGAGTGCAGAGTGGAGCTTCAGAGTGGAGCTTCAGAGTGGAGCTTCAGAGTGGAGCTTCAGAGTGGAGCTTCAGAGTGGAGCTTCAGAGTGCAGAGTGGAGCTTCAGAGTGCAGAGTGGAGCTTCAGAGTGCAGAGTGGAGCTTCAGAGTGCAGAGTGGAGCTTCAGAGTGGAGCTTCAGAGTGCAGAGTGGAGCTTCAGAGTGGAGCTTCAGAGTGGAGCTTCAGAGTGGAGCTTCAGAGTGGAGCTTCAGAGTGCAGAGTGAAGCTTCAGAGTGGAGCTTCAGAGTGGAGCTTCAGAGTGGAGCTTCAGAGTGGAGCTTCAGAGTGGAGCTTCAGAGTGGAGCTTCAGAGTGGAGCTTCAGAGTGCAGAGTGGAGCTTCAGAGTGCAGAGTGGAGCTTCAGAGTGCAGAGTGGAGCTTCAGAGTGCAGAGTGGAGCTTCAGAGTGGAGCTTCAGAGTGGAGCTTCAGAGTGGAGCTTCAGAGTGCAGAGTGGAGCTTCAGAGTGGAGCTTCAGAGTGGAGCTTCAGAGTGGAGCTTCAGAGTGGAGCTTCAGAGTGCAGAGTGGAGCTTCAGAGTGCAGAGTGGAGCTTCAGAGTGGAGCTTCAGAGTGGAGCTTCAGAGTGCAGAGTGGAGCTTCAGAGTGGAGCTTCAGAGTGGAGCTTCAGAGTGCAGAGTGGAGCTTCAGAGTGGAGCTTCAGAGTGCAGAGTGGAGCTTCAGAGTGGAGCTTCAGAGTGGAGCTTCAGAGTGGAGCTTCAGAGTGGAGCTTCAGAGTGGAGCTTCAGAGTGGAGCTTCAGAGTGCAGAGTGGAGCTTCAGAGTGGAGCTTCAGAGTGGAGCTTCAGAGTGGAGCTTCAGAGTGGAGCTTCAGAGTGCAGAGTGAAGCTTCAGAGTGGAGCTTCAGAGTGGAGCTTCAGAGTGGAGCTTCAGAGTGGAGCTTCAGAGTGGAGCTTCAGAGTGGAGCTTCAGAGTGGAGCTTCAGAGTGCAGAGTGGAGCTTCAGAGTGCAGAGTGGAGCTTCAGAGTGCAGAGTGGAGCTTCAGAGTGCAGAGTGGAGCTTCAGAGTGGAGCTTCAGAGTGGAGCTTCAGAGTGGAGCTTCAGAGTGGAGCTTCAGAGTGCAGAGTGGAGCTTCAGAGTGGAGCTTCAGAGTGGAGCTTCAGAGTGGAGCTTCAGAGTGCAGAGTGGAGCTTCAGAGTGCAGAGTGGAGCTTCAGAGTGGAGCTTCAGAGTGGAGCTTCAGAGTGCAGAGTGGAGCTTCAGAGCGGAGCTTCAGAGCGGAGCTTCAGAGCGGAGCTTCAGAGTGGAGCTTCAGAGTGCAGAGTGGAGCTTCAGAGTGCAGCTTCAGAGTGGAGCTTCAGAGTGGAGCTTCAGAGTGGAGCTTCAGAGTGGAGCTTCGGAGTGGAGCTTCGGAGTGGAGCTTCAGAGTGGAGCTTCAGAGTGGAGCTTCAGAGTGGAGCTTCAGAGTGGAGCTTCGGAGTGGAGCTTCGGAGTGGAGCTTCGGAGTGGAGCTTCAGAGTGGAGTGGAGCTTCAGAGTGGAGCTTCAGAGTGCAGAGTGGAGCTTCAGAGTGCAGAGTGGAGCTTCAGAGTGGAGCTTCAGAGTGCAGCTTCAGAGTGGAGCTTCAGAGTGGAGCTTCAGAGTGGAGCTTCAGAGTGGAGCTTCAGAGTGGAGCTTCAGAGTGGAGCTTCAGAGTGGAGCTTCGGAGTGGAGCTTCGGAGTGGAGCTTCAGAGTGCAGAGTGGAGCTTCAGAGTGGAGCTTCAGAGTGCAGAGTGGAGCTTCAGAGTGCAGAGTGGAGCTTCAGAGTGGAGCTTCAGAGTGCAGAGTGGAGCTTCAGAGTGGAGCTTCAGAGTGGAGCTTCAGAGTGGAGCTTCAGAGTGGAGCTTCAGAGTGGAGCTTCGGAGTGGAGCTTCGGAGTGGAGCTTCGGAGTGCAGAGTGCAGATTCAGAGTGCAGATTCGGAGTGGAGCTTCAGAGTGGAGCTTCAGAGTGGAGAGTGGAGATTCAGAGTGGAGATTCAGAGTGGAGAGTGGAGCTTCAGAGTGGAGCTTCAGAGTGGAGCTTCAGAGTGGAGCTTCAGAGTGGAGCTTCAGAGTGGAGCTTCAGAGTGGAGCTTCAGAGTGGAGCTTCAGAGTGGAGCTTCAGAGTGCAGAGTGGAGCTTCAGAGTGCAGAGTGGAGCTTCAGAGTGTCAAGAGCAATGCCAATAGCTCTAACTTTAACAAAGGCAAAACCATTGCATTGTAAATGCTTGTTATTTTACCGAATCACATGCTCATGCTGCTGCCTGGTTTGTCTACATGCACACAGGCAGAATCACTCGGTACAAAATGGCTCCTGTTCACTCGTCAGTACGGTCTTGCGCCGCCCCACCTTCCCCCTGCCAAATACATTCATTCCAAATACTGCTTATTTTCATATCAGACTGACTTCTCACATCTGGGATAGCAGGGGCACCTTCCACAGTGATTAGTGCTTCACAAAAAATAATTCTCGGCTAGCGCTCAGAAGCCTTGAAGCTTTGATTGAATGACACTGCAGTTTGATGCCCCGCTCGTTTTTTGATGCTATGCGTTCCAGACACTGATTTTATTAAGACTCACTTGGAGCTCTAAACTGTCACTTGATCTTTCTTTGGGTCATTTCGTTTGCCCGGAAGGACTAACATATCTGTGAAACCCTCTTCTTTTATAGTTTGAGCATCGTCTTCGTTTAGCAGGATAACATTATACATTTGAAAATACAAATATCCGGGAAGAGCAGAGAGCAAATCTCCGCGATGTTGGGCATTCTCCTATCATAAAGGAAGCGTGTTGGTGGGACCTGTGGCATCTAACGCATCATTTAACCCTATATGCGTGGGCACCTACCACAATAATGTATAGGATGAGTTTGTTCCGTTCCCGTTTTTAATTTGATGTAAAACTCAAATCACTGCACACTCTCTACTACACACTCTCTACTACACACTCTCTACTACAGTCACTACTCTCTACTACACACTCCCTACTACAGTCACTACTCTCTACTACACATTCTGCTACACACTCTCTACTACAGTCACTACTCTCTGCTACGCACTCTACTCTCTACTACACTCTACTACACACTCTCTACTACACACTCTACTACACACTCTCTACTACAGTCACTACTCTCTGCTACGCACTCTACTCTCTACTACACACTCTACTACACACTCTCTACTACACACTCTACTACACACTCTCTACTACAGTCGCTACTCTCTACTACACACTGTACTACACACTCTACTACAGTCATTACTCTCTACTACACACTACTACCCACTCTCTACTACAGTCACTACTCTCTACTACACACTCACTACACACTCACTACTACAGCCACTACTCTCTTCGACACACTCTATACTAGACACTCTCTACTACACACTATCTACTACAGTCACAACTCTCTACTACACACTGTACTACACACTCTACTACAGTCACTACTCTCTACTACACACTACTACACACTCTCTACTACAGTCACTACTCTCTACTACACACTCTACTACACACTCACTACACACTCACTACTACAGCCACTACTCTCTTCGACACACTCTATACTAGACACTCTCTACTACACACTATCTACTACAGTCACTACTTACTACACTCTCTACTACACACTCTACTACACACTCTACTACACACTCTACTACACACTCTACTACACACTCTACTACACACTCTACTACACACTCTACTACACACTCTACATTACACACTCTACATTACACACTCTACATTACACACTCTACATTACATACTCTACATTACACACTCTCTACTACACACTCTCTACTACACACTCTACACTACACACTCTACTACACTCTACTACACACTCTGCTACACACACGCTCTACTACACACTCTACTACACACCCTCTACTACTCTCTACTACTCTACTACACATTCTCTACTACTCTACTACACACTCACTACTTTCTACTACACTCTACTACAGACTCTCCACTCTCTACTCCACACTCTCTACTCCACACTCTCTACTTCAATCTCTCTACCTCAATCTCTCTAATTCAATCTCTCTACCTCAATCTCTCTACTTCAATCTCTCTACTTCAATCTCTCTACTTCAATCTCTCTACTTCAATCTCTCTACTTCACATTCTGTATTACACACTCTCTACTACACACTCACTACTCTCTACTACACACTCTCTACTACACACTCTACTACACTCCCTACTACACATTCTCCTACACACTCTACTACACACTCTACTACACACTCACCACTCTACTACACACTCACCACTCTACTACACACTCACTAGTCTCTACTGCTCACTCTCTACTACACACTCTCTACTACACACTCTCTACTACACACTCTCTACTACACACTCTCTACTACACACTCTCTACTACACACTCACTAGTCTCTACTACACACTCACTACTCTCTACTACACACTCACTACTCTCTACTACACACTCTACTACTCACTTACTACTCTCTACTCACTCTCTACTACTCACTACTACTCTCTCTACTACTCACTATTACTCTCTACTACTCTCTCTACTACTCACTCTCTACTACTCACTCTCTACTGCTCATGACAATGCCATTTATTTATCTGTTTCCAAAACCAACACATAAATAAAACATTTGTCATTTACAATGCCAAAAGCGCTAACTTTTGCAAAGGCGAGACCGTTGCATTGTAAATGCTTGTTTCAGCCTAGGAGCTCGTCTCCAAAGTTGGAAGTCTTAGAGGAGTTAGCTCAGTTCCTCTTAACGCGTGGTTCAGATACAATTTTTCCAGCCTTTCAGGGGATCCGGGACAGTACTTTTAAGAAATGCAGCATTGTTCAGATGAATTGTTCATATTTTAAGTGAGTGACCGAAGCATTTGTTTCAAGCCAAACACTGGACAGGCAAGTGGGAAGCTTTAATGGTAAGGGCCAGCCTCACAGTCCACCAATCTGAAGGAGGTGAATACGGACAGTAGAATAGGTGAAGCAGTTTAGATTAAGTTGCCTTTTTAGTTATTTTAGAATATATGCACTCCAGTGAAGGCCGGACTTGGAACACAAAGCAGCCCGGGCAATTCATTTTGACCGGTGCTAATGAGAAGCACTGTTGCTGCTTTTGTTACAGGGGGGCCAATATTGCACCAATGCTGCAAAACCGGCCCCCAGTAACAAAAACGTCCCCCACCACTCAAAAAACGTCCCTCACCCTTCCGGCCCACTGAGAAAGCGCCTGGTGCCCACTACAGCCAGTCCAGGACAGACTCCAGTAGGTTTTAAGAGATACACAAGGTGCTTTCTTTAGTACATTTGGGTTGGACAGATCCTGCTACCCTTTCCGACGCCCTTTGTAGTAGATTTTGAGAGTCCAGCTTGAATTTACGTCCTGACAACGCGTTTCACCATTTGATGTTGGATCTGATGGCAAGCTTTCGTGTTCTGCTCTCCAAAGCCTTGGTCTGCTCGCCATTGCTACCCTGAGGGTCAACTGCAGAAATAGTGTACTTGGTGTCCGGTTTGGAGTGTTTTAGTATGTCAGACCCCCAGGACATCAGTGGCAAAAGGTCACAGCCACCATGGTTGAGACCTTGTAACCCCTGCTTTCCACGTGGATCACAAGCAGTTTCTGACAATCAATCCACAACTTATTGCCTGTAGGGTTTTACGACAGCCATTAGAATTTGCTGGTTAATTCCCTGTTATGATCACAGGAAAGCAACAGAACTGGTCCATCAAATAGAAGTATATTTAATATCCTTTTATTCTGGCATTGGTAGCAGAAAGATGATATGCCAGTCACAAGAAGGTCGGTGTTTGCTACACAAAGGCTAATGACATAGCACGCTGACCACAAAACCGATGCTTTATTCTTATTGGATTTCATTAGTAACAGTCTATCTGTCAACCAGAAGATCAGGGAGTTCCAGACCTCTGTGTCTGGGGCGAGTCTGGATGGCATTCTTACTAATACAAAAGGAATGGTCACAGTGTGTTTGGCAAGGACAGACTAGGGTAGGGCGACTGTCAACTGATGTAGGAAGTCATTCGTCATTTTGTGAGATCTGGATCGGTGCACTGGGTGTATGGCAACACACTGCGTCGTAGCAACCACAAAGAACACTTACGATGATAATAGCGTGGAGATGAAGAATTGAGTAACTACAATGAGCAGTAAAGGTTGAACTGTATATTTTTTAATGCATGCACCATAAATTACACTTTCAGTGACAAGATCATCTACCAGCCAATCATTTTCCCAAATTCACGTGGGTCATCATCCTACAGATAGCCATTCAACCACCATATGACACTTATAATCCACAATCCTATCACTTCATAGGTGCAGTCGCATAACCACAACATTCTCATCAAGGTTCACACAGATACCCTACTGTTAGCACCACACTCCCAGAACCATTACCATTATCATGTACATCATGTCTCTATATTTGCATTGCCCTGCCTCTCTCAAAAATTCTTTATGCACAATATCAGCTTTTCTCAACTTGGTTTTTTCAGCTGCATCCTCAATCACTTAATCACGTCCATCGCCACCCCGATGTCAGCAACATTCCTGCCCTCCTGATAGCATCTTTGTCCAGCTTCCTCTTTCTCATGCTTAGGCCACCCCCTAACATCCCCTGCTGCCAGTGTTGATGTATGTACATCCGGCAGAAACACTTCTGTTTAAAATTGTGGACCATTAGTTTAAAAAATCCTTGAAACCCCATTTAACCACATTGCAGACCTTTAGTACTTGACTGACGTCTTCCTTTCAATATTTTGCTCTATTTCTTTCCTGTACTTTTCACAGTTTATCTATATTAGCTCCCTTCAAAGGCAGCCCTTCGTTCAAACAACTCTAAAAAGCTCTTACTAGGGACTGTAAGTGGTGTGGTGTCCGTCGTTAAGATCATTAGGCTTTCCTCTCTGTCTCCTTCATTAGTATACATCCTGGTACCACAAACTGAATCCTTTCATTAGTTCTGATTAATTTAGAAAATGATCAAAGTGTCAGTTAGCTATCAACACACTTAACCAAGCCGTATATTGTTCAATAGGTTCACATGCATTCATTTGTTTCCGTGCTCCATCAACACTTATTGTGCAGTTTAAAATATCAATTCAGTTGCACACAGTTTCTTCGTGTAGATTAGTCCATGTGTTTGGTTTTCTTTTTTTCAAATCATTGTTATTAGGTGTCTTAGCACAATTGATTCAGTTCAAGGATTCAAAGTCTGAAACACCCAGAAATTACATATTTGTCAAGAGAGCCCAGGAATGGATACATGGACTGCACTGTATTGGGAATCCCTGCTGTAGCTGAGGAACACTGCCACATTGTGTGAACTGCTGTAAAATTGAGTAATTTTGTTTGACTTCCTGGCTGACCTTCGTGTATCCCAGTAGGCTCAAGATTGGTGATGCTACTGGAGGTGCTCCATGCACGTCCATGTTGCTGCCCAGCAGACCTAGCTGGAGAGGGCACACAATGTGTACCCTTCAGCCATACCAGAGACTGGCTACTGCTCGCCTGCCGGGAGATGAGTTGGCTGGTGGTTGCTTCTGTGCTGAGTGGTTGATTCTCACAAGACAGGGGTCGTTCTCATTCCCATAAGGGTGGTGCTATCTTATATAAATAGAGACCCAGTGTTGGGTCGGTGGAGCCCTCTGCAAGGACATGCTACGTACAACATACCACGGTGACTCCTGTGCAGAAGAAGGCCGTTCTAGCGTCTCTGTCCTGGACGCACCATCTGGGCTGCGCCTCAAGGTCCACATCCCAGTTTCACTCTGATCGGGATTCTGGCCACCACACATTCAGGTCAGAGCCTTGCCTGAACACACAAGGCTGAAATGTGTTTATTTAATTATTTAAATTCTAGGAAACGCATCCTCAATATAGTGTCCTGGAGCTGATAGATACTTCCCCCTCCTGGAGTAGTAATGTTTTCAGGTGTTTCTTAAAATGAGCAAAGCCCTTAGCCCTCAGCCAGGATCATAATCTCAAGACTAGGATCAAAATTAAGACTTGGCC
Source organism: Lissotriton helveticus (assembly GCF_964261635.1). Lineage (NCBI taxonomy): Eukaryota > Metazoa > Chordata > Amphibia > Caudata > Salamandridae > Lissotriton > Lissotriton helveticus. Next base: position 1,878,439,622 of record NC_136065.1, read on the forward strand.
GAAACGCACAAGCGACGCAACCAGACCACCATGACAGACCCAACAAGAGCTGGCCTGTCCACTGACCTGAAGATAGTGTCCATGAACGTTAAAGGACTGAACCACCCGATCAAACGGAGGAAAATCCTGGAATACCTGGCCAAACTAAAAGGAGATGTATACATGCTCCAAGAGACCAAGCTCTCAAAAGAAGAGGCGAAACTACTCAAAGCTAGATGGATAGGGGAAGTACTCTGCTCGCCGGCAAAAGGGAAGAAAAGAGGAGTCATAACTATCCTGAGCAAGAGGGCCAACCTAACAACACAAGCAGTGGACGCTGACGAAGATGGCCGTATGCTCATAGCGAGCGTCCAGAGAGGAAACGATAGAATCCACATGGTCAATATTTATGGTCCCAACTCGGAAGACAAACAATTCTGGCAGGGAGTGGACAGCAAACTATCCGACATCCCCCAAGAGGACCTCCTGATCACGGCCGGGGACATGAACAAGACAATGGACCAGGCAACAGACAGACACCCAAACAGACCAAGCCATAACTCCAACAACAACAACAACACCCTGAAAGACCTATGCGCTAAACAACAGCTGGCAGACCCGTGGAGGCTCCAACACCCGACAGCGCGAGAGTACACTTTCTACTCACACCCACACAACTCCTACAGCAGGATTGACTACATACTGATGTCCAACACACACACGCACCTCATAGAGGAAACGGAAATAGCGCCAATCCCCGTCTCGGATCACGCTCACATAACACTCACTCTAAGTGGGAAACACAACGAAAACCCAACGAGGAGATGGAGGCTGAACGATGACATCCTCCAGAACAGAGAGAACGTTAAAGAAATTGAAGCCACAATCAAAGAATACCTCGAGCACAACGACAATGGCGAAGTAGGGAAAGACACCGTATGGGACGCCCTCAATGCGACACTAAGGGGGAAACTGATAAACATCAAAGCCAGGATGAACAGAGGAAGGAACAAGAAAATCCTTGAGCTCGAGGAGGAGATAACAGCACTGGAGAGAGGTCACTGCGCAAACATAACGGACAAGAACACGCTCACCCTGCTTACAAAAAAGAAATACGAGCTGAACAAGATCCTAAGCGAAAGAGCGGGATCCTGGCTGACGAAGTTTAAGTCAGTCAACCTATGCGCAGCAAATAAAGCAGGGAAACAGCTGGCGTCCTACTTAAAGGCAAAACAAAGGCAACACACGATAGCAGCAATAACTGATCGAACGAACACATCCCAAACAACTAACAAAGGAATACTAGAAGTCTTCAGACAATTCTACCAAGAACTGTACACTGAAGATCAAACCCTAAGCAAAGATGCAGGACGAGATCTACTCAGTAAAACCAATCTGCCGAAACTAAGGGAGGCGGAGAGGGAGTCGCTCGAAGCCGACATATCGGAAGAAGAGATTGAAACAGCCATAAGCCAACTGAAACGGAACAAAGCGCCAGGACCGGATGGCTACTCCGCAACATTCTACAAAACCTTCAGCGAACACATTAAAACGCTAATGGCACAAACGTATTCCACATGCATCCAGAACGGGAAGATGACAGAGTCCATGTGCGAAGCCAACATCACCATAATTCCCAAGGAGGGGAAAGACCCACAATATCCCCAGAACTACAGACCAATATCGCTAATAAACGTCGACTGCAAGATCTACGCAAAGGTCTTAGCCAACAGACTAAACAGGATCCTGCCAAACATCATCCATACCTCACAAGTGGGATACATAAAAAACAGACTATCGCAGGACAACACAAGGCTACTGTGCCACCTGATCAACCACACAGCAAGTAGCAACGAACAGGCGGTCATGATAGCGCTGGATGCGGAGAAAGCCTTCGACAGAGTTTCGTGGCCCTTCCTGGGGAACTGCATGGGAGCTTTTGGTCTAGGCGAGAAGTACACAGCAATGGTCATGGCCCTCTACAACAAACCGAAAGCAAAAATAGTGGTAAACGGGAGTGCATCCGAAACGCTCACGCTGGGAAGAGGCACCAGACAAGGATGCCCTCTCTCCCCCGGACTCTTCTTGCTCGCTCTAGAACCCCTGCTAGCCAGAATCAGGGACAACACAGAGATAACAGGCGTCAAGCTCAAGAGGAAGACCGTCAAACTAGCGGCGTACGCCGACGACATCCTAATCACAACAGCAAACCCCTCCACGTCAATAAAAGCTCTGATGACAACAATAGGTGAATACGCGGAAGCCTCGGGCTACAAACTCAATAAGGAGAAATCGGAGTGTAAGCCAATGAATGTCCACACCACAAGAGAAGTCCTAGGCGAATCCGGCCTGGCATGGCAGACGAAACCACTGAAATATCTAGGGCTCCACTTTGGGAGAGACCTCACATCAACGCTACAACACAACGAAGACCTCACGCTGAAAAAGATAAAAGAGAGGCTGGAGCTATGGTCACCAAAGTACATCAGCTGGTGGGGACGCATTGAAACCATCAAAATGATGATAACACCGGCAATAAACTACACGCTAACAATGCTACCACTCCCAATGACAGAGACATTCCACAAAAAACTGGACCAACTCATAAACATCTTTCTATGGAAAAACAAGAAACCAAGGATAAGCCTTCAAAAACTAAGATTGTCAAGAGACCTCGGAGGCCTTAACCTGGCGAACTTCAAGACATACCAAACGGCATGTCTGGCGAGACAGGGTATCGCCTGGATAGATGCCACACAAACGTACATACCAGTATGGCTAGAGGTCGAGCAGGACATCCTAGGAGGGCTCAAGCCAATAGCACTCCTAACAGCGAACCGGCACCCACTAAAAGCCAACGCCATACTAAAACACACGAGAGACGCCCTGCTGAAAGTGGACAGGCACATGGCGCAGAAACTGAAAGGCACAACATGGGAATCCATCTGGTTCAACACCAAAGTGACCTACCAGGGAGCGACATTGCATAACGACACTTGGATCGGAAAAGGCATCAGCACCCCCAGCCAAACAGAGACCAGGCAAAGACCGCTGACGTTTCAGAACCTACAGCAGCTACATGACCTCCCGAACCAAGAGTTCTATAACTTCCTAAAGATCAAGACAGCAATAACAAAGGCCAACCTATGCGGAGGAGAGCCGGGAATCATCAAATACCTGCAGCTCCTCAACGCAGCAGGTCACCAAACGGCAAAGATCTATAAACTCCTGAGCCCATCCAAGCTGGCGCAGAACAAAAAAGCCACTAATACATGGGAGACGCTCCTGGGCAGGCAACTGAATGAAACAGAACGAGCGAAAATGTGGAGCTCAGCGACAACAAACAAAATTACTCCACAGCTAGCGCAAACAAAATATTGGCTACTCCACAAGGCCTACTGGACGCCATCCAAACTCCACAAGGTCGGCATCGCAGATTCAGACAAATGCTGGAACTGCCAGAAAGAGGAAGGCACCCTCGAGCACCTCATCTTCACCTGCGTGAAAGTCAAGAGGTTCTGGACACAAATCAACACTTTCTTGAACGATATGCTCAAAACCGATCTGAAAATCAGCTTCGTGAGCCTGGCGACTGAACACCTAACAGCGAATCTAAAAAGTAGAGAAGAGAGAGAACTCCTAGACCTACTCCTCACAGCAGCCCTTAAAATAATCCTAACGAACTGGAAAAACACAGCCAAAGCAAACTTCAAAACATGGATCAATTGGGTCACCTTCCTGAGAGGAGCCGACAACATCACAGGCAACTTCTCAAAAGAACATAAAGTCAAGCTACACATGTGGGACCCGCTCGATGAGCACCTAAGGAAGGCCCAGTAAAAGACAACAACCCCTCCCCCCCCCCTTCTCTTCTTTTTTTCTCTTTCTTTCTTCTTCCAGTGGAGAGAGAACAATCGCGCCCCACGAATGGACTGTTATAGATATGACCGCCATCATTGTACGCACACCTGTATATATATATTTTTGTACGGCCTTCTTTTGTATGCCAATAAAAAAAAATTCTAAATATAAAAAAAAAAAAAAAAAAAATTAAGACTTGGCTAGCAGAATAAGGAACAAGGCCTAGCTGAACAAAGTCTGCTTAGAGGCTCTAATGTAAATTTGAGCCAATCAGGAGACACTAGCCAGATGCACTGTAGCATCAGCTTTGAGAGACAGTTGAGGAACTGCAGGAGACATTCCAAAACCGTATGTGATCAGTCTGCACACTCACCGGCCACCTACCATTCTGTGACTTTGTCAAAAGCTTATATCAGCCTATTTCCAGGTGAGAAGAATGGAACTATTTTTCCATTGCATTTTATGGTCATCTCCTATTGACTGAGGCTTATCCCTCAAATGCTGAAACCACTCAACCATACTTCTAACTCTTGTGGTTCCTGAGATACCATGAAAGGCTCAGCTATTAACTAACCTAAATACAGTTCCATGTCTAATAGTATGAACTGGTGGTCCTGTGGTTGCCCAAGCTGTGATCAAATGTTCATGAGAAATAGTTGCCGAAAGTTTGATACTCCTGGAAGACCTACTTAGGCTACAAGACTAATTTCAGGCCTTTTTTTGTGAAGTGGAGACCTGTTTGGAGCATTAAATTGTCACTTTTTAAATTGTGTCCAGTGTGTCCTTTGTCACTGACCACCAAAGCTTGCTATCCCCTTTAACACTCTGCTACACAAACTCATAGTTTTCCCGCTGACCGGAACACCAATTCATCTTTGGGTGGCAACTGCACCTAGCATCACAGGAGCAGTTATCGGTCAGCTGCTGCTATTGATCAGGCGCATTGGGCGATATGCTCATTCTGTGCCGACCTTTGTAGTAAAATCTGTTTCCAGTGCATAGCAAGACTAGGATTCGGCATATGAATATTATCCAATGGGCTACTGGCCCTTCACCCCTGTCGTAATGGGCTACACTCTGACTCTTCTGTGAGAGCAAATTCATTAATATCACTTTTGCGGTGAACACTTCTCTGATTGTCTAAAGAAAGCATGGATTTCTCACTGAGAAAAGAGCATCCTTGAACTCCACAGCTTACGGGAAATCCCCTGGTGGACAGTCGGTCTAGGTAGAGTATCCGCACCTCTTGATGTCAGAGTAGTTACTATTAGTGATGTAGCAAGCTTCAGTCAGGGCCTTGATCAATGGTGCTTGTTCTTTCCACTAGCTTTGAAACTATTGATGATAATATTATCCTCCCAGACCTACTAGGAGCAGGGAAGCAGGGAACCATTGCAGCTGCAGCAAAACCATCATGGATACCTGATGACTACCTACATGATATAGGGGAGATAGTACTACTCACCTGCCCCCTGTATTTTTCAGCCAATAAAATGTTGTCACTCCCAGTTAATCTTCCATACATTGATTCTATCACTCTCTCCCTCTCGCTTTAAAAACAACTGCTGAGTTTCATAACAGGAAAGCTATTGCTACCTATAACTGTGATACCGTGTCTTACACCCATCTAGAGTACAGCTACCCACCCAACTCCCTTTCAGAAGTTCCTTCAAACACTTCAAACAACGCTACAATTGGGGGCTTATGTGCAAGCCCCTTGTGCTGCCGGTGCGTCACTTTTTCTGATGCTCCAGCAGCGCAGAGTGCAGACCCATATCTATGAGGCCATGCAAAGCCACTTTGCATGGCTTTTCATGGCCTTATACATATGGTGTAAGGCAATGCAGAGCAAGTCGCTGTGTTGCCTTACACTATGTCAGACGCATTCCATGGGCATTGTGGTGGGTTTTCCCACGCAACACTCATGGGTTTTGACACTCCCAGATTTACAAGGAGCTGTAAACCTGAGAATGCGTCAAATCTGTTCGCCTCCACAGGGGAGGCGTAACTAGGAGAAATATCTTTATTTCTCCTCGTTTTCCCTTTTTCTATGTGTGCTGAATTTTGCAGCACACATAGAAAGAGGAAAAAGCCTCTATTGATTATTTTTGCGCAGGAAGGAGACCATCCTGCACAAAACCTATCTACAATGCAGATACCCTTGTAAGAGTGCCTGAGTTGATGCTAGGCAAAAAATGTTGCACCGGCGCAGACAGGAAAGACAGGAATGCATCTTGTAAATATGGTGCATTCCTGCCCTTTCGAATTGGCATAGGACAGATCAGCAAAAAGACCTGCGGTGCTGCCATACGCCGATTCATTAGAAATGAGGTCCTTAGTTGCGGGGTTTTATACCCTATTTAACAGTGATGGCGGCATGAGCCGAGAGTGGTTGGGAGGGTGGCACAGAAAAAACACCATAAAATAGAGTACACTTACCTTCCTGCTGCATTAGCAAGACGTCCTCCTCGATCAGTCTTCTCTCCTTGAGGCAGGCTTTCAACTCCCAAGCTAATCCTGGTGCTGCTCTCATTCTGTTAACCAACATGAGAGAAGCGCCTGAATTGGAGGGAGTGGCCTCTCTCAGCTCTTTTAAGAGCACTTGAGGCCTGCGCTTTCTAAGACAGCTGGGTTGGAGAGGTGTAAAATGTGCATGTCTGGCTGGCCGTCGCAAGACGGCAGGCCAAAGAGACATGTGCATTTTAAAATTAAGCACTTAGCTCCCTGCTTCTACTCAGCAGCAATGGCCCCGTCCTGTCCTGACATTCAGTTCGGGTTGGGTTGGTTGTAGAAAAATAAAATGGTAATAAATAAACTTTATTACCATTTTATTTTTCAGCTCTGGCCTGGCGCTTTTTTTTGTGGGCCGATGCTCCTCCAGCTAGACCAGAAACAGTGGTAAATAATTTTTACTCGCACCATCAATTTTGCAAGGCGCACCAGGGCGAAACAGCAGCCCTCATCCTCCTGCACCTCTCGGCTGCATTCAACACCATATCCCAACGCACCCTAGTCACCAGACTCCACAACGCCGGCATTTGCGGCAAGGCCCTCAACTGGATACGCTCTTTTCTCACCCGCAGAACTCAGCGAGTCAGACTCCAGCCCTACATCTCGGAACAGACAGAGACCAACTGTGGAGTGCCCCAGGGCTCCTCCCTCAGCTCTACACTCTTCATCATCTACATGGCCCCCTCGCAACCATTGTCAGGAACCAGGGGCTCAACATTCTCTCACACACTGACGACACCCAGTTTATACTCTCCCTCACCAACAAAGCCAACAATGCATCACCAAACACAACTTACAAAAAGGGAGGAAAACCATCACCACTTGGATGAAGAACAGCTGCCTGAAACCCAACGCAGAGAAAACAGAAGTCTTCATCTTTGGCTTCACCCCCTCTGCTTGGGACGACTCCTGGTGGCCCCCCCACCCTCGGAAATCCACCCACCCTGGTGGACCACACACCAAACCTCAGAATCATACTATACTCATCGCTCGCAGTGAACTGCCACATCAACGCCATATCTTGGCCCTGCTTCAACACACTCTGCATGCTTCGAAAGACGTTCAGATGAATCCAATCCGAATCCAGAAAAACTGTCATGGACTCTCTCATCAGTAGCATTCTGGACTATAGCAACGCTCTCTAAGCCGGAATCAACATGAAACTCCTATGCAGACCCACACTGAAGATTATGGGCCCTAGGACTCCAGGACCCAGACATGCATCTAGCTGACTCTGATTACCACTGTACTATTTGGATGACCTCGTGTGATTCTTCATAGCAAACTGCATAGTGAGAGTTGATCCAAGGGATGGAGATGGAGGGATAGCATGCATGTCTTTGTTAAAGTAGGACGGGCCACTGACTTTTTCCCCTAAAACTGAGAGCTGGCTGTGTCTGTGCGAAGTGATATACAGCACAGTATAATCCCATTCCTGGGAGTGCCAGGCTGGCTGTGCCCTTGATTCCGTGTGTCAGTGTGGTGAAAGGACCACAGATTTGTCAAATAGCATACTTAGAACATAAAAGCCTCAGTATCATTCAACACTAGCACAACCTTCTGCAGAACACACTTTACAGCCTCCGTAGAAACAAAGAGCACAGTGCACACATGCCATATTGGGCGTCAACCTGCTTCCAACAGCGCTTTATATATATTATCTTCCAAACAATATATTAGACAGAACATCTCACACACATCCAACATCACACATATTTACCACTTAGACCCCGACTGCAGTTTGCCATGGAAATTCGTTTAGAGAGCAAAGCCCTCTTTGCACCGAAAATAAAAAATGTGCCTCACCCAAGGGTTTTCCTTCTTAATTTGTGGCAGGCAAGCCGCACGCAGTCAATTGAGAGCATGGCCAGACAATTTGCAATTGTGCATAATTCCCCAATCAAGACGTTGCTGAGCAAAATCAGGTGCAAATCTTTCACCCAGTAAATGTAGCACTCTACAATTGCGGTATATAATGGGTGAGCAGTTGGCATCCACGATTCATACTGGACATTTAATCAGACCACTAGCATAAAAACAGCAGTGAATCATACGCTTACGACCAGACTATAGTACTAAGCTAAGAACGACTTGTAACAACAACCCAACTGAGTCAAGATAAGCCAGCAGAGGGATGTCAGGACTCACCAGATGCTTTCAGTTAGTTCACACACATGTAAATGAACAGGGCAATATGGGAGCCAAGTAACTCAGTTATCATGTAAGTTTGTTGGCTAGACTTCAACAAACTTATAATATACACAATTACCAATGGCAGAACATCAGATATCCTCAAACAGCCTCAAACTAACCACAACTCACAAACAACAGAATGCAGCCTGAAATGGAACTCTCGAACCTTGGGAAAGTAGGTACCAAACCTGATTGGCATAGCAAAGTCCACACCATTGGCAGAATGTGTGTCCTATATTTATTTATTTTATTTATTTATTCAAAGTTTTATATAGCGCGAACAAGATCCTTACAGATATCAGAGCGCTTCACAAAGACAGGGAAGGGGCAACATAGTAAACAGAGATAATGGGAACAATATAGTAATCAGTGACAAGGTAATAACATGGATGATAAAAACAGACATAACACCAATCCATATATGATCAGGTAGGTAACATGGTAATAGCATGGTAATAACATGGTAAGTAACATGGTAATAACATGGATGAAAAAAAACAACATAAAACCACTCCATATATGATCAGGTACGGGAGTAGTATATAGCAGCACAGGTCATTGATCCGACTACCATGACGTACAGGTGGATCAGTAAACTAACGTGTATCATATCTTAGTCGGTAGTAATAGAGTAGCGTAATAGTGCCCCCAACAAGTCGAGGATAGGCAGAGCAGCGATACAAGCAATGCAGAGTCTCTGACACAACATCTGTAGCGGTCAGGAAATATTGGCCAGAAGCATTGTTTTCACCTCTTTCTTGAAGAGTGCAGTGGAGGTGATTAGCCGTGTTTCAGGAGGGAGCGCATTCCAGATCCTGGGTGCCATTCCTGAGAAGGAGCGTTTGTAAGTTTTCGCTTTCCGAAATCTACGGGGTTTCAGGAGTAGATTTTTAGTACTCCTATTGGATCTCGACCCACCTGATATAGACAGCTTTTGAGCGAGGTAGTAGGGTGCCTTGTGGTGCACGGCCGCGTGTGTCATAGTTGCAATTTTTAGCTGTATTCTGGCTTCAAAAGGCAGCCATGTGTGCATGTGTGCACTGTGCTCTTTGTTTCTACGGAGGCTGTAAAGTGTGTTCTGCAGAAGGTTGTGCTAGTGTTGAATGATACTGAGGCTTTTATGTTCTAAGTATGCTATTTGACAATATATATATACTCACAGCACAACATACCCTCTTAACCAGCTACCGTTCCATGCCTAGGGCCAGTAATACTTCATTCCACCCATCTCCCCACACTACTGTGTTGTCAGTAACACTACCTTTCCTCCAACTATAGATGATCTTTGCTAGAAGAAATTCCTTTCCACCTACCAAACTATCCAAAGCAACTTCCAGAAAACCCTCTTCCAGGTAACTTCTCCGTTCCTAAAGCAAATAAAAGTTCCTTCCACACAGCTATCCTCCGTGCCTCTACTGGAAGCAATCCTACCTACAAATTATTTATTATCCATCATGGCAACTGGTTGCCATGATGGATGCCCCTGGGTGCTACTGCAGGGCTGAAGGGATATAACTTGGTGTGATGTGGCACCCATGACCGCCTGTGCATTTGTATAACTACCAGCCCAAAACAGTTCTTTTATTTTTCATCAGAGCTGGCCTGGGTATGGCTGCCACCTATATATGCTACTTCCATGCAGTGCCGGATTAAACCCGGTGGAGGCCCCTAGGCACTCAAAATTTCATGGCCCCCTCGCAAATGATCTCCTAATAGGATAATGCCCAATGCACCAGCTTTTTTTGCAAACTGACATCTGCCAGAAGATGAGCTTGTAAGAGTCAAACTGTTATGTGAATCTGATGTCTCTGGTTTATGTACTTTAAGTTGTATTTTGATCTGTTGTCGCGGGACATCTAAAAGGAGTGGGGCCCATAGGCTGGTGCCTACTTCGCCTATTTGGTAATCCAGAACTGCTTACAAACTTTGTTTATTTGAACCTGAGAAATATATTCTTCAGTTAGGTAATGACACAAATCTTGGTGGTTCCATCACGGTGTACTTGACACATGTCTGAATTTGTTTTCTCTCCCCAATAATACAGTATCTGTGTAACTGTTTGCACAGGCTTGTGCAACGTGACCCCTGTTTATGCTATATTCTCTACGACTTTTCTCTCTAGCACCTTCACCCTGACCTTTTCCCGGCCCTGCTTTTTAGGTCTGGCCTAATGGCAAAATGTTGTAAGTGTTCGGTGTTCTCAAAACGAATCTTGCCAAGAAGAACACTTGATGCGGGCTGTTGCCAGGGAAAATGGGATAACACTGCAGTCCCAAGAGGAGAGTGGAATGGCGAGTTCGAGAGGAGGGTGCAATGCCAACTCCAGGATACCAAAAAGGGGTGGACCAGTCTTGTACCCAACCAGGTGCGACAAATGATGGGTGTGTGACATGACAACACAACAGTGGAACACGGGGTGGAGAGGCAAGATGGAAGCAGGCTGAGAATCCAGACAGGGGAATGTATGGCGTAGTAAATACCTTACAATACCTCTACTGGTGCATAATTATTGCTGCAAGACTATAGCCAAAAATGGGACATTCTGGACAAGGTGAAACTTATTTCACTTGTAAATGTTTGTTCACTCTGATTCTCCTGTGTTTTTTAATTCTTTTACCAATCTTTCTCTGCTCTCGCCTCATTTCATCATCTTCCTATTTTGCTCACACATGCTCTGTATCCCTGCTGTTACCCTCTTAACTATTGTGCCTTACTCTCCCGTATCCCTAATTCAATCCATTCCCTCTGTCCTTATTCTTCGCATTTACTTATGCCTCTCCATCTCTTACAAATATTTTTAGATTGTCTTAGAGAAATCTACCGCTGTGTCGCCAGCCTCATATAAACAAAAAAAAAACTAAATAAAAAATACACTTATATTTACAAAAAACCGAGGTTTGGGTCACTCCTCTTCATCCATTGATCTTTTTAACTGCCATTCACATTTTGCGTCCTTCTGCCAAAGCAAACAGCATGGCAATGGATCAGCCCACTTCAGCCATTGGCTTTCTTGCATTGTGACTGACAACATTCAACCCAATCACATATGTACATCCTCCTAATGAGAAGTATACTTCAGTGCTAGGGCTGGAGGGCCAGTAATTTCCTTTGCCAATATTTATTTTCATTCTTTAGCTTTTTTCATGTTTTTTAAGCAAAGCCAGTAGTGCAATTTCCTTGAGCCAGTAATATTTTTTCCTGTGTTCGTCATTAGAACTGAAAAGGGTTTCAATACCCATTTCACATAGTCTTGCTTGGTAGCAAGCCCCCGTAGTCTTCTTCTAAAATTATCTGTAATGTTTTTTTATTTTTTATTTCATTGTTTTTGCACGCACCTGGTCGCCACAGTGAAGTGGCATGTTTTCCTTTTTCGTTTCTTTTTATTTTTGTGGCATATGTTAGTAACAAAAAAAATAACTGTTGCACCACCAGACCTATAGCTGTACCCATGCATGGCATTATTTCTTACGTTATCAGGTGAGTCAGATTAAGATCACAGCAGAGAATTTATCCAGATCGGTTTACTCTTGGCATTGAAAGTCAGATAATGCATATAGTATTCCACAATATGTTTTGTGTAGAAATGCCCATAAAAGATTCCCCATCCCCCCCAAACCCACTAAAACAAAACAGATCCCAGCAGAAAGAAGGGTCAAACACTGTGCTTTACTGCCATGAAACACCATAGTGAGCTACAGGATTTTTTTTATAAGTCACACAGAAGGCTGGCCTTCTTTCATATTTTTTAAATATTAGCCTTTATATATTTTCAACCAGTACATTTCTCAGACTCTCGGTGAGTCAGTGATGGGAGCAAAAACGCTCACCTGGTTTTCCCTCTGGCCATTTCAGCAACAATATAACTTGCCTCACGGCCATTGTTCACTGTCTAACTTCCTATGGGAAACCTTTAAAACTGTATGGCATGAGGAGGCACATTTAAAAGAACAAAACCCAAAAGGAAGTCTGGCGACCATCAGCCTTCTTATAACGCTAGCACTGGCATCAGCTGTGAGAAGAAAGCTGGGGAAACATTAATTTGGTAATGATGACTCCATGTAACATTGCCCTTGCTAATACATTTGCATCCACTCAAGATCAGCGCACGTGTCGTGTGTGTGTGAATAAACACGGGGACACGGACAGACTCAACATATGCACAACACCTTTTCAGTCCACATGCCTGAATTTACATAACGAGGACATGTTGTTGAAAAAAGACTTAAAAAATACAAAGGTAATTAAAAATCTACATTTGATCTTAGTAAAAATGCTGATAAATTAATTGTATATAAATTCAGTGGAGCAGTAATTCAGCTCACAATGAGCCTAGTATTGGGAAAAACATTCTTGACCTCTTCTTTTGATTGACTAAAAACAATCTCAAACGCAAAACACAAGCCTTATGCCTTCATAGGCCAGGCAAAGTTTTGCTATGTCTAAAGTATGGTAAAATACAGTAAGGGGGATGAACTTACCTCCAATGTCTAGGTCAACTTTATAATTCATGAAGTGGGTGTGGAGGGTTCCCAAGGTGTGTTCGCCAACTCTAGACCCGAAATCGAGACCGTCGGCATAGAGGAAGGAAGAACTTATGTAGCCCGTGGCAGACACTTTGGCTTCAATCACTCCATTCTGGTAGAACAAAAAGTCCCACACATAGTCGTAGTTGATGAGTGTGGAAACGGCCCTGATCACCAAGACAGTACTAGGTAGGCCACCATAATACATAGAATGCAAGTTGGAATAGTGCCGCCTCAGAGGTACTCCTGCATTATGCTCAAAAATGCATATCGAGTTCTTGACAGTTTCGGGAGTCTGGGATTCAATCATATGGTGGGTATCCACGTAGGTAGCAAAATAGGGGCAGTCCACTCCCCTGACCAGCTCATGTGCAAATCTTCCGATGCCAAAACTGCTGTCTATGTACCTGGTTACGAGTAATCCTGGAGCATTGGAACCATAGATTGCAATGGCCTCCTGCACACTCAGCTCGTAGACAACCCTCTCCCCCTGAAATCTTACATCAAAGAGTCGCAACCCAGAGTTGACGTGCTTTCCAAAGGCGAAGCTCCAGGACTGAAAGAACACTTGATTGTTTTTGACACTGTAACGTGGGCCTGTGGGTTCATATTGGAAAGGAGTATTTGCTGTGGGGGCCCCTAAAGGATTCATAGAAGCAATGTCCATTTCAGGTCGTACTTTATCCATTTTTACAACCATCACTTTGCCTGCTTTATACTCGTCCTCCAGGTGAACCATATTGTTGAAATACTTGTCCTTGAAAAACACTTTGACCACTCTCCACTGGGACACATCTAGACTTTGATGGTCAACCAGAATTTCCAAGCCCACTGGGTGCAGGAAGAAACCGCTACCACTAACGTTGTGGAAGAGGACAAACCAAGTTTTGCGGTCTCCAGATCGGAACCCTCGGGGGACCGTGGTGAGAGCGGCAAAGTTTGTCCCATCATAGTCATACGCATCTTTCAGGAAGGTAGGCGCCTTGGCAAACTCTTTCTGGTAGATCAAAGAGTACATTTCCATGTACTCTTTCCCAATCACAGGTCTTCGGTAGTAGGGGAGCTGGTCTTTGTACTTCTGCAGAGTGATGTCTGAGTGGTAAGTTGGGAGAGGCAGAGGGCCTACCACGTACTCCGTAATATTAGGTACTTGCTGTTTTCCAAAGAAAACCACCGCCAGCGCCTCTCTTTTTGGCTGTGGTCCTCGGTTGTCCAAGAAATTCAGGGCATCTTGCTTTTTGGGGAGCACGACATCGACGTAGTAAATGCAGTTGTCGGAGGGGTTCGCTTCCGCAGCGTCTACAAAGTCATAGCCAAGGTTCTGCTGAAGGTACTGCACCACCTGCGATAACTCTGTAGGGTTGAGGTCAGAAAAGATCACACCCTGACCATCCTGCTTTTCCTGTTGGCCAGTCTGCTTTTCCTGCTGGCCACTGTGTTTTTGCCCCCCGCAGTCTTGCGCTTTGGCCCCTCCACCAGACAAGAGCACGCAGACCAGGGCTAAAATGGTGACCAATGCCAGGGCCAGCAGCACGAGCACTGCCTTAATATTCATGTCGGGGCAGTAGGCCCTGGGAGGAGAAGTGAAAACTGATGCTCCGGCTTCCTGCCCTACGCTGCAAGAGTGGATTTCCACTTCACGTGCTGTTCATATTAAATATGCAGAGCGGCTGAGTTTCATAAGAGGATAAGAGACAGGCGAGGGGGGAATGAATGTGGCAAGCCAAAATGGGCGGGCTACTCTTTGTGGCATCCAAAAAAGGATTGCTTTCTTGTGATCCTGCACCAAGACAGCCGAGTGTCTTCAAGGCCGGCTCCGGCTGCCTCGAGCAGAGGGGTTCATCTGAGGGCGCGCGGTGTTGTTTCCGCACTGAAGCCAGCCTGAAGCGCTGGCGGTGACGCAGTTAGAAAGTAACCAAAGATTGTATCCATCGAACTCCCTGCCTGGCACTGCAGGCCTTCATTCTTATGCTTTATAACAAGTTGTCCGCACCCTTTTTGGAAGAAAACGCAAAACAAAATCATTTCATAAAAATGAAATGCAGAAGTAGGCATGAATGTGCAGACCGAGACTCTGGGCGGGTACGCGTTTGTAAAAGGTTAAAGGTCAGTGCAGCAGTTGTAAATCAGCCCATAATATTATTACTGCACCACACAATTGGAAAGCTTAACACCATCCTGTAATGTACTTTCAATGTTCTTAGTGTAACGCGAGCAAGATTCCCGAATCCAGACTTTGAGTCGCTCATCCTGGCCAGGACTACAAGTCCCAGAATGCAAAGACAAATTCTGGACTGAATTCGTCATTCTTGCATTGGCCTGGGGAACTTGAAGCTCTTTGATCCATTATGAAGGGGCTTCGAGGCACATAATGGCAATGGTATGCCTTTGGCATTTCTGGCCTGTTTCTTAGCGCTTAATTGGAACCAGTGGTTTCTGGTGCTCTGCACCAGCACTTAATTGTCAGCACCAGGACTTTTGACAGTCTGCCACATTGCGGGGCTGTAAATCTCATTTGGAGATCAGGACAAGAACAGTTGTTTATGTATTCAATATAACATAAAAAATGACTAATACTTGCCGCCCAAGCCATTCTTACAGCATTGGGGGCATGGAATAGTCGGAATTGTCACACTTGCAGAAGTGTGATGGTTAGCAGTTATGTTGGCACTGTCATTGACAGCGCTTAATTGCTTAACAAATTAAGCAGTGCTGTTTCTTAACCAAATACTTACCAGTCCTCATTACCTTGGATTCTGGGGAGCCGGTGGGGCTATAGATGCTCTCACTCTATGGACTGCGGACTAGACAGAGCTTAGTGGCGAGGAGAAGCCTGCTCTATGTACAGGAACACCCCCTCACCCTCCCTGGATATTGCACCATCAACAAGGGAATTTTGTGGCACACAACTGCATTTATTGCAGCACTTTTGTGGCAGATTTAGTGATTAGAATGAGTCTGTTTTTCACCTTGTTCTTCAACAGATGGCTTAGTGAGCTAATCACTCCCAAAAATAATATTTGGGTGTCCTTCTGCCCATGATCCTACCCAAACGCCCATATCCCTAGCATCCTGCCTTTTCTTCTTCTCTCCTTCCATCCCTCCCAGCGGCCTGTTTTCATTTTAAAGGTAGAGTTGTTGGGATGAGATTCTGCTGCATGGTCTGCTGAAGCTCCCAGTTCCTGCTGTGTCTCGCTAGCCTGTGCTTTCCTCCAGTGAACTAAGCTATCATGAAAAGCCACTAGATCTTCTCCATCTTTTTCTTCGCTGTTCATCGTCGAGTGATGCAGGGGTGACCAGGGTCTTCCAGTGTGTGCTCCGCCATCTGATTGGGAGTGGCTACTGGCTCCTCAGCCCAGACTGTGTTGTGACTGAGGGTGGTGGCAGCGGGTTAATGAATACATCGCTAAACGGTAACCATGCAAACGCATCTGAGCGTCATAGAACCGCCTCAGCTGACCTGGGGGGGAAGAGGGACTGAGAAATATCTCCAAAGAAGCCCTAACAAGGTGAGACTTGTCACGGCTACTAGCGCAGTCCACCCATGAACCTATTTTAACCAGTCCCATCAAGTTATCCAGCCATTCCCTTTCCTGTCTCAAATTGTTTCGGAACCCATTTCAACCAGGATCACCCTGAACCTCTTGTTACTTCACAGTTAATGTGCTCTGCCAGCCATGACACACCAGTACCACGCTTGGCTCGTAGCTCACTTGACCAATCACTCCATTAATCTTCATCAGCAAGTCACGTGATTTCAATCAATCAACTCGGAATTGTAGAGCACGGCTAATCACCCAAGAGGGTATCCCGGCGAAGGTTCTTGCTGGGTTTAGTCACAAAGCCAGGTCTTGAGTCCCTTCCTGAATTTTGGGAGACTGGATGAGGTTCGAAGGTGAAAGGGGTGGCCCAATTTACCACTCAAGTCATCATTTCTATTGGTCTCCTAAACCAATTAACCCAGGAAGTCCCTTCAGTCTCTCACCTGTTACCCGATCGGTCATTGTAGATAGTCATCAGTCATCCCAGAAACAACTTAACTCTGTATCACTCCACGTCTCCATCCCCACCCCAACCAGCCACATGTTGCTCCCACAACTACTCAAATAACCCCCACCAATTGGTCACATGATCCGCCAATCATTTCGGGTACCTATAATCTCATATTCCCACCCACTCCACCACTTATTGCTGTAACATGTTTCCCATCACTTCGCTCTCACTGTCATAGATATTGCCTTGTGCTCCCAATAACCTACTGGACCTAGAGAAAGTGCCTTCCAGTGCAGCGTTGAACACAAGGCAACACTTATGACCATTGCTGCTTCCACTTTAACCAAAGGACTACTCGGCTCCATTGCTGCTCTGAAATTCACACAGCAGTCAGGGAACTTGCCTTCCATAAGCAATAGTGTTACCTGTAATCATAGCTTTTATGGAAGGCCAGTCCTGCTTATGCTTGACTCTTCTGAGCTCCAGGCCAGAGGACAACGGTAGTGTTCACAAAATTGGTGAAAGAAAGAAGCCTAGACCTATGTCCAAACACTCGCGCATCTAATCCTTCTCTGCATGGTCGAGTTCGGAGACCTTTTTGCTCAGCTGTCTCACTATATGCCCCATAGACTCTTTCTTCCTAGGAGCAGGGGCAGCTCCTCCACTAGGGCGAAGGAGCATCACCCCACTGCTTTCTCGCAGTGCGAGAAGCAGAAACATAACATGGTAATAATTTCCTGTTATTACTATTTTACGTTTAGGGGCGGGCTGCTCTGAGGGCGAAATGACTGTTTGGTCGGCCCTCTGGGGCCACCCAAACCAGTCATATGCCCCCTGCCCTTTCTCCATGTAGGCTGCATTGCAGCCTGCATGGGGAAAATGGCCTCCTCATAAGCCCCTGGCTGGGTGGCGTCCCCACCAATCACATCGCTGCCATTGCAGCATTGTGATTTGCTATGGGGAGGGGATGGAGACTTCCTGCTTCCTGTTCCTACCGGAGGCAGGAGAGCAGGAGCAGTCACAGAGAAAACGCTGGACCCGGCCGGCGGACAGGTACGTTTTTTTATTTATTAGTAAATTATTAAATGAACCCACCCCCACTCCCCTCCCCGTGCGACCCCTCCCACCCCACACCCGCAAATAATGGTGGCCGCGACTGCCTAGGAGACTTTGAAGACAGGGGTGCTTGCAAACGAGGTGATACCTCAGGCTTGCTGTTTACTTCCACGTACACATACCTCCAAAGAACCAGAGTTGCCATATAAAGTTAGTGCATTAACCATCTCTCCATGGGTAGGCTTGCATCACAGGGACAAAATAAATTCCCTAAGTTGCCCTTCGTCCAGCCTACAATGCAGGGACTATGTGAAGATTATGTGGCATGTTGGTTCTTAAACAAATGTTATCACCAAATATTCAGGGCACTTTGCACACGTTTTTACTGAAAGATACTCTTGGTCAAGAAGGGCTGGAATGTTGCTGAAGCCTGCCCCTTTAAACGACTGCATCTGGCTAATGATGGAGCCGAGGACTGTCTGCAGCACCCTTGCACCAAAGGCCTGCTGCCCGAGCTGGAGGCACAACCTTCCTATCCAAACCTGCTCAAGTTACATTGTTCAAGTCATTCATGGCCACCACTTAGAAGGTGAGAAGGGTGTAGGCAGTGTTCCTGGCTACGTTAACCCACACGCTGCATCTGTGGCTCAATGGTTAGAGCGGCAGACCCTGATGCAGAGATCTGGCCCGGACCAGGGTTCAATTCCCGCTGCGGCGGGTCTTGGGCTCAATTTCCCCGGACCTGATAATTCTCGCCTCGGTGCCTATTCTAAGCATGGGTCCACTCTGCAACTCTGGGCAATAGCTTGCCTAATCTCCACAATGGCCCCAACAGCGCTAGGATGCCTGGCTTCACCTTGGGGGTGCCCAGGAGTGGGCACTTCACAGGGAAAGGCCAGGAAGGGTTCCACAGCGGTATGTGTACAGCGCCTTGAGACCCTTTCGGGGGTGATACGTGCGCTATATAAGCACTACATTTATTTATTTATTATTTATAGCTGACAATCTACCCTGACAAACAACCTCCACTGCTGTCCTGCCCTCCTCACTTTCAGGGAGCAGCAAGCCCATTGCTGGCCCTATTCAAATGGCTGTTTGCAAGCATCCTAGCACCACGTAGACTGTCATCTAGGCATATAATACAAATATACCATGTCACTAAACCATGCCAGTAGTACGCTCCAAAAAACATCTGCCACTGGAAAACATCACTGAAGTGACACAGAATTAGGTAGATGGGTTGAGAAGATTGGTCACATTGAGTACAAATCAAAACCAAGCCACACCACTGACTGCACAGCAGATGCCAATGACAAAGGCCTCATGGGTACAGGCAAAAGGACTGATGGTACAAGGTGGTGCAAAAGTCAGAACTCAGGAAAAGTGCTGTGATATGATCCATGGTACATGGTGGGAGGACCATCCCTTGCCTCACTCTAACCAAACCCAGCCCAGACTTACCCTCGATGATAAAGCAATGCAACCAGATATCCCCTCCATTTCCCACACCCTACACAGACGAGGCTGGACAGAGGGAACCACACAAACAGCACAGGATGGCCAGGCAAGGAAGACTAAGAGGGAAGAGGGGGCAGAGGAGAAACATGTCTGTGTGTAATTGCAATAATACTAACCATTTACGTTGTGCTATTCAAACTGATTGTGTCAGGGCTTTGTTGTTTTTATAAATGCTCAACCAAACCAATTTTCATTGACTTAGAAGAATGAAAGACTGATGAAAAACCTGCAGGCTCTAGTTTATGCCTTAATTGTGATACATAAATGTCTGCAGTAGGTGCATCACTCACTAAGCTACTTTAATATTATTATAACTTGTGTCCCACATGTTATATAAGGATCCCTGTAGCAAAACCATTAAGCAACTGGGCTACCTTACTTACAATCCAAATCTAACATCCAACATTACATGTGCTCTGGTGCAGGCACATTAGCCCTCGAAGGATTTATGAGGATTGAAACTATTTCCATAGATTGACCTGCACAATATTCTCATCCTAAGTCAGGAATAAAAATTGAAATATAAACTTAAAGCAGAAACTACAAAATGAAAACATGTCAAAGGTATTTTAGAGCTGACGATTTTAAATGATTTAAAAGTGAATAAAGGCACACTGCTATATTAAAAGCTACTAATGAGATTAATACAAACATTGGTTATAAGTACCATCTCGTGGCCCTTCCCGAACCCCAAAACATGCACAAATATTCTGTATTTTTCTCTGAGAGAAGTGGCATAAGTCCAGTCCTGAAAATCTACGAAGAGGATTGGGACCTAAACTGAATGCTCACATGCAAGGTCACCTACATAGAACCAATACCCCTTGTGTACCAACAGGCTGTTACACCATGGCATGTGTGCCTAAAGGTTTTCAGACAATAGAACATCAGTTGTAAGTTTGCCTACCTCACATAATTGGTACAGCACACCATCAGCAGTGTAAGCTTCCCTAATATAACAGGTGCAGCTGGACAGCAACTGTGCAAGTTTCCCTCCCTTAGGAGCAGGTACAGCACAGTAACAGCAGTACAAGCATTCTTCGCTGACAGAAAAGAACTAGCACTACATCAGCAAAACAAGCTTCCTGAATATAGCAAGTACAGCAGAGTCTGGCGCAACAGTGCAATGTCCTTACCTATTTGATGGGCATGCTTCAATATGATTGTGTGGATTGGTAAGTGTATCGATGGCTGAGTGGCTAAATGCGGATGGGTAAGTGGGAGGTGAAAGGCTGTATCAGTGGGAAACAACCTTTACCACGCAACTTTTACAACGCACTACCATTACAACACAGTCATTACAACGCAACATCCCTTACAACGCATGCCATTACAACACAATCATTACCATGCATGACACTACAACGCATACAATTACAACTCATGTCATTACAACGCAGTCATTACAACACATACCATTACAATGCATACCATTACAACAGATAGTACTCTTACACTATCCAACACTTACCCTACTGTTGCACCCCCTGGAGCTAGAATAGTAATTTTTACCCCTACACTATCCATCACTTACCCTACTGTTGCACCCCCTGGAGTTGGAATAGTAATTTTTACCCCTACACTATCCAATACTTACCATACATCTAATGTAATGGTAAGCGTTGTAAAGGTAGTATGCGCTGTAATAGAATGCGTTGTAAAGGTAGTTTTTAAAAATTAGTTGTAATGGCATGCGTTGTAATGGAATGTGTTGTAATGGATGTTGCGTTGTAAAAAATGCGTTGTAAAGGTAGGCGTTGGAAAATGCGTTGTAACGTCATACATCCGTATCAGTGTCTGAGTGGATGGAAGAGTGGGTGGTAGGATGGTGCAGTGAGTTGGTGGGAAGTTGGGCGAGTGGGAAGCTTGATGGCTGGCCCATGAAGTTATGTGTGATGCATGCTGAATTTGTATGGATGGATGAGTAGATGTCTGTGGATGGAGAATGTGGGTGAAAAGATAAAGTCTGGTTTGATGGGTAATGTGCAAAGGTGAGCAATGGTCAGTTTGTGTGTCTATGGAGGGAATAATGGCCCCTTTGTCCATGAGGTTTATGTGTATATTTTTGGTACGTGGGTGGATGTATATGTGGAGTGATCATGTGTACGTGCACAGGTGCTGATGAATCCATGTACCTTTATGCTTCTGCATCTGGAGCTACGCTCCTTGGCACATCATAAGTAGTGATCTTGTAAGGCACTGATAAGTGCATGCTTAGCAACAAAGCACTGTGTATCACTGTGATGGGACAGCACCACTACCTACTGCCTTTGGCTATCCTGATACTTGGACTGTGGTCCTGGCTTTTGGGCACTTATGTGTCATACCCCACTGTTAGAAGATTCTGAAAGCATGTTGGTAAAAAGGATCTCATCTGTGTCTCTGACACTGCTGGCTGTAAGATAGGGACAATATAAAAAAGCGCATAAAAAAAATAGACGGAAACCTTCTCAGAATGAGGTATAACACACAGTTGCACTTAAATAAAGGTGCCTATTACGATAGTCCGCCCGCCACAGCATCGGAGCACGGGACCGACCGCCGATGTTGTGGCGGTCCCGCCATTTACATTAGGATGCGCCCGCCACACTGGCAGGCGCATCCGGGCCCTTATTACATTGCGGGTGGATCTGCTGGCTGCAGACCCGCTCGCAATGTAAAAGGAGTCTGCACAGCATTGCCATGTACAACATGGCAGGCACCACGTGGTGCCTGCCATATAGTGCATTGCAATGCCATGTGCACCCCCTACCCCCAACAACAAGGACCGCATGCCTTTCCATGGCATCATTGCCGCCATGGAAAGGCCAATTTCCACCATCATCATAATATGTATGGCGGTGTCTTGCAGACAACGCCACAATTGTATTTTGTCCCGCTGATTGCGAGCGGTGGCACGCTCTTTTTAACGCTGTAATTTCAGTGCTTTTTACTTGTGTTTCTAACCTTGCCGTCAGAGTTAACAGGTTACTAACCTGCATTCGTAATTCCAGGGGCCGCGCGTGGCTGGCTGTGGGTTGATCGTCCTAGGCGGGCTCACAGCGGCCGCGGCCGTCATCTTTGGTTGGGCAGGACCGGCGAACTCCCCCCACGCCACTCCCCCCACGCTACTCCTCTACTTAAACGGCTTACATGTGTCAGCGCAGCGGACGAGCGCAGCGGGCGCGACGAAGGCGCGCTGGAGTTGCGCCAGAGTTAAGCCCGTCTGCGCCCGTCCGCGGCTGGCAGGGGCTAGGGGCACCTCACTCTGCTTGTTTGATTACATACTCCTCATCTCAACTCTGCTCATATTGGACCCCGGGCACAATCTCTCCCTTTAGCCACTCATGTGTCTGTCCTTGGCTTGTCTAGTTCCCCTCCCTGTTCCCCTCCAGCGATTGTGTCACAGATGATACCCTCGCTTGTCTTCCCATCCCTGACTCTCCCTTATCCCTTCACTCCCCAAACAACGGCATTCAACATCTCGGCCACACTACTTAATACCAGGTCAGCTGTTAATCATCAGTACGAGCTATTTGACTATATTGACACGCACGCGCCCGATCTCCTGTTTTTAACCGAGACCTGGTTCAAGGCTGACTCCCTGCCCAACATTCTAGCTACATTGCCCCCATCATACTCTGCCATCCGAGCTGATCGGCCGGAGGGCAAGAGGGGTGGAGGAGTGGCCTTGATAGCTCGCACTGATCTCCACTTTCAGATCCTTCCCTCCCCCCTTATTCCGGAAGTGGACTACCTGGTAGCACGCTTGACCTCATACCAGACACCTTTGACTTGTGTTCTTATTTACCGTCCCCCCAACTCACCCCTTCCTTCAATTCCAGTTTTCAAGATCTCCTGGCCACACTGGCGATAAATAATTCATCAGTTCTAGTCCTAGGGGACCTCAACTTCTGGCCCAATGACCCCGCTGAAAACTCCCACTCCAAGGACTTTACCGACCTTATGACCAGTCTTAATTTCATACCCCACATCCACAGTCCCACTCACATCCATGGTCATATGTTGGACCAGATCTGGGCTTTAAATGTCCCCACATCACTTCCCATCGTTTCCCCCTGCCCCTGGTCTGATCATTCAGTTATTTCATTCTCCCTTGCCCTAGCCCCTGAGGCCAGACCCCTACTTCGCAAGAATATCTGGATCAGGAAATGGGGCAAAGCTGACATGCCGTCCCTCTGCTCGTCCTTGGCCGAGACCAGCCCTGACCTCTCAGGCCTCACAGCTCCAGTTCAGCTGGCAACCATTAACAACTGGCTGACCCAATCGGGCG
This sequence comes from Lissotriton helveticus, assembly GCF_964261635.1. Lineage (NCBI taxonomy): Eukaryota > Metazoa > Chordata > Amphibia > Caudata > Salamandridae > Lissotriton > Lissotriton helveticus. The sequence continues at coordinate 1,878,463,529 of NC_136065.1, forward strand.
ACGAATTCGCCCCCCTGAGACGGATTACGGTTAAAAGGGCCCATGCAGCTAATAGATGGTTTAACCCAGACCTCAAGGCGAAAAAGCTAGCTGCACGGAGAGCTGAGCGAACTTGGAGGAGAGCTTACTGCCCTGTACTGAAAACTGCATATCTTTCTGCCCTCCTGGCCTATAAAAAAGGCATTCTCGAGGCCAAGACTAATTTTTACTCCAACAGGATATTAGCGTCAGAGTCCCAGTCCAAAGAAATTTTCGCCACTGTTCACGAATTAGCCTCATCCGATAGAGCCACGGCAACGATCCCCCCTTCCCAGCATTTATGCAACTCGCTCAATGAATTCTTCATTGAGAAGGTTGCAAAGATCAAAATCAACATACCCCTCCCTTCACCAACATTCGTTAACCCCTCTCCCCCACCCACCACCTCTAAACTGACCAGTATTCCTCTGTTGACCATGGACTCACTTCCTCCGTTGCTTCAACGGGTAAAGTCGGGCTCCCCCCTGGACTTCGGCCCCGCCCACGTCCTCAGAGAAATTTTCCTGGCTTGCCCTACCCCTCCCCTCACACTCCTTAACGACTCGCTCAGCAATGGTGTCGTCCCCAACTTTCACAAAGCAGCGGTTGTTATCCCAATCTTAAAAAAACCTGGCGCCGATCCCTCATCCCCTTCCAATTATCGTCCCATTTCCCTGCTGCCCTACTTGGGAAAGGTTTTGGAAACCCACGTCACCAGCACCCTGAGTACTTATGTGGAGGCAAATCATTGCCTCTCTCCCAGCCAGGCGGGCTTTCGACCTCTACACTCCACGGAGAAGGTAGTGATTTCGGTAATGGACGGACTTCGCGAGTGCATTGACACCAATCTCCCGCAGGCCCTTGTCCTCCTGGACCTGTCCGCCGCCTTTGACACGGTGGACCATTCCATCCTCCTCACCCGTGTCAGGGCGGCGGGCTTAGAGGGCTCAGCCCTCTCATGGCTTGAGTCCTTCCTGTGCGGCAGGGCTCAAGCGGTCCACCTTGCTGGCTTCACTGCCGCCTCCCGTAAGGTGGAGTGTGGCGTCCCTCAGGGTTCCTCACTTTCCCCCCTTCTGTTTAATTTATACATCTACCCCCTCATTTTTATGTTACAGCAGCTGGAGGTCACGGTGTTTAATTACGCCGATGACCTCCAGCTAATCTTCAATCTTTCCCACTACCCCTCGTCCGCTCAGAACGTTCAAACTGTTATGTTATTCATCCAGGACTGGATGAACTGCAACCACCTCAAGCTTAATCCAGACAAGACTGAGCTGGTCTTGACTGGAGGTGGTTGCAGTCCATGGTCCCCATCTTTTTGGCCCTCATCACTTGGGGCCCCCCCACTCCCGGTCCCTAAAGTTAAAACCCTTGGGATTCTGCTTAACTCCCAACTTTCTGTGCACCCCCAAGTTAGTTTGGTGGTATCCTCCTGCTTCTTCTCTCTCAGGATAATCAGGAAAATATCCAGTTTTTTCTCCCTTCCGGCGCTAAAGGTTATTGTAATGGCTATGGTGCTCTCGCGCCTTGATTATGGAAACATAATCTACAACGGCGCGCCGGCCTACGCCATACACCGCTTGCAGCTAGTGCAGAATCAGGCTGCCCGCCTGATTCATGGACTGCCCAAATTCCACCGAGCCACCCCATTGCTGAAGGCACTGCACTGGCTGCCCGTGAGAGAGCGGTCCTTATTCAAACTAGGCTGCCTCACCTTCCAGGCCAGGATGGGCACTGCTCCCGAGTTCATCTGCTCAGCGGTCAGTCCCTACTTACCAGGCAGAGAACTCCGCTCTACTCACATGGCACTCCTGGCCATACCCCGTTCTAAGAAAAAGAAAGCTGGCGGGGCGAAATTCGCGGCCCTTGCACCTGTGTTCTGGAACTCCCTCCCCCTGGCACTCCGAACCTCATCCTCTTATTTAGAGTTCCGGAAAAGCTTGAAAACTTTTCTTTTTTCTAGTGCTTTTGCCACCTAGTACGTCCTCTCCTGCTGCTGTTTGCTGGTCGTAATCTTCAAAGCGCCATGAAACCGCTTGGTATAAGAGCGCTCAATAAATGTTTTTAAATTCAAATTCAAATTCATGTTGTGCCCCTTTTCCACCTGGTCGACAATTCGACCAGCGGAAAAGTGGTGGACGGTCTTCCCATCCGCCACAGTGCCCGCCGCCATAATAATATGGCGGGGGAGAACCAGGGACCTTTGGCGGATGGATCGCCACCGCCGGCCATCATAATAGGGCCCTAAGTTTTGACATGTACATTCTAAAAAGTGAGCCATCTATGAATGAGGTGTGACGTGCGGTAGCCCTGAAATAAAGGGCTGATATGCACATTCCAAAAAGCAAACCACTTCAGAATAAGGTATAACATGCGGTATAACTGATAACAAAGTGGATGACATGCACATTACAATAAGTGAGCCATCTTATAATGAGGTGTAACATGTGGTAGCACTGAAATAAGGGTTGGCATCCATGGTTCAAAAAGTAAACCATCCCAGAACGAGGTACAACATGCAGTAGTACTGAAAATAAATGTCTGGCATGCACATTCCAAGAAGAGAGGCATCCCAGAAGGATATTTACTGTAATAGCACTTAAATAAATGTCTGGCATGCACATTCCAAGAAGAGAGGCATCCCAGAAGGATATTTACTGTAATAGCACTTAAATAAAGGGTTGGCATGCACATTTTAAAAATGTGAGGCACCTCAAAATGAGGTATACCATGCAGAAATAATGATAACAAAGGGGGTGACATACACATTCCAAGAAGTGAGCCATCCCAGAATGAGGTATCACACGAGGTGATACTAAAAATAAATGGGTGAAATGCACAGTCCAAAAGGTGAACCAGCTCAGAATGAGATATATCTTTTAGTAGTACTGAAAATAAAGGGATGAGATGCACATGCCAAGAAGTCAGCCATCCGAGAAGGACGTATAACATGCAGGAGTATTGAAAATAAAGAAGTAACACGCATATTCCGAGATGTGAGCCATTACAAAATAAAGTATTACATGCAGTGGTGCCGACATGCATGTTCCAATTCTAAGATCACATATACCCAGCTGTGGCTCCAACAAGTGTGTTCATCAAGTGGCATGTTATCAGAACGCTCTTTATTTACCGTGCTTAGGGTTGACATAGCACAAAGAGCAAAAAGAACTAATCTTCTGTATGCTAAGAAACTGTGCATGTTTGCATTATGATTTTCACTGTAGTGCAGCATAACTGCAGACAATTGAAGAACCAGCATTCACTGCTGTAACTTTGTGCCCCAAGCACCACACCCAACGCCTGACAGGGTACGAATCTCTGACACTGTTGGGGACTGAATCATCATCCAAGGCAGTACACAGAAGTGGAGTGAGAGACTTCATCTAACATGTTTGATCTCAGGCAGAAGGCCCCAACCTATCCTGCCAGGCATGACCCAACTATGAAAATATTTGAGGGTGTTGCCCCCCCAGTTACTCACCTGAAATCACACCAATGGCCTTTCTCTTGATCCTTTTTAAGAGTAGGTTGGACCACCAACTTTTTATAACGACAATGAGAACTGGCCATATTTGTATGAAATGATCCTGGGATAGTCAGGCTTATGGGCGCTGGAATCCTTGCATCAGTCTGGGAAAAGACCCACAGTATTGTCTAATAGTATACTTAAAACAGAAGATAACCAACTGACCCAACACGACCCCATCAACACTGAACCCTAACAGAACCTCTTTTGGAACACAAAGAGCATTGTGGAGACACCCAATTTTTTTGGGCTTCCAACAGCCCTTTCTGCTCAAAAATAATATAGATTGACTTCCAAATCAATATATTAGACAGAACAGACATCTCACACATGTCCAACAATGCCCATATTTACTGCTTATCCTGTGATTGCACTGGCCCAGTAAAATGCAAGAAGTGCCGGAAGCAGGGTGTTTCTTCTTAATTCGTCTCAGGCCAGCTGATTGAGGGCATGGTCAGACTATTGAAACCATGTATAAATTGTGCTTAAAATGTGGAAGTGCAGTCACTCACTTAACTTGTAAGTACCTTAGCTAGACCACCAGCCACACCCAACCTTCTCACCATGGGCCACTCGCCTGACTTCCCAGGACTTAGGCGGAAGCGAAGATCTTCCATCTCTTCCCCCTGAAGTTAATCCATAGTATCGGAAGAGACGACTGACACCAACGACTGACCAGGGGGGCAAATGGGGATGGGAATAAAGAGCGAGAGAGAGTAATGGTTCTGGTGTAACTAGAGCTCCTGTGGAAATAATATCAGGCGCTTGTTTACTCTGATTCTCCTGTTTTTCTATTCTTTTTACCAACCTTTGGCTGCTTTCGGCTCATTCCATCCTCTCACTATTTTAATGATCTTTTTCCCTCCTCTCACTCTCTGATCTATGGTGTCTCCCTCGCTCTTATCTGTTTTTAATCCATCTTTCGTCTCTCCTTATTCTTTCCATTTACTTATGCATCTCAATCTCTTACCACCATTTTTAGATCTGAATTAGAGACAGCTGCCGATCTACCTCCAGCCTCCTATAAACAATGAAAATCATAAATAAAAAATGCATATATATTTGCAAGGAGGGGCTTTGTGTCACTCCTCATCATCCATTGTTCTAGCTGACTGCTTGCCAATTTTGCGTCAATCTACCAAAGTAAACAGCCAGCATGGAAAATGGGCCAGGCCACATCAGCCGCTGACTCTATTGCACTGTGAATGATGGCATTCACCCTAATCACATGCATGCATCCTCCTAGTGAGAAGGATACTTCAGTACTAGTGCTGGTTGGCCAGTGCTTTACTTGGCAATATTTTTTTTCCATTCTTTAACCTTCTTCATTGCTTTTTAGTCAGAGCCAGAAGTGCCATTTCCTTGAGCCAGTGAGAATTATATTTTCCTGTGATAGGCATTAAAACTAATAAGCATTGGAAAAGCCAATAGGTTTCGCCTATGCAATGGGTTTTAGTCATGTTGTACACCAGCGTAGCTGCTGTTTCACATGATTAAAACTTAGTGGCATAGAGGAATGTAGTGTGGAGTCTCATTGAGTGGAAGGGCAAAGAGTGGAATAGCAAGCAGTGGAGTAGAGTGTCGTAAAGTGGAGTGGCATAGTGTGTCTTGTACTGGAGTGGCATAGAGTGGAGTTGTGTAGAGTGGCGTATAGTAGAGTGGCGTTTAATGGAGTGGCATAGAGTAGAGGGAGGTGCAGAGTACATTGGTCTGGAGTGTTGTTAAGTAGGGTGGTGTAGAGTGCAGCAGCATAGAATTCAGAGGCATACAATGTGTAGATGCAGTGGCGTAGATAAGAGTGCTGCATCGCAGAGTGCAGTGCCGTAGAGTGCAGTGACATGTAGTGGTGCAGAGTTAAGTGTAGTGGTGTAGAGTACAGTGGCGTAGATTGGAGTAGTGCAGATATGGCAGTGTAGAATGCAGTGGGGAAGAATACAGTGGTGGAGAGTAGAGCGGCATAGAGTGCAGTGGCATAGAGTGGTGCAGAGTGGAGTGGAGCAGAGTAGTCAGGAGTAGAGTATAGTGCCCTAGAGTGCATTGGTATAGAGTGCAGTGGCGTAGAGTGGAGTGCTGCAGAGTGCAATGGCATGGAGTGAAACAGAGTACGATGGCATAGAGTGCAGTGGCATCTAGTGCATTAACATAGAATGCAGTTTTGCAGAGTGCAGTGGCGTAACGTGCAGTGGCATACAGTGCAGTGGCCTAGAGTGGCGTAAAGTGAAGTGGCATTGAGTGGAGTGGCATGGAATCCAGTGGCATAAAGTAGAGTGGTGCACAGTACAGTAGAGTGCAGGGGTGTGAAATGGCTTAGAGTAGAGTTGACTGGTGAAGAGTGCATAGGCATTGACTGTTGTAGAGTATAGTGGTGTAGAGTGCAGTGGCATAGAGTGCAGTGGTGTATAATGCAGCTTCGCAAAGTGCAGTAGCGCAGATTAGAGTGCAGTAGCGCAGATTAGAGTGCAGTGGTGCAGAGTAGAGTGGTACAGAGTAGAGTGGCAAAGAGTGCAGTGTTGTAGAGTACAGTGATGTAGAGTGCAGTTGTGCAGAGTAAAGTGGCAGAGAGCGCCATAGAGTATAGTGGTGCAGAGTGGAGTGTTGAAGAGTGCAGTGGTATGGAGTGAAGAGATGCAGAGTACAGTGGTGCAGAGAGCAATGATGCAGAGTAGAATGGTGTAGAGTTCAGTCGCATAGAGTGGAGTAGAGTGGTATAGAGTGCCATGGCATAGAGCGCAGTGATTACTTGTTTCAGAGTACAGTGAAGTGGCATCGAGCAGACTGGTGCAAGGTAGAGTGCTGTTGTTTAAAGAAGAGTATTGTAGAGTGTAATGGGGTAGAGCACAGTGGTGTAGAGTCCAGAGGTATAAAATGCAGTTGTGCAGAGTAGATTAGAGTGGCGTACAGTGGATTGGCATTGAGTGCAGAGGCATACAGTTGAGTGGTACAGAGAGAAGTGCATTGGCATAGAGCGTGGTGTTGCCAAGTGGTGTAGAATGGAGTGCCACAAAGTGGAGCTGTGCAGAGTAGAGTGGAGTGATCTAGACTAGAGTGGTGTATAGTGCAGTGGGGAAGAGTGCAGTGGTGTAGAGTAGAGTGGCATAGAGTGCATTATCATAGGGTAGAGTGTTGCAGAGTACATTAGGGAGGCAGAGAGAGCAGTGGCATAGAGTGGTGCAGATTGGGGTATGGCACAATGGCGCAGAGTGCAGTGGCGTGGAGTGGTGTAAAATGGAGTGGTGCAGAGCAGATTGCAGTGGTGTGGAGTGGTATAGAGTAGAGTTAAGTGGAGTATACATGGTGTGGTAGCATGCTGCCATTACAGACAACACATTTTCAATTGAAATTACCATTACATTTACACAGACATACAGTTTTACTAATAAACTATATTGCACAGAAACGATAATGTGTGGCAATGGCATCATGTAGTGTATTGATTTGTGTTGGTCATATTAAAGTATTTGCTTCCAAAAAGCTTTCGGAATGATTCCAAGATGTAGGCTTCGACCTAAAAAGGGTTTCTATACCTATTTAAAATGCAGTTACGTGCAATCAAGCCCCCGTCCTCTTCAGCTAATTTATTTAGATAGTTTTTTTATTTTTATTTAATTGTTTCTTGCAAGTATATGGTCGCCCCAGTTAGGTGTCATGTTTTTATTTTCACCTTCTTTTTATTTTTGTGCATATTTTAGTAATAAAAAGAAACTTTCTCGTGGCCAGGCCTACGGGTTTTAGATATGCATGTTTTTTTATTTATTTCTTTAAGTCAGGTTAGTCAGATAGGGAGTTTATCCACAGATGTTTACTCTAGTCATTGAAAACCGAGGTTTTAAAATAAAGATAACTGCCTACTGTAATCCACAATACATTTTGTTCAAGAAATGCCCCAAAAATATTTTTGCAAAAAAATAAACAGATAGATCCTGTCAGTTGGGTCAAACACACTGCTCAACTGTCAAGAGCACTCTAGTGATCCACAGGATTTTTAGTAAAACTTGCAGAAGACTGGCCTTCTTTCATACATTATAGCTATAGTCTTTGTAACTTATAAACGGGTGAAGTGTCTCAAGGCACTCAGGGAGTGAGTGATGGGAGCAAAAATACTTACCAGGGGCCTAATTACATATACAGCGCATTACCTTTCAAAAGGTGCGCCCGGTGCTAACCAGGAAAATGTGCTGCATTATAGTGAATGCACTGCCCCAAGGGCAACCGCAAACTCGCGTTGCCCTGGGAACAGCACATTCAGGTGAAAAACGGAGCACCTGCTTTCAAGCCGCTCTGTGTTTCATTGTGAGTGGCAACCCATTTGCACTTTGAAGTGGATTAGAGATACCCTTGCAAGGCGGGTGCAGTGACTGTGCCTCCTGACAGTTTCTTTGCCTCTGCTCCCACATCTGTAAAACGGCAGGTGCAGAGGCAAAAGGATTCTCTCATTTGCATAGAGCCACGCCCCTATGTAAATGAGGGAACCCCCTCTGAAGGTAATGTTGACGCTTCAAGTGTGCCAGCGCTGTCAGTATTACAGAAGGGGACACACAAGCGACTGTGGACACTGGCCTTCCATCTGGCCATTTTAGCAACAAGATATCTTGACTTAGAGCCACTGTTCACTAGAAAACTGGGAAACTTTTAACACTTTATGGCATGAGGGGGAACATTTAAAAGAACAAAAACCCAAAAGAATAGCTCGGGATCACCAGCCTCCTTTAAAGCTAACATTGGCATCAGCTGTGAGCAGATAGCTGAGAAAAACATTCATTTGGTAATGATAACTCCATGTAACATTGCCCGTACTAGTAAATTTGCATACCCCTCAAGACCAGGGCACATATGTGTAAATAAACATGGGGAAACGGACACTCAACATATGCAAAACATCTTTTCAGCCCACATGCCTACATTTAAATAAAGAGGACATGTTGTTGATAAGAGACATGAAAAATAAAAATGTAATCAAAAATAAACATTTGAATTTAGCAAAATAGCTGGGAAATTAATTGAATATAAATTCCGAAGAGCAGTAATAGCACTCACAATGAGCCTAGTATTGGGAAAAACATTCTTCCCCTCTTCTTTTAATTGACTGCAAACAACCTCAAAAGCAAAACAGAAGCCTTATGCCTATATTGGCCAGGCTAAGTTTTGCTATATCTAAAGTATGGTAAAATAGAGTAAAGGGGATTAACTTACCTCCAATGTCTAGGTCAACTTTATAATTGACGAAGTGGGTATGGAGCGTTCCCAAGGTGTGTTCGCCTACTCTAGACCCGAAATCGAGACCATCGGCATAGAGGAAAGAAGAACTTATGTAGCCCGTGGCAGACACTTTGGCTTCGATCACTCCATTCTGGTAGAACATAAAGTCCCACACATAGTCATAGTTGATGAGTGTGGAAACGATCCGGATTACCAGGACGGTACTAGGTAGCCCACCGTAATACATAGAATGCAAGTTGGAATAGTGCCGCCTCAGCGGCATACCAGTATTCTGCTCAAAAATGCATATTGAGTTCTTGACAGTTTCAGGAGTCTGGGATTCAATCATGTGGTGGGTATCCACGTAGGTAGCTAAATAGGGGCAGTCCACTCCCCTGACCAGTTCATGTGCAAATCTTCCGATGCCAAAACTGCTATCTAGGTACCTGGTTACAAGCAAACCTGGAGCATTTGAACCATAGATTGCAATAGCCTCCTGCACACTCAGCTCGTAGACAACCCTCTCCCCCTGAAATCTTACATCGAAGAGTCGCAACCCAGAGTTGACGTGCTTTCCAAAGGCAAAGCTCCAGGACTGAAAGAACACTTGGTTGTCTTTGACACTGTAGCGTGGGCCGGTGGGCTCATATTGGAAAGGAGCATTCGCGGCAGAGCCCCCTAAAGGATTCATGGAAGCAATGTCCATTTCAGGTGGGACTTTACCCATTTTTTCAACCATCACTTTGCCTGCTTTATACTCCTCCTCCAGGTGAACCATATCGTTGAAATACTTGCCCTTGTAAAAGACTTTGACCACTCTCCACTGGGACACATCTAGACTTTGATGGTCAACCAGAATTTCCAAGCCCACTGGGTGCAGGAAGAAACCGCTACCACTAACGTTATGGAACAGGACAAACCAAGTTTTGCGGTCTCCAGATCGGAAGCCCCGGGGGACTGTGGTAAGAGCGGCAAAGTTTGTCCCATCATAGTCATACGCATCTTTCAGGAAGGTAGGCGCCTTGGCAAACTCTTTCTGGTAGATCAAAGAGTACATTTCCATGTACTCTTTCCCAATCACAGGTCTGCGGTAGTAGGGTAGCTGGTCTTTGTACTTCTGCAGAGTGATGTCTGAGTGGTAAGTTGGGTGAGGCAGAGGGCCTACCACGTACTCCGTAATATTAGGCACTTGCTGTTTGCCGTAGAAAACCACCGCCAGCGCCTCTCTTTTTGGCTGTGGTCCAAGGTTGTCTAAGTAATTCAGGGCATCTTGCTTTTTAGGGAGCAGGACATCGACATAGTAAATGCAGTTGTCAGAGGGGTTCGCTTCTGCAGCATCTACTATGTCATCGCCAAGGTTCTGCTGAAGGTAATGCACCACTTGTGATAACTCTATAGGGCTGAGATCAGAAAAGATCACACCTTGACCAACTTGCTTTCCCTGTTGGCCAGTCTGCTTTTCCGGCTTGCCACTGTGTTTTTGCCCCCCACCGTCTTGCGATTTCGGCCCCTCACCAGACACAACCACGCAGATCAGGGCCATAATTGTGACCTGGGCCACTAGCACTCCCTTCATATTTATGTCGGTGCAGTAGATCCTGGGAAGCGAATTGAAAATGGATGCTCCTGCGTCCTGCCCTGCTCTGCGCTGAAAGAGTGGATTTCCACAGCATGTGCCGCTTATAATAAATAGGCACAGCAACCGATTTCATAAGTGACAGGTGAGGTGGGGTGGAGAACGACGTTTGCCAAAAAGGGCAGCTCCTGTTTGGACAGCTTTCTTGTGAACCTGCAAAAAGGCCCCTGAGTGTCTGCAAAGTCGGCTGCCTTCAGAAGAGGGCGGTAAGTTCATGTGGGGACTTGAGGGTGTGAGAGAGCGCTTATGCACTGGATCCAGCCTGAAGCACTCATGGTGACCCAGTTAAAAAGTAACAACATTTTGTACCCATTGGCAGGGGCGTAACTTGGTCAGTAAGCCTGTGGGTGGGGTCTAGGCTTTAGGTTTTCTGGCACATGAGGGTTGCTCAAGGGCCGGTGGAACGGGAAGGGAGTGTGGATTGTGAGGGGTACTTAAAACACAGTATTTTGTAAAATTAACAGGTTTTAAGACCTTCAACAGAGACGAGAGTGTTTGTGTATGTGTTTTTGCCTGAGTGAGTATTTGAAAAATTGCCAATGAAATCCGACAGACACCTTATCACACCCAATAGAAAGCTCCTGTACCCAACTATTTATTAAATAATACATTTATTCGAGGGGTGTAACATCCCAAACACCCCCCTCAAGCTACGCCCCTGCCCATCGGACTGCTTGTCATTATTCCTATGTTTTTTCCATCAAGTTGTCAACATCCTTTTTGGACGGGTACTCAAAACAAAACAAACTCATACAAATGTAAATCAGAAATGTGCATGAATGTGGGCTGCGAGGCTGGGTGCGAGAAAACGTTTGTTAAATTCACCCGGTCAGTGCAGCACCTTGTAACTCAGCAGATATTTGTATTGTCATACGGTATTGGAAGGCATAACGCCTCCCTGTAATGGACTTTTAATTTTCTTAGTGTAAGGAGACCCAAAGAACACAGGATTCCCAGATCCAAACATGAGTAGCTCATCCAGGACAAGTTTTATAATGAAGTGAACAGTACTACAAGTCCCAGAATGCAAAGACCATTTCTGGACTGAATGAGCGCCATTCACGCATGGGACTGGGAAACTTTCTTTGAAGCTCTGTGGTCCTCAGGGAAGAACTGGGAACCCAAACAGCCCTGGCAATTGTGTTTGACTAGCACCCCACCCCCCTCCATGGTGCAAGGGGGCTCGTGCAAGTGTGAAGCACTGCTGATTTTGTTACTGGGAGCTGATATTGCAGCACCACTCCAAAACTGCCCCCAGTAACAAAAGCGGCCCCCACCACGGCAAAAGCGGCCCCCACCCTGGCAAAACCAGCCTCCACTCTTCCAGCCTCCCGGGAAAACGCCTGATGCCCACTACAGCCAGTCCAGCACCAGTGGTCCTTTTTGAAGGGGCCTTAGAGGCACATCATGGCCATGACAGGCCTTTGGCATCTGAGACCTGTTTCTCAACCAAGAGCCTAATGGGCCTCATGAGCTCGACTTTGGGCAAGACGGTGGCAGTAGTGGTAGCTGTTTATTGTTTCTACTTACAAATGGAAGGCATGCAAGGTAAAATCCATCATATTACAAAGGTAAAATCACTTTGCATATTCTATGACATAACGCATTTGCAATAAATATTGGGGCAGATTTACAAGCCCCATGCACCAGTTTTGCGTCACTTTTCCAATGTTAAAAATGACGCAGAAGTGGGACAAAGGCCTTCTAAATAAGCCCCATTATCTTTTTAAAATACATACAAAGAAAACAATCAATGTGCATATTTAACTGTACAACAATATCTTGCTCCAGCTCATTGCAGAATCTGCCTGCACCCTTCCCCCCGACTTAATTATTGCCATCCCTCCGTGATTCTGTCTGTATGGTCTCCAAATATGTCTATCACGCTCCAAGGGTATGGACAATGTGCCTCACTGTCTTGATAAGTAACATTGATTGCAAATGTTTTTGTCGTTCAATGTGCACAGAGCAACTGTTCAACAAAAGATTCTTTCAAAAATAAAATATTGTCATCCCATGGAAAACAGGCGCAGCCGAATCCAGAGCATCCAAACTGGCAATGTGCCATATGCCATATAGATATAAGGCACGTTGACCCCAGACTGTAGATAGAACTCCGACAAAACTCCTCCAATGTACGGACACACACCTTCTAGCCTTGGTAGGCCTGAAATTGTGAGATTTTATACTCATTTGGTCACTTAGCAACTACAGTTGCCCTACTATTTTTTCCTAAAGTGCAGGTACGTACAGCTAAAAAAATATTGAATCATTCCGTCCGTCACCAAAATTTTGCCTAGCCCATAAGAAGGTTACAATTTACAAAATTATGAAATAAAATACAAATCATTTTAAAATCTCGTAGTGAATCCCTTCAATATGCTTTTTGAAAATACTACTTTTACTTAAGCACCTTCCCCCCGGAACTCTGCTCTACTAGTGCTCTTATTTTGTGCCTGAGGCTTGATGGACACCCTCCCTTAGTAACCACATCCGCCATTTCCATCCAGCAATGGTAGCACATCTAACCCAAATAACCTCTGTCTAAGAGCGTGGCCAAGATGGAGGCAAGATAGGATACTTTCTTTCGCCTCTCCCGCCTGCCTACTAGAAGCCTAACGAGCCCGATAGTGGTAAAAATGCTGTGAGGTGACTCGAGACAACTTGCGGGGCACTAGGGGGTCGATTAGGATGGCGGTGAATCCGCATCCTCCGGGCCGGCGGAAGCCACCGCCGGCCTCGAGGATCCGGATTCACCGCCGCGGCCACAGAAAACACCCACCGCCAGATTAGGATAACGGTGGGATTGCGGTGGGACCAGCGGCGGACGGCAGGTCCGTCTGCCGCTGATTCACGGGGTGTGGAGGGCTATTTGGTGGCGGTGTCTGCAAGACACCGTCAGCCAAATTACGATGTGCATTGAAACATACTTTTCCACGGCGGCTTTTCCGCCGTGAAAAAGCATGTGGTCTTTGGTGTTTGGGGGCCCGTTGCGGGCCCCCAGGGTGTCGGGGGTGGGGGTTGCACATGGGGGGTACCTATGGGACCCCCCTGCATTTACATGCAAAAAGCGGCAGGCACCGCGCTGTGCCTACCGCTTTGTGCATGTAAATGTAAAACATGCATTTTTAACCTTGCGGCGGGTGCTGCTTCAAGCAGCACCCGCCGCAAGGTTAAAGATACGGGATGTGACCGCCAGGGTGGCGGTCACATCCTAATTGCACCGGAGGAACCACCGCTGCCCCTGCGGATGGCCCCTCCACCTCGGGGGTGGCGGATGGACGCAGGTCCGTCCGCCATCCTAATAGGCCCCTAGGTCCAGATGGGAAGATTACACTGCCTGCGGCGTCCGGGAGTTGTGCTTTGCCCGAAGCGGCATGAAAAGCCCGGGAGATGCAGACGGCCGCTGATGTGGGGGCTGGCAGTCCACCGCCTATCGCTGAGATCCCGGCGCTGGGGGTCTGCAGCGGTGAATCCAGGTAAATCTCGGCAGACCCGACCCATGAGCCCCGAGTGGAGTTCCTGGCCCGGTGGGCCCAACCTGCGGCCAACGAACACACTGAGCCAGAGGAATATCTGCCCGCCTGAGAGAAATGGCGGTCGAGTGAGCCGGAGCGGGCCTGATGTTGTAGGCGGCCCGGACACACACTGAGACCCGGTAAATAGCGGGGATGGTAGTAGTTCTTGGGCCTATAGATTGATCGGCAAAGCCCAGCAGTGTAAAAGGCCATGGCAGACGCAGTCGAATGAGGATTACCAGGAGGAGGCCCGCGTGGGCCCTGACAGGGGTGGGGGCAGTATGGATGAAGCAGATGAGCTGGATGTGAGGAGAGGGGATAATGTGAGGAGAGGCGCAATGTCCAAGCTGCTGGCCAGCCATTGAGAGGATGGTAGCCCTAACCGAAAGTGAGCCCCAGAAAGAGTTAACCTGTACCTCAGCTGCAGTCATAGAGGAATAGGGGCTCGGCAGTGCTACGCAGCCCCCCGAGTTCAGCCGGCTTGCAGCAGAGCAGCACCACCATTGATCACGAGTGAAGCAGGTGGGACCGGCCAATGGCCCATACAGTGCCCAAACAGGTCAGCCGGCTTGGAATCGGGTGCCTGGGGGTGAGTTCTTCCCACTGCTTGCCAGCAGCTAGGAGATAGCGACAGAGATTCTGGGGACGTCTCGAATCTCCAGACTACATACTGGGACTCTAGGGTGGTCTGACCCACTACAGGAGCTGCGAAGCAGACGCAGTCCGTTATGTTCACCAACCGCGTCAAGAAGGACCGGACCATCAAGAACATGCTCCCCCCCCGGGTGGGACCAGTGTCGGGGAGCACCCTGGACGTCGGAGATCCTCCAGCCTCAGACCGATCACACACCAGAGGAACCAGTGGCGCGAGGGTTCTTGAAATCATTATTCTCTAAGCTCCGAGAAGACTTACAAACAGTCAAGAGAGACCTTACACTGGAGATCAAAGACATAAGGAAGTATGTGGACTCACTGGGGGACCGGGTGGTGGCTTTGGGGGACAGAGGAGACAGCCAGTCTGAGGAGATGGAGGCTCTCTGCCAAGTGGTGCTTCGCCTCCACGACCAACACATTGACTTACAGGCCCACCTCGAAGATATCGAGAACAGATCACGAAGAAACAACATTCGCATTCAGGGTGTGGCGCAGAAGGCAGAAGGGGGCGACATCTTGAACTACTTAAGAGCCCACAACATGCTTCCAATTTCCTTCAGAGGTCCGACCCCGTCACTCTATCAACACCTGACTGCACTCATATTGCAAAAGAAGAGAGCATTTCGCCTGGTTACTACCTCCCTTGCGTAAACAGAGCATTTCCTACTTCTGGGGCCACCCCTTTTGTCTCATCTTTCGCCGAGGAGGCAAACTTCAGCAACTACAATCCCTTACGGAGGCCTGTCAGCTACTGAATCTGGACGTGCCTGAGGAGGGCAACGACGCTGGGGCACACTCCGCGGGCCGCATCGAGTGCCAGACACGACGGAGAAGGCAGACAGAGACGCTGTCCCGGCATCTCAACAACCCAGTGAAGCACAAAGCGGTTCTTTTATATTTTAAGAACTCGAAGGCAGACATCTGCCTACCGCAGGAGACACACTTACTGGCCAGGGACTGCCACAGCCTTCGATCACTGGCCTTCCATCCACCAATTGTTCTCCTCAGCTCCCAGTAAAACAGCTTTGGTGGATATTCTTGTGGCGGGATCCTTCGGGGGCAAGATGGTACTTAAGGAAGCAGAAATGAAGGATAGGCTTCTCACATACTGAGTCACATTGGGAGGAATGACTTTTCTTGTGGGTCTGTCTACGTGCCGAATGAGGGTCAGGAGGCGTTCCACCATTCCGCCTTCACGGAGGCAATGTCCTCAGAAGAACGTAGAGTGTTAATAGGGGGGTGAGCTTAACTTGATGTTGGACAATACCCTTGACAGATCGGCACAGTGCCAGGGGCAGACAGGGGCTCTCACAGAGGGGGCCAAGCCTGGATGAGGGAGCTGGGACTTATAGATCATTGGAGGGATTCCCACCCGCAGACACACTAATACTCCTTCTTTTCTAGCGCAGGCAAGACTTATGCCAGGTTAGATTACTTCTTTGGCACGAAAGACATACATGCTTCCATGAGTGACACAGAGATTCTTGCAGCTGCTCGCTCTCATCACCCGGCGGTTACACTCTCCTTGACCTTCCCTCCGGCGGCCCACACGACAGTGGCAGCTTTCGGATACACTACTGCAGTGTCCTGCGTTGGTGAAGCAGATCCATAAATCCTTCAAAGACTATCTAGAACACAACAATCTCCCGGAGGTGAGCGCTGCAACACTGTGGGAAGCACTTAAAACAGTGGTTGGGGGCGCACTTATGGTGATCTCAGCTGCTGACAATAAAACACGGAAGGAGAAAAGAGAGGACCTTTCCCAACAGATCAAAGAACTGGAACGGATACATCAGAGCACCGCGGCTCCTAGGGTATGGCACCAGCTATCAGCACTGCGATCGCAGCTAGCTGCAATGGATTTAAAACGGGCAGAGTATACGGCCCTCCAATTGCACCACAACTTCCATGTGGGGCGGATAAATATGGCAAGCTTCTGGCTCACAAATTGCACACCCAGAGGCAGTCTCAGGGACCACAATCAATTTTTACCAAAACCAGGGATTTGGTGATAGACCATAAAAATATAGTAGGTTCCTTTTCATACCTTTATTCTGGGCTGTACTCATCCCAACAGCTAGACTCCTCTGTCAGTGGTCAGTACCTGGAGGCAGCTCAGACACCCTCTCTCACCCGAGACCAAGCTGAGCGGCTGGAGGGAGACATATGTATAGAAGAAGTAATCTCAGCTATTTCCCGGCCAAAGTTAGCAAAATCTCCTGGCCCAGATGGCTTCACATCTGATTTTTAATAAACCTTTTGCCTCCTAGTAGCTCCCTTCTTGAAAAGCCTCTTTAATTCATTTGCCGCGCCAGAAGCAATCCCGGCCTCTATGCTTATGGCCTCGATAACCGTGATTCCAAATCTGGCAGAGATAAAACACACTGTGGCTCATATCACCCAATCTCCCTCCTAATCACCGACCTTATGCTCTTCACAGGAATCCTGGCTAACAGATTGAACTCACTTATGCCCTTCTTGATCTACCCGGAGCAAGCAGGTTCCATCACCCAAAGGCAGACGAGCGACAACACTAAACGGGTCCTAAACATAATGGAGAAAGCATCCCGGGTGCTGGGCTATGTTATTAGCAGTGGACGCCACGAAAGGCCTTTGACCGGGTCCATTGACCTTATCTGGAACAAACCCTGGCACAGTTTGGGTTGGAGAAACAATGCAGGGTAGGATCCTAAACTGCTATCTCTACCCGACGGCAATGGTCAGGGCAAATGGGTACACTTCTGTACCCTTCTCATTAGCAGGGGCACTCGACAGGGGTGCCCGCTGCCCCCCTTGCTGTTCGACCTCTACATGGAGCCGCTGGTGCAGAGTGTCAGAGATCACACCGATATTACGAGAGTACCCTTTGGGGGTGAGCAGCAAACAAATAGCCTCTAAGCGGATGACCCTCTCTAACCCGGATACATCACTTGTGGCTTTTTTACGGGAGCTAGAGATTTTTGGAATGGCATCCGGATTCAAGATTAACGTTGGGAAATCATTGGCACTTGATCTCTCACTTCTCCCCCACACGGTCGACCATTGGAAGAGAAAGCACACCACACAATGGGCAACAGAACACGTGCCTTACCTCTGTATTAATATGGCATCCATCACACAGGTCAAGGCAGACACTAACTACCACACACTGCTTAGGCGCACTCGCTCCAATCTACAGCAGTGGAAACACCATCGGATCTCCTGGCTAGGCAGGATTGCTGCAATCAAGATGACAATCCTCCCACAGATTTTGCATCTATTCCAAACTCTCCCCCTGCAGCCACCTAAAGGCATGGTCTCCAAGCTTCAGTTTGAACTCTTGCAATTCATATGGCGGGGGAGGAAGCCTCACTTGAAGAAATCCATTAGCTTTCTTCCCCCTAGCGAAGGCGGCCAGGGAATCCCAGATCTGCAATCATACTATCATGGTGGCGCAACTGCGCTATCTGTTGGAGGGGAGCTGTGCCGAATCGGCGAAAAACTGGCTTTTAAAGTCAGAGCAGTTGCTGGCACACCTCTGTAAAAGGTTCCCTTCTTGGCGAAACCCCACAGACCACGCAACCTCTATCTATCTTCTATTATGCCGATAACCATGGCGGCATGGGACCAGACCAGTAATCGATGCGGCTTGACTACATTTCCCTCCCCCATGACCCAGCTGTTGGATAACCCTAATGCACAGAGACATCTCTCCCACTACGAACAAGCATTTGCAATATATAAGGCCTATCATTTGCGAGAGTTAGAGCTTTTGGTATTGCAAATGACTATGGGGCATATGTATCAAGCACTTTTTCCGTTCGCAAACGGGCTGATTCTCAGAATCGCCCCGTTTGCGAACGGGAAAAGGCCTTTTGGGATGTATCATCTCAAAAGGGCATCGCAAATTAGAGAATCGCAAAATTAGCAATTCTCTATTTTGCAATTGCATTTAAGGAATCGCAAATTGCCATTCCTTAAAAGCAACGTATGTAGCACAGAAATCGTGCGATTGGCCCTAAGGAATCGCAAATTAGCACAATTTCAAGTTAGTGACAATTTGCGATTTCTTTGAAAAATTCACTTTTTTGGCATTTTTCAAAATGCCTTGTGGTGCACATACATACCATTAGTGCATGTATGTGTAACACATGTGCACACATACATATTTCAGGGGTGCAACAGGGGGTCCTTTTGACCCCTAGCACCCTTGAAATTGCATTCTCAATTTGCGATTCTCTAATTGCGAATCACATATTGAGAATGTCTTCCCATTTATTCCTATGGGCCTCCTAGCCCATAGGAATGATTGGGAAGGTATTACTTAATTGCGATTAGCAATTTGCTAATCGCAATTAAAGAATGCCAACGCCTTTGAGGACTGGTGAAAGGTAAAAAGTCAGAAACTACAGCTGTGCGTTTGCCTGTGGAGGATTAATTTTATGCGAAAAAGGGACAGCAGACATGAGAGTGCAGAGAGACAAAGATATGGCGGCAAGGCGGTGAGGAGAGAGACAATTTTAAGAATAAAGAAGGAGTGAACAAGGACAAAATTCAGATCAGAGAGAAAAGGCAATAAAAATGATTGTGTGAAAGATAGCAAAGAGTCTAGAAAGAAGTCAATATGGACATGAAAGAGAAAGAGATAAAGTTAAAAGGGGAAAAAAGGGGCATCATAGTGCACCAGTTTCCGCAACATCTTTTGGTTGTTGGGGTATAGTATTTTCTGTGTTGAAATAGCAGAAAGGATCCTTTCCAACCCATATTCTATATTCCTGCCAACTTTCATGAAAATCTGTTCACCCACTTTGCTAAAACATCTGAGTGAAAAGTCTATGGAAAAGGCATTGGTGGAAAAACATTTTTTGGGAAACCCCCCGTTTTAGGTCTCGGCTAGCGTAGGCTGCGCTTACGCAGTCTCGCTGGCGAGATTTTATGTTTTCTAGTAGTGGGCTGAAACCAGCCCCTCGTCTCCATTGGCTGGCTTCCTAAACGGCGGCCAGCCATTGGAGAAGAGCTTTGTCTGTCAATTTAAGCCCCGTCTTTTTCGGATTGGGGGCGTGTTTTTTCCTGTTCTTTCTCTCTGTGACGTCATCAGTTTAAAACATGCCCCCCAATCCGAAAAGGACGGGCTTAGTGACTGACAAATGGCGAGCGCTCTGCGACCCCCCGAAAGACTGGGCGGCTTGGGAAGTCCCGCGCATCCCCCGGCAGCCGAGGAAGTCTTCGAGGGAGGAGTTCGGTAGCCCCCCCCCCGAGCCAGTAAGTTTTCTTGCCTCTGTTCCCTGGTTGTGCTCGCTTTTCTTGCCTCTTTTCCCTGGTTGTGCTCATGTTTTCTTGCCTCTGTTCCTTGGTTGTGCTTGCTTTTCTTGCCTCTGTTCCCTGGTTATGATCATTTTCTTGCCTCTGTTCCCTGGTTGTGCTTGCTTTTCTTGCCTCTGTTCCTTGTATGTGCTCGATTTTCTTGCCTCTGTTCCCTGGTTGTGATCGGTTTTCTTGCCTCTGTTCCCTGCTTGTGATCGATTTTCTTGCCTCTGTTCCGTGCTTGTGCTCGAATTTCTTGCCTCTGTTCCCTGCTTGTGCTTGCTTTTCTTGCCTCTGTTCCCTGCTTGTGCTCGATTTTCTTGCCTCTGTTCCCTGCTTGTGCTCGCTTTTCTTGCCTCTGTTCCCTGCTTGTGCATGCTTTTGTGTGTGTGGCTCTCTGTGTTTGTGTGTGTGGCTCTCTGTGTGTGTGTGTGGCTGAGTGTGTGTGTGGCTGGCTCTGTGAGTGTGTGTGTGTGGCTCTGTGTGTGTGTATGTGTGTGTGTGTGTGGCTCTCTGTGCGTGTGGCTCTCTGTGTGTGTGTGTGTTGGGCTCTGTGTGTGTGTGTGTGTGTGTTGGCCTGTGTGTGTGTGTTTTGGGATCTGTGTGTGTGTGTGTGTGTCGGGCTCTGTGTGTGTGTGTATTGGGCTCTGTGTGTGTGTGTTGGGCTCTGTGTTTGTGTGTTGGGCTGTGTGTGTGTGTCCGTTGGGCTCTCTGTGTGTGTGTGTGTGTGTGTGTGTGTGTGTGTGTTGGGGTCTGTGTGTGTGTGTGTGTGTGTGTTGGGCTCTGTGTGTGGCTCTGTGTTGCGCTCTGCGTGTGTGGCTCTGTGTGGCTCTGTGTGTGTGGCTCTGTCTGTGTGTGTGTGGCTCTGTCTGTGTGTGTGTGGCTCTGTGTGTGTGTGTGGCTCTGTGTGTGTCTGGCTCTGTGTGTGTGTGGCTGTGTGTGTGTGTGTGTGTGTGTGTGTGGCTCTGTCTGTGTGTGTGTGTGTGTGTGTGGCTCTGTTTGTGTGTGTGTGGCTCCGCCTGTGTGTGTGTGTGGCTCTGTCTGTGTGTGTGTGGCTGTGTGTGTGTGTGGCTCTGTGTGTGTGTGTGGCTCTGTGTGTGTGTGGCTCTGTGTGGCTCAGTGTGTGGCTCTGTGTGTGGCTCTGTGTGTGTGGCTGTATGTTTGGCTCTGTGTGTGTGTGGCTCTGTGTGTGTGGGTGGGTGCATGTGGCTCTGTGTGTGGCTCTGTGTGTGTGTGTGACCGTCTGGACTTGCTCAAAAGCGGTCGCTCCACACGCTCCCCGGCCCCAGACACTTCGAGGGTGCTCCTCCTCCTGACTGAAATATAGCACCTACAGCAGAATTGCATAGCCCTTTTGAAAGAGACTGGTATCGTAGCCTGTTTATACTTTGTCGTAATTACGCTTTTACCCTGACATAACGCTCAGCATCGCAGCCTGTGTTTATCGACGCAACATTGTTGGGTCATTCTGATTGCCTGCGGTTGTATTTCGTGATTACTGGTGTGAAATTGGCACTGCTTGCACTCCGACTTCGCTTTCCTTTGGGTGCCACCATCTTGTTGTTGTGCTTTCTCCTGCCCCGCCTCTCCTCCCCGCTACCGCCTCCCAGCTGACCCTCCCACCCACGGATAGTAGGATCGCCTCCTTCCCAGTCACGCTGTGACGTCTGGACTTGCTCCAAAGCGGTCGCTCCACACGCTCCCCGGCCCCAGACACTTCGAGGGCGCTCCTCCTCCTGACTGATATATTGCGCCTACAGCAGAATTGCATAGCCCTTTTGAAAGAGACTGGTATCGTAGCCTGTTTATACTTTGTCGTAATTACGCTTTTACCCTGACATAACGCTCAGCATCGCAGCCTCGCACTAGCCTTTGTGCTTATCGGCGCAACATTGTTGGGTCATTCTGATTGCCTGCGGTTATATTTCGTGAATATTGGTGTGAAATTGGCACTGCTTGCACTCCGACTTCGCTTTCCTTTGGGTGCCACCATCTTGTTGTTGTTGTGCTTTCTCCTGCCCCGCCTCTCCTCCCCGCTACCGCCTCCCAGCTGACCCTCCCACGCTCCGCCCCCTCCACTATCCATTTAAGACGTAGCGTAGCGTAAGCGGTTGCGCCAAAGGTGCGCCAAAGGTAAGCCCATCTACGCCCGTCCGCGCCTGGACCGTGCCCAGCGCCAGACCCCCTGGTCCCCGCCATACCCAGCCCACTAGAGTCACATATGATGCCACAACTCTCCTCGCCCTCAACCCCGGACTCGCTCCTCAATGCTGCAAAACCGCCCCAGGACATACCCACGGCCCATTCGCCTGCCTCTCCTGCAAGTTCAATTGTTCCAGGACCATCACCAAACCCACTTCCTCCATACACAGCTCCGACTCTAACCGCCTGAAGTGCATCCTGCTTAACACCCGCTCAGTCCACAGACACGCAACTGAACTCTGGGATCTACTCGACACTGCGTCACCGGACATCGCCTTCCTTACAGAAACATGGATGAACACATCATCAGCACCCGACATCGCCATAGCCATACCGGACACTTACAAGATTATCCGAAAAGACCGCACCAATCAAACAGGAGGAGGCATCGCCATCATCCATAGGAACACCTTCAAAATCACGACCAGCTCCGACAATAATCTTGCAACCGCAGAACATCTCCACTTTCAGATCCACACCGACCCTAGGACCACACTTAGAGGCACCCTCATCTACAGGCCTCCAGGCACCCGCACTCAATTCAGCGATGACATCACGGACTTCGTCAGCCCACATGCCCTCGCCTCCGAGAACTACATTCTTTTTGGAGACCTCAACTACCACATTGAAAACAAACACGACAGCAACACCACCACCCTTCTGGACAACCTGGCCAATCTCGGACTCAAACAACTTGTTGACACCCCCACCCATGTAGCCGGACACACGCTCGACCCTATCTTCACCTCCAGCAAGCACATCTCCTTCGATCGCACCACAGCTCTCCACTGGACGGACCACAGCTGTGTTCACTTCAGCTACAAATCCACCCTGACCCACAACCACCCACAACCTATTCCTCGGAGAAACTGGATCAAAATCACCTCCGACCAACTCCTCACATCACTCAACCAAAACCCTCTCACCCTCTCATTGGACCCAAACCAAGCGGCCACCAATCTCAAGCAATGGATCACCCACAGTGCTGACGAATTAGCACCCCTGAAAAAGCACCAGATCAAATCAGCCAGCAAAAAGGCTCCCTGGTTCAATGATGACCTTAAAAAATCCAAGAAGCTATGCCGCACCCTGCAGAAAACATGGAGAAAAAACCCAACCACCAACAACATGGCCACCCTCAAGGCAGCCTTCCGCAAACACCACCAACTGATTAGATCCGCCAAGAAATCAGCATTCAAGGATCGTCTCGACAACAACACTCACAACAGCAAGGAACTTTTCAACATCGTCAAAGAATTCACCAACCCCACCGCAGCATCTAACGACATCACTCCCTCCCAAGACCTCTGCGATGCGTTATCCTCCTTCTTCTACAACAAAATTGCCGACATCCACAACAGCTTCGAGAATACTCCCAGCGATCAACTCTACCCACCCCCCTCAGATCCTACTCCGCCAACTAACAACCTTAGCGCCTGGAACCCAATCACCACTGAAGACACCATCCGCCTAATGAACTCAATGCACTCTGGCTCGCCAACCGACCCCTGCCCCCACCACATCTTCAACAAAGCTGACTCCATCATCGCACCCCATCTCCGTGATGTCATCAACTGCTCGTTCAACTCTGCCACCTTTCCAGAAAGCTGGAAACACGCCGAACTCAGCGCCCTTCTGAAGAAACCCACAGCAGACCCCTCTGAACTTAAAAACTACCGACCCATATCCCTCCTCCCATTCCCGGCCAAAGTCATTGAGAAAGCCGTCAACAGCCAGCTCGCCGCCTTCCTTGAATTAAACAACTCCCTTGATCCATCTCAATCCGGGTTTCGAGCCAAACACAGCACCGAAACCGCCCTCATTGCAGCGACTGACGACATCCGAACACTACTGGACAACGGAGAAACAGTGGCCCTCATCCTACTCGACCTCTCCGCCGCTTTCGACACAGTCTGCCACAGCACCCTTATACAACGCCTCAGCAACATCGGCATACAAGGAAAAGCCCTGGACTGGATCGTCTCATTCCTCGCTGGGATAACCCAAAGAGTCCGACTTCCCCCATTCAACTCAGAGGCCACTGAAGTCATCTGTGGCGTACCACAAGGATCTTCACTCAGTCCCACCCTCTTCAATGTTTACATGAGTCCACTCGCCTCCATCTCGCATCAACACAACCTTAACATCATCTCTTACGCCGACGACACCCAGTTAATCCTTTCCCTCACCAAAGACCCTATCACCGCCAAAACCAACCTTCACGAAGGCATGAAACAAGTAGCTGAATGGATGAAACACAGCCGCCTAAAACTCAACTCAGACAAAATGGAGGTGCTCATCCTAGGATCTTCACCCTCTGCCTGGGACGACTCTTGGTGGCCTTCCGCCCTGGGCACAGCACCCACACCCACAGACCATGCACGTAACCTTGGCTTCATCCTAGACTCCTCTCTCTCGATGTCCAGACAAGTCAACGCAGTCTCATCCTCCTGCTTCAACGTACTTCGCATTCTCAAAAAGATCTTCCGCTGGATCCCCCTCGAGATAAGAAAGACTGTCACCCACGCACTGGTCACGAGTCGTCTGGACTATGGTAACACACTATACGCCGGAATCACAGCAAAATTACAGAAAAAACTCCAACGCATCCAAAACGCATCAGCGAGACTCATATTAGACATCCCTCGCCAAGATCACATCACCGGACACCTAAAAGACCTCCTCTGGCTTCCAGTCAACAAAAGAATTACATTCCGCCTTCTCACCCACGCACACAAGGCCCTCCACAATCTAGGACCCGAATGCCTCAACACTCGACTGTCCTTCTACAAACCCACCCGCCAAGTAAGATCGTCCAATCAAGCCCTCGCCGCAGTCCCGCGCATCCGAAAATCCACCATGGGTGGCAGATCCTTCTCCTACCTTGCTGCCAAGACCTGGAACTCACTCCCCACTCACCTCCGCCTTACTCAAAACCACATCTCCTTCAGAAAAGAACTTAAAACCTGGCTATTCGACAAATAATGAACCCCTCCCCAAGCGCCTTGAGACCCTCTGGGTGAGTAGTGCGCTATATAAATGCCCGAACTTGAACTTGAACTTGTGTGGGTGCGTGTGGCTCTGTGTGTGCATGTGGGTGCAAATGCAATAGGTCTCGCATTTGCAAGAGATTAAGCTATTGGCATTGTAAATGACAATGCCATTTATTTATATGTTTTAAAAACTAAAATAATGTCATGAGTAATACCAATAGCTTTAACTTTAACAAAGACGAGACCATTGCATTGTAAATGCTTGTCTTTTTTTTCTTTGCACCCCACTAACTAATCACCATCATCAACCAATGTAGAAAAAGGAAGAAGTTTGCAAGTTTCATGGAGATTCATCAAATAGTTATTAGCAAGGAAAAAATTGAGGGATTCCTATCTCTGGGAATTCTAAATAACTACAGCTTTGCATATGTGTATGTGTGTTTGCATGTGTGTGTGTGTGTATGTTTATAATAGATAGATAGATAGATAGATAGATAGATAGATAGATAGATAGATAGATAGATAGATAGTTAGATAGATAGATAGATAGTAATTTGCCGCTTACACCCCAAAGAGCCTTGAAGTAAGTGCTCTTATTAACAGGAACACTAAAGTATACTAAAAAGTGATGGATTGAATGCTTGAATTAATCTCAGCCACTAGTAATTACTCAGGGCCGCATCCCAATCCATTGTTACCTTGCACACCATGCCACCTCGGTTTGGACCCAGCTATATCCAAATCAGACCTGACTTTGCTCCAAAGTGAACAGTCCAGCCCAACTGCCAACCCAGTTGAGTAACAGGAAGCCTATGTAAAGCAGGGAGACCAGGTGAAAAAATGTCCATATTCTATGAGCATGAGCTTTCATGCACAGCAGTAATGCATTGGCACAATGTGGGAAAACAATGAAGACAGTACTGAAAAAGTTAAAACAAGAAGGCACAAAGGCATCCAAGGACATCCAGCGGCGAGGGTAGGAGAGGAACTGCCAAGTAAAAAAAAAAAGATAAATGCCAGCATCAATCTGTTGATTGAGGGATCAGCTCAGAATCCACCAATATGCCCACATTAAGCACCCAAATACAGGGGGGCAGAAGCCCACGTTTTTCAGACCAGAGACTTTAGTCTCATTGCAGATAGGTCACTAGAGAGAGGATAATGTCTGACTTTGAGGTTTTGGGAAGTTCTCCATCATTCACCAGTCAGTGCTGGGTTAACACTGACGTAGATTCAAGCTCATTGTCACATCCTAGTTTTTAGGTCGAGCATTCAAGACCTCTTGTATATACTTATCTGTGTATGTTCTTAGTGGCCTATGGAGATCAGCCCTAGGGCTTGTCTGCTTCCGCTTAGGGCCTTTTTTTTCTGCTCAACTGCCTCTATTTAACTATTTTAATAGAAAACGACCAGTAGAGGTCAGTAAAATACCAGAATTGCTTTCTGCTTTCTCAACTGCCTCTATTTTACTGTCTTGCTAGAAAACGAACAGTAGAGGTCAGTAAAATACTAGAATCACTTTAGCATTCTCGATATTCCAGTCCATAGAAATTGTCTTCCACGCACACACGTAGACAATGATATTTTTTTCAAATCTTGTATTTCCATTGTTATGACCACCGAAAGCTCTGATTTTATATTAAAAACAGAGCTTTGGACAATACCATTTCTCACTGAAAGTCAAAATTTCTTTCCATGTGTTCCCATACCTGGCGTGTCACGCAGTTTGGTGCTTACTTTCCCTCCATGTTAAAGAACAGTAGATGTTTCAGCACCCAGGCTAATGTTCTGAATAGCTAAATACGTATAACGTCCCAAAGGTGAGATTGATTGCATTGCAAATGCTTGTTTAGAAGAGTGACATGCTGAGTGGCATTGTTGAAGGAGAATCACAGCAGGTCTGACATATTAATCGAACAGTAATGAGAAAACAGCCGTGTCTTGAGGTACTCCCCAAAATATAGATTGAAATGGGAGCTTAGTTAAGCTGGGGCAGGTCATTTATTTCCCATCTCAGTGGATGGTCTACTCTATGAAAATTGTGCTGTTTGTTTTTGTATGTGCTGCTCTTATTGTATAAAGCTAGTTAATTTGTGTGTGTGTGTATATGTGTGTGTTTGTGTGCCTGCGTGTGTTCGTTTGATCATATGTGTGTATCAATCGTTTTCTCTGGCACGGTTGTTGTTTTGATTCCTCTTAAGTTACGCATACCAATTTCAGATGTTTAACTGGATATATTTTATATTTTCTGTATACTTTTAGCTTACTAAATGTTATAAACCTGCTCTTGTAAACCATTACCACTTTTAAATAAAACAAACATGGCGGGTACTCAGTTCTTGGAAAGGTTTCAGTGCTTCCAAACAAGCACACTCCTTGAATTTACTTACTGTTGCCTTTAGGAGTTAGGTTTGCTGCCTTTCCTGATTCTGCACAGCCTGAAACAGCTCAAGGGTTGGGAGCCAGGCTGTAAATGGTTACACTATCCTCAAAGGAATTGAATCTAGACTCCAGCATGTGACCTTTGACTTCTCCCCCCAGAGGCAATATTAACCACTTCACAGCTTCTTGCACACTTGGTGAAAGAGGGCTTGCCCATGTGTGATGGGTTGGTGGGTGACCTGTTGTAGGGGGTAGGGGTTGTTGGTAAGTGCCAGGAATCCAAAAGGGTGCTGGAATGTAAAAGGGGTCACAGGCCTCGAAGAAAGAGCATATGAGGTAGGCATTCATTCCAACATCACATTCACACAAAGGAAATATTCAGCAGCCAGTACTACAGAAACCAAGCAACTGATAGATAACCAGAGCAAGTGATCATTTATTACATGGTATGTATTTTAATAATATATGAAAGGAACTAAAGTGATATAAATAATAAATGATTATTTGTTCCTTCCATACATCAATAAGGCAGGGCCGACTAGATGGAATATGCATTGTACAGCCAACAGAGCTTGCCCATGCGGGATCTATTTGCTTTATAAATGTTTTGTGGCCATGTTGAACAGAAGTGTGACTATTGGGCAGCAAGATTCAAATTAATTTAAAACAACCATTTGCAAAGCCAATAGATCTCGCCTATGTGATATTGGCTTTGCTAATGTTGTTTAGCCATGCTGTCCAGCAGCGTGCCTGCTGCACAGCTTGGATAAAAGCTACTGGTGTGGAGTGGAGCAGATTGGTGTGGAGTAGAGTCGAGTGGAGTTGGGAAGATTGGAGTTGAGTGGAGTAGAGTGGCATGGCATAGAGTAGAGTGGTGTACAGTACAGTGGCGTGTAATAGAGTGGCTTAGAGTAGAAAAGCATACAGTAAAATGAAGTAGAGTACCATAGAGCGGCATTGTGTGGTGTGGAATGGCATAGAGTAGAGTGGAGTGGCGCAAAGTAGAGTGGCATAGAGTGGCACAGAGTAGAGTGGTATGATGTACAGTGGCATAGAATTGAGTGAAATAGAGTGGAGTGGAATAGAGTGGAGTGGCATAGAGTGGAGTGACGTGGAGTAGAGTGGCACAGAATAGATTGGAGTGACATAGAGTGGAGTGGAGTTGTATAGAGCAGAATGGCATGTAGTAGAATGACAGAGTGTGGTGGAGGGCAATAGGGTGGCTTGGTGTGAAGTCGAGTAGAGTGGCGTGGAGCAGAGCATTTTGGGGTACAGTAGAGTGAGTGTCAGAGTAAAGTGGTGTAGGGTGTCTTTAAGTGTAGTGGCATGTAGTGAGTGGAGTGGCATAGAGTGGGATAGAGTAGAGTGGCGTACAATGAAGTGAATTGTATACAATATGTCTTGCAGAAAACTGCATACGCTGAATATGAGAGACCTAAAACGGGCTTTGGGGCACTGTTGGGTACCAGATGCCAATCATGGACTGAAAGCATCTCCCTTGACCAGAGTCGTATTGGGGGCAAATGCATGTGGCTGAAAGGCCAATACACCACTGAGGGTCACGCACAATTCGCCTTCTTCTCCTAAAGTAACTTCTCCTTTATTTTATCAATAAGTGGCAATCTCAAGAAGAAAGTCCCAACATGCAAATAGTCTCATGGTGTCTCAGAGAAGCATCTCTATGTCCAGGCCTCTGCCCTTTCTCTGCACTGCCAGGACACTTGCATCACAAGTCTGTACTTCCAAATAGATAAAGCACAGAAGAAAGGAAGTGCTCCTGTGTAGAACAGCACCACAGACTTCCTACCTCATGATCTCCTGCTTGGGAAACTTAAATCATGATCCCAAAACTCCTGGGCACAGGTGTCACTTTGTATGGGAAGGCTACACACAAAACCTGTCCTTTGATCTAAAAGCAGCATAACAAAGAAGTGCCTAATTCTAGGCAGCTTTACGTCTGACTTTCACCCAGGGTTTGTTTAATGGTGTTGGCTATCCCGAGACATTTAGGTCTGCCTGTGCATTGGGCTTTAATACAACTGCTTGCTGTATTCTGTTATGTAATACACTGCAGGTTAGGCTGTACAGCAAGTCATTTCTTCACCCATTGCACCTGGGGACCCACGCACAGTGGTGGCTCCTCCCCTAAGGCAGAGGAGCGTCGCCCCACTGCTTTTAGAGCAATGAAAAGGGGTAAAATAAAATGATAATAACAAGGTTATCATTGTTATATTTTTGGTTGCTACGGGCTGGGATTATGACAGGGCTGGTGGCTCAGGGTGGGATGAGGAGTGGACTATGCACACTAAGGGGCCCATTAGGATGGCGGGCGGATTGCCCCCGCCAGGCCAGCCATGGTCATCGTCGGCCTGGCGGGGGCAATCCGCCCGCCATCTGCTCCGGAATGACCCCCGCCATATTAGTATGGCGAGGGGTCCGCGGCGGCCGGAAAGACCGTCCGCCACTTTTCCACCCCGGTCGCATTGCGACCGGGGCGGAAAAGGGTTTCTATGGTGGCGGTGGCGGTGGCGGTGTGTATGGTTGGCGTGTGTATGGTGGCGGTGTCTATCAGACACCGCCAGCCATATTAGCATGGGCATTTTTCAATACCTTTCCGTGGCGGCAAAGGCATGCGAAGTCTGCTTTGGGGGCCTGTGGCAGGCCCCAAGGACTCCGGGGGGGTGAGGGTGCACATGGGGGGTACCTATGGTACCCCCCTGCAGTTCCATGCATAGCATGGCAGGCACCGCGCATGGAAGTGCACAGCATGCCTTCCTGCCGTTGTGGCGGGCGGTGCTGAATGCACCGCCTGCCACAATCGTAGGAATGCAGGATGCACCAGCCACTGTGGTGGGTGCATCCTAATGCTGGCCACGGGTTCCCCACCATTATGGTGGGCGGTCCCGATCACCGGTAGGATCCTAATGGCCCCCTAAGTGTGCATGACTGCTTGGCCGGCCAAGCAGTCATGTGCACTTTGCGTATTCCCCACCAGGCTGTTATTGACAGCCTGGTAGGGAATATGCACAGGCTCCCTGTCCTGATCCGAGCGTTGATCCACGGCGCTCAGGCCAATCAGAACTCTGCATTGCAGTGTTGTGATTGGCTCAGGGGAGCCTGTGTGTCCGGCAGCTTCTTCAGCTTTTTCCGGTCTGTAATCAGGAAGAGCAGAGAAGCAGAGGAGCGATGCGGCTGACAAGGTAAGTGTATTTAAAAGAAATATATTTTCAACTCCCCCTCCGTCATCATCTCCCCTCGCCCCGGCAACCCCATTCCCTACTAGCCGCCACTGCCCACGCAAACAACAGTATTTGTACCTTTTTTCCACTATCTACTATCCACTGTTTTCCAAGCCTCTTTCTGCTTTTCATCTGCTTTACTTACTGCAGTAATTCTATGCACTCATGTCTTGATTGGGTGGATAACTCAGCTAGTTATGTGTGAAGTGCTGAAAACTTGATTTGATATGCCAGTCGCAAATTGCAGTCCAACAAAGTTCATCTCAGTCTTTCAATCTCAGTAGGTAGATGAAGTAGAACTAATGGAATAACCTTATTCAAGAGGAACTAAACAACATTTATTTAAAAGAAATAAAGTGACGGAGACATCTATGGCAAGATTCCATGTCACTACATTTGGGAGAGGAATTAAACACTACCAACATAGTCTTACCCCTACTATCAGAAGACCCATTGTTATAGCTCTTCATTTTTACTGTGTCCTTGCTTTTAACAGTTTATAAACTTCGTGCAATCACAGTGAAAGCCCATTGCTGCTTCATAAAGCCCACAATTGGAGTGCCAACTCTGCCATTTTTCCCCAAATCATCTGGCGACTGGCCACGCCAAGAAAAAATTCAATCTCTTTCAGCTGCCATGGGTGGGTCTGTGCCACTTCGGGACACGCCACCTTGGCACACAGGCTTGCCAAGAGATTATCGTATGGTAAATCCCAAACGCTGACACAAGTAAGTGGCTTAAAAGTTGCCCCGCCAAAGCTTGGCGCAACTGCGTCATCACTTGGCATCTCAAGATGCCTGCAGCGATCCCAGCAAAGGGCTGGGGATGTTTATTTATTATAAGTGCCCACGTCTGCAGGAATGGAGTCTGACCAATGGGCGCCATTTGTACCACCACGGGGGAGGATGGAGTTTGGTCTGGTTCAGCATGATGAAGGACAACGCCTGACAGAGAGACGGCATCAAAGAGGATGTTTGTTTGTCCTTTGAGCTAAGAAACTCTCGGAAAAGGCAGCAGGAAGTCCCCATCAATGAAGAGCAGAACGCGAAGATGTATTCTATGCATAACCAGGGCA